>NC_141990.1:132471919-132801919 GCF_049901715.1 Pseudonaja textilis | reverse complement strand
AGTCCAAACAGTATTAGAAAGATTCCAAGATGCGGGGCTTAAGTTAAAAAGGGACAAATGCTACATTGCCATACCGAGCGTAGAGTTCTTGGGCTTCTAAATCGATGGGTCAGGCATCCGACCCATGAACGGCAAGCTGAAAGTGATTAAGGAAGCCCCCACCCCACAAAGTAAAGGGGAACTCCAAGCGTTCTTTGGATTATTAAACTTTTATAACATATTCTTACCACAGAAGGCGACCTTAGCGGAGCCACTCCATAGACTGTTGGATAAGAATAAAACCTGGAAGTGGAGCCCCCTCAAGGACGCCGCACTCTCCAAAATAAAAGACATTTTAACATCTGACACAGTAATGATACAATATAGCGAGACCCTGCTGCTACAGCTGACCTGCGACACATCACCATAAGGCATCAGGGCAGTACTGAGCCATAGGAAAGGAAAGGAAGACCCATAGCCTATTAGTCTAAGACTTTGTCAAAAGCCGAGAGGAACTATGGCCAAATAGACAAGGAAGCCCTCGCCACCGTAGCAGGAGTAAAACATTTTCACAAATACCTCTATGGCAGACACTTCAAGTTGGTCACCAACCACAAGCTGCTGCTTGGCATTCTATCAGGAAACAAACCCAGACCCAACATCTTGTCACCTAGGATGTTAAGATGGACAGTTTTCCTGGCAGCGTATAACTATAGCCTCCTACACAGACCAGGAAAGAACATTCCACACAGTAACGTACTCAGCAGATGCCCCCTGCCAGACCTAGTGGAAGACCCAACCCCCCGCAACTTCCGTATTCCTTGTAGAACGTTTTGAACCGGGCTTATTGACGGCAGCAGACATCGCGAGACTCACCGCAAAGGACAAAATATTGGCATGAATTTTGAACTGGGTATGGCGAGGTTGGCCGAATAAGATGGAAGAGGAGGAATTCAAGCCTTTCAAAGACAGACAGCTAGAGCTGTCAGCATTAAGGGGGTGTTTGTTATGGGGAGAAAGGGTGGTGGTACTGCAGCCATTAAGGGAAAGAATGTTGGGATTGTTGCATGAAGTAAAAATGAAAGCACTAGCGAGGAGTTATAGCTGGTGGCCGGGGATAGACAAAGACATTGAGACCTGGGTCTCCACATGCTCACCATGTCAGGAATCCTGACCGGCCCCTCCCACAGCACCCACCTCAAGTGGAAAAAGCCCTCAGCACCATGGGGTCGCTTATACATAGACTTTGCAGGACCCTGCCAGGGACAAACGTTCCTAATTGTGGTTGACGTCTACTCTAAATGGTTGGAGGTGGTTATCATGAAATCCACAACAACCAAGGCAATGATCAGAACCCTGTGGCTACTCACAGGCTACCCAATTTGCTGGTTTCAGACAATGGCTCGCAAGTGGAGAAGATAGTCTGAATGACCAAAAAAATTCTTTAAAAAATAGGCCCCGGCAATTGGCAAGAAAAAAATCAACAAATTGTTGCTAACCCAACACATAACACCCAGCAGAGAAACAAACAGAAGCCCAGCAGAAATGCTCATGAACAGAAAATTAAGGTCCCCCCTGGACAGAATCCATCCAAACTATACAAACGACACCCCTCTAAACTCCACAGGGCAGTGTAGAACATTTGCATCTGAAGACAAAGTGTATTCACGCAACTACATGAGTGGGGAAACCTGGGTCCCAGCAAAAATAATCGAAAGTACCAGACCCAGATCATACAGATTGGAGGTAGAAGGGGGAAAAACATGGAACAGGCACATAGACCAACTCCAGGGCCGCATAATTCAGCCCCCACACGAAGCCGAACAATACAACACACCTTGGGCAACAACGAAACCCCGGAAATTAGAAACTCCACAAAGACATATATTAGCAAGGACAACCCCAAATAGGACAGCAAAGGGCTTAGCTGTGGGGGGAAGGAGTCCAGTGTAGTACTTCTGAGGTCTCTAGCTCAACCGAAACTGCCATGCCTCCGGAAACTTTTGAGGCACTTCCAAGGGCAAAGTCTGGAGCAGCAGTGGACCTGTCCGCTCAGGCCACCGCCTCAGGAACAACTGAACCGCACAGGCCCAGTCGCACCCTCAGAAGCCCCGCCTACCTGAAGGACTATGTCTACTGAGTATGCAGTGATTGGTCAGCCTGAACTAAGAGGGGAGGGGTGTTAAATATGCATGATGCTACATTTACATGTTACATCATATGCAAAGTGGAGTCTAATGTCAGACTCCTCTTATTAGTTCAGCCGCTGACGGGAAGTTTGGGTCCTCATCAGTGGCTGAAGTGTTGGACAGCGCTGACGTTTGTTTGCTTTTTGATTCCAGTTTGTAAATAAAGAGTTTCTCGCACTCCTGAGTCCTGCTCCTTCCTCATCTGCGCCGATTTAACATTAAGCCATTAAATTAAATTAAATTGAATTAAATTAAAGCCATTAAGCCATAATTGCCCAACACCCTTTCCGAACACAACCCTCTTCATTACATCATCACCCAGCAAGATTCAACCAAGCCTGGGACACAGACAGTCTACGAAGTTAGCTGGACTCCTGCATAGCCCCCTGGGAGTCTGACAACCAATAGGATACATTCCTTGCAAGGCCCAAGAGAGGATATAAATATATCTCACTCTCCACTCCATGTGGTCATCTACGCAGAATCACACGTGCTTGGTGGTTCTGCTTCACCATTAAACCATCCTTCCAAGCATGCTTCCAGCGTCTTTCTTCCCACTTGGAACTGAAACCAGAGGGACATTTCTTCCAACAAACTGCACTCACAGGCATCCAAGCCAGTTTCCCAGTTGCCTGGTTAACTGAGCCAACCCTGGTGTTTTCAAGGACATGCTGATCTGAACAAAGGGAGAGTCACCCAACTCAGTCCTTTGAGTGTACAGAAGCAAATGCAAAGACCGAGTGGGAGGAGAGGGTTGCGTGGAGCAGGAAAAGTGAAAGCACACAAGGTTTACAGATGAGGAAGCTAGGAAGTGAAAGCCACATCTTGAGATTGGCATCTCCCACAAGCAGGCAAGAGGACCTTCACTCAACCGCCAGGTTCACAAGCTATGGGGAGCAGCATATCCTGCAAAAACTAGAAAACACAGCACCTCATCCCAACTAGTGTAAGAACACTTGAGAAAAGGCAAAGGTCGTATGTTACTTTAAAGTCTTTGAAACATTGGTCTGAACTGAGTATTAATAAGTATTAAAGGAGAGGGTATTAAAGATGTATAGTATTTGCACGGCAATGTCATCTTGCAAAGTCCTAGAAGGATGACGTCGACCCAGAGCAATGGCTTGTTGTTGCAGAAGGTGTGTGCTGGAAAAAAAGTATTGTGTACAGATTTGCTACACTGTCCAGTCCTTAGAGAGCAAGGAACCCTCATGGGTGTGTGCCCGTGTGTGCAGTTTTCATTATTTTATTTGTTCCTAATTAAAATTTACAGCAGGAAATAATGTGCCAGACCATTACTGTTGTTTATAACTCCATATATTTGCAGCTGCTAACTCGCCACCCAATCTCCTCCAATAATTTCCTTCCTCTATACTGGAATCCTCTGGCTGACCAAATGCCTATTATTTATTCCTGTCTCCCTTTAGAATCAAACCCTTTGTTTTTCCATTACAGTACTTCTTCCGCTTCCTGTTCATTAACAAATATCAGAGGGAAAAAAAGAATTTACCCCGGTTTGCTATTGCTGCAGCAACAACCTTGATTTATAGAAATTGTATGATTCTGCATGATACCAGCTGAAGAGTTCTACTGTAAGCATTTTGCCGTTTATGCAATACATTGAACTCTGGGTCACTCAAGGCTTTCAGATTTAGGCAGCAAAAAGGAGGCCCAGCATTTCTTGAGGAACTAATTTCCCTTTGCCCAGGAAGAAATCAATTTCCAGCCTAAAAATGATCCATTGGACCTGGCAGAGAAATGTTAACAATCTTATCAAACCAGAAGATGGTAACTGCTTATCTACAACCAGCTATTCTTAAAACACTGGGGCCTGGGTGATGGGAACTGTGCTAATCAAGGAATCCCCAGGGGCTGTATTTGGCTTGAATGCTATTTTAGCATAAACAACTGTATTAAAAATAATTATATGCCTTTTTGTTTAAAGGATGGGGAGAGGTAAGTTGCTAGTCTATTACAGGATTATCCTGGATACGATCTCGTCACAAACCTCGTGGCCTTCACAATTCACTCCAAAAATATTGTCAACTGACTATTTTCCCAGTGGGAAAAAATGGTAAATTTTGTGCCATGAATAGGATTTTCTTCACACAAAGTGGTGGTTTATCAAGGCAGCTGGGTTTCAAGTAACAATAAGCAACTTTTGGGGTATTTGCTGCATACGAAGACACACACAATTGACAAATCTGAAGCTAAAACCAAAGTAGGCAGGTAACTTAGCATCTTTACAACTGAAAGTTGTCAGTGTGCTATTACAGTCTAGCTAATTCTAATAATTCCTATGATTTCTTGCCATGTAAACAGGTCATATACAGGATTACAGCATCATGTTTAGAGTCTATGTCAAAAATAGATCTGAATATACATAGGTTTCTGTACAAATAGCATCCTCCAAAGAATTGGGCCCACCTTTGGTTAGGATTGAGGCTGTGCAATCTCAATGCAGCCTTTCAGAACAGAAAGAACAGGGTTGTTTCATCAAAGGCAGAGGCTTCTAAATAGGGTGTGAACTCCTTTGCGGAGATACCATCATGGACATCAGGGAGTGGTGCCTTGGGAATTATGTGAGGAATATGTCTGTGCTTGTTTTGGTTTCTATGGCCTCAGGAATAAAAGGAAGCCGTATAAAAAACATGTAGCAAATCTACAATTACACTATCCATAAATAGATATCTGAGTGAGTCTCCTCCCACCCTTGCCAGCTTTTATAATAAAAAAGTATATATTTTTCATTCAAATCTTTTTTTTAAGGAGGCATGACTCTTAGAAGTTGAACTATTTGCCTTTGTATTGTAGGAAGTTAGCACCCACCCCTCTCCTAGAAAAATGAAATATCCTAGGAAATATTAAAAACGCAGAATATTTCCCCTAAAAAGAGTAGAAACTCAGAAGCAGAAACTCACCTCAGAGAGGGAGAAACTCAGCCCCCCGCCCACCTTTGCTAATGGGCCATTAAGGCCTAGGCCAGAGTACTCTACATAATAAAGGCCTCTACCCATCTCACCACCTGGCCTGGGAAGATTGTATCAACCAACACTCAGGTGACAGCCAATGGGATACATTTCTTGCACAGGAACAGGAAACACTAAGGTGGGGCCCAGCAGAGGGTATATTAGGGTCTCTCAACATCTTGGCCTCCTTTCTTCTCTTTTCCTTCACCATGGAGCATGTGATATCCTTTGGAGCTCCAAGCCATGTGGTCCTGTCCACCATTAAACCATCTTTCCAAATAGCCTCCTTGTTTCCAGTGTCTTTTTCCCCACTTGGAACTGAACCCAGAAGGCTAATTCTTCCAACAGTATCTTCAGTGATGCTATGTAAAGGCAGCGTTTATGGTTTGCACGTGGAAAGCTCTTTTACATGGACATTTGCTACATGCCCATGATCTGCCATAATCATACAGTAGTTTGGAGGAGTGCTTTTGTTTAGTTCAACAAACAGGCCCAGCTGCACAGCTGGCCTCAACTCTATGGTGTGTCTCTTTCTCCCATCTGTTAATACTATTTCCCTTTTTAATACTATCATACTTGTGCCCATCCAGACACTAAGATGTTACAAGAGACTATCTGGAGATGTCTGCTATTGCTTTAAATCATCCTATTTTACCACAGAAATACGATTCCTGGCTTCTGCTAATCTATCCCTCAGAATTTCAAAGGTTGTGCAACTAAAGTAATAGCTTCAGTCTCTCTGAGACTTTTCAGGTATTTAATGACTTCTGGCTCAACATGTTTGAAATTCCCCTTTTACGTATTTTCCCACTCTTAGTAAAAGCTTTGGGGAGGGAACAATGCAGAGATTTTTGTGTATGTGATGTACATTGTGGCTATAATTGGATAGCAAAAGGGTACAGGTCTGAAGATCGTCAGAGATGGTACACAATAATACCAACCACAGCAAGTCAGGAACCAGTACAGGTAGTCCTCGACTTACGGTTGCAATTGAGCCCAAAATTTCTGTTGCTTAGTGAAACATTTTATGACCTTTCTTGTCACAGTTGTTAAGTGAATCACTGCAGTTGATAAGTTAGTAACATGGCTGTTAAGTGAATCTGGCTTCCCCATTGACTTTGCTTGCCAGAAGATTGTAGAAGCTGATCACATGGCCTCCAAGGTACCACAACTGTCATAAATATGAGTCTGTTGCCAAGCATCTAATTTTGATCACGTGACCACAGAGATCCTGCAACATAAGTGTGAAAAATGGTCATAAGTCACCGTTAGTGTTGTTGTAACTTTGAACAGTCACTAAATGAAGTGTTGCAAGTTGAGGACTACCTGTAGAGTTCTTAGAGGGGGCAGGTAGCTAACTATTCTCCCACTTTCCCCCAGAGTACAATGTAAAAGGATTACAGGCGTGGGACCACAAAGAAATAGGGAATGCCACAAAGAATGCATTTATCTACAAACCTTATATCAAGCAGATGGACTAAAAAGCCTGAACTGCTATAGAGAAGATAGAAATTTGCCATTAAGTAAACTGATAGATGGAGCATTATTCTCAGGAGTCATAAGAGCATCCTGCTCACCGTCAGTTTATCATTTTACAAGATTCCACCTACTTGCATAAATCATTCCTTTCTGTCTTCCCCCTATTTTCTCTTAAAATCCAGAGTTTAGTGTGTTCAAGTTAACCCACAGAGGCAAACTGTGTGTGTTAAATAAAAATGTACTTCCAGGTAAACAGTAATGACAGAATGTGTTTCCTGAAGAAATGGATGATCTCTTACCTAAGCTGAAAGTAAACTTGACATTTCCTGTTGGAGATTTTTTTTAGCGGTTTTCAAAAGCAAAGGCTTCATCGGTCACTTTTCAAAGGTATTATCCTACCAAAAATCTTGTATTTTGAGAACTTAAGAAAAAAATGAAAAGACATTTCTTACAATGTGAGCATTGTGTTTCATCTGCAACCTTCCTCAACTCTGTTTTGAACTACAACTTTATCCTTCTTATTCTGCATCTCTGTCGATGGCAGTCAGAACCTCTGGTGGGTATCAGGATGAGATTATGAGAGGGGTATTTGTTTAATCAAATGGTATATGGAGAAAGGAGAGAGTCAGAGAGAGATTTCAGTCCACTGGAGCTGAAGTAGGACTGAATGATACAGTTGTGGAAGGAGATTCAGTATTTACTTTTAAAAGCTAACATCAATCTTTTCTTCACGACATTGGCCAACCCTGCTCAACCTCATACAGACTGAAATTCAACTTTTTACAGATACAGTATTTGTTAGATTTTTTACCCAAGGTTGAAAGCTGTTCTTATTTCTGTAGTTTGGCTATGTGACTATACAATATAAAATAGTCATATAGGGACTGGAGGTTAAAACATATAAAGAATGGTTGCTGGAACTGGGTATGTCTAGTTTGATGAAAAGAAGGACTGGGGTGACAAGATAGCAGTGTTCCAGTATCTCAGGTGCTGCCACAAAGAAGAGGGAGTCAAGCTATTCTCCAAAGCACTTGAGGGCAGGACAAGAAGCAATGGGTGGAAACTAATCAAGGAAAGAGACAACCTAGAACTAAGAAGAAATTTCCTGACAGAACAATTAATCAGTGGAACAACTTGCCTTCAGAAACTGTAAATGCTCCAACACTGGAAGTTTTAAAGAGATTGGATAACTATTTGTCTGAGATCTCTGTTGTCAAGAATGATAAGATTTAATATAAACCTCTCTTCTACTGTCTCTTCATCAATCCCAAATAGCAAATTGGCAGCTAATGACTACAACATAACTCAAACCTACCCCAAAATAAGCCTCTTTTAAATTAGTGGATATTTTACTGTTGCCTCATCCTATCCACCTAAATTTTTCAACTGGTGAGTTCAGAATTGCCATTTTCACATTCATAAGAGATAGAAAGTGGCAACCCTATTTCTGGCCTTCCTGTTCAAAAGTAATTTTGCATCCTTTATTATAAATTCAGCTTTGTTTGACTTAACCAATCTCACTACAGAATCTATTCAAACTCAAGATGCTCCACTGCGATCAAACAGGTATTTCCTGAATTTTTTTAAAAAAAATGATTCCAGGAACATTTCCGATAGAGAGCTGACAAAATAACCCCGTTATCTGTGTGCAAGGATGAATACATTTTAAACAAATGATCTGAAATATAACTGGATTTTTTTAAAATCCAGGGATTTTAAAATTCCAGGGAAGAGATAAATAAATGTCTTCTTGGCAAGCAAAAAGGCATCAGAACAAAAGGTTCATTAGATGTCTTTTTTGAAGAAACACTAGCATTTTCACATATTTGTTGGCAGAAGAACTTCATGCAACTGTAAATATTTTATAGGCAATCACTATGTTTTGCCATTGTGTTCCAGCACAATTGGATCCTCGGCCTTAGTTCTAATTGCTGCTTAAAGCTTCATGAATAGGCTTTCATGCATCCCTCAGTGGAATCCCACTCATGACCCCTCAACACAAGAAAAGCAGGAAAACAGCCTTTTCTATTCCATCTGTCCGTACAGTCGATTTTTTTCCCTTTTCAGGGCTCTGAAACAGTGGAATGGGGAGATTAAAAAGGGTCTATAAAGAAACTCAATGAAAAGCAGGTCTCCTCTAAACAGAAATCTCCTAGCTTGAAGACCCTTCTGCAGATAGAAGTAGCCATTCTTTTTATGAATTGCTGTGATCTAGGTTTGCAACACAAGTAAGCCAAGCTGATTAAAATCATGATTAAATCATTGTGCTTTGCATATATCACACAATATGACTAGGATGTACAATCTATGGATTTCAGGTTGGTGAACACCCACCCCAGTTTAATTTTTGCAATCCTTTTGTAATGAAAGACTATGCCTCTCCCCCATCACCCAAACTGTGGCAAAACCATTAAAAAATTGCTATGTAATTTTGAGGGCGTTTGGCAACTACGAAGGAAAATAGTCTTGGTACCAGTTTCCAAATCCATACCACAAAGGTATCCATCAGCTTCTTTTGCTCTTTCTAAGTATTAAACTTTTCAGTTTTACACTAGTACTATGTGACTATAATTTGGTTGTTTTGTTAATATTTTCATTAAAAGGCACTCTAACTTACAGCATAGTTTCATCAGCTGCAAAAGAGAGTTTCAGTTTTGTTTGCGCTATGTTCATTGTTATGCTTGATGCTACTCATACATCATGCATACTAAATGCAGTGCACAAAGTAAGCCATTCAACCATCCATAGCTATAGAACAGAACATTATCTGGACACAATCTAAGGTAAATTCTACTATGGTTTGAACAGTCTATGAACAATCCTGCTTGACTTTGGAGTTTGCAATAGTAACTCGTACACAGATGACCCAAGATGAATACAGCAGTGGTGGTGATGGAGGGAGGAGGAGGAAGAAGAGAAAGAGGGGAAGGAGAGGCAGCTATGGGCTGGCTGCTCTTGTAGCCTGCATGGAAGGTTCTTTTTTTAAAAAAAAATTATTGATTTTTAAAAACAAACATAAACAAACAAAACATAAAACATAAAAACATAAAACATCTTTTTTGAAAGCAGCTTGATCCCGGGTTACATCTCTTCATATAGACACAAATTCAAGTTCATGCTCATTTTTATATACCATTCCATATCTTATTACCATTCTACATTTTCTATATAGCTGCTCCCCTCTTTTAACTTTCTTAATTTTATTTAATTTATTTCATCTCAATTCAGATCATTATACTTATATTCTTTGTCTATTCTGTTTCAGCTGTCTATTATCTTTTCTCATTAAACAAAATTTCTCCTGTAATCACTGATTGGAGTATGACGCCTTTGTATCTTTCCGCTAAATTTATAACACTTAATATAATATATAATTTCCATTCAGATTCTGCTTAGTACATTCTAAAGTTACACACTATATTTTAAAAAGAGAAAAAATTATAGATATATAATATAATTAAAACAACAATCCATACCAATTCAGTTCTATCATTAATATTAATATTCATTTAAATCTTAAACATTTTACACATTACTTTTCAAATAGGTATCATGCTTCTATGGGAACACCTATAAGCTTTCCATAGTTACTCCCCCCCCCACTTCACTTATATTTTAAAACGTGAAATTAAAACGTTCCCATTCCTTCCTAATTCAACTCTCTCACTTATTTCATTTCATTTATTGTATTCACAAAAGTTTCACTTAATTACACTATTTTATTCCACTTTTTAATCATATGTTGTTTCCAACTTTCTAACATTATTTCTAATACAAAAATATAACAATACAATCTTATGTACCTTTGCAGAATCGCTTTTTCAGTTAAATTTTTATCCATTATCTCTGAATATGTCCTGTTTCTTTACATCTTGCTCCAAACCTTTGTAGCTTCTCTTCCCTTCCTTCCTCCCTTGCTTCTTTTCTCTCCCCCTTTTACCCCCTTGTCTCTCCACCTCCATTTCCCTCTTCTGTGTTCCCCTTTTCTGTTGCTTTCTAAGATTATATCCACTTTTCACCTTATTTTTCCCTTTTTTGGTTGATTTTTTAGGTCTTAAATTCTCCATTCTCTTTCCCCTCTTTCCCCTTTCTTCCCCAGATAAAGTTACTTGTTCATTAAAAATGCCTTCTTCTTTGTCCTGATCTTCTTGTTGCACAGTCTTTTCTTGTAGTTTCTCGTAGGTACAAATCGCCATTTCTAAGAAATGAAAAACGGAGCCAAAAGAGCCCTTCCCTTCTTGTTCCTCTTTGTATTTTTTGAATTCCATTTTCAGTTCATCCACAAGTGATGCCCTTGTAAAAAAAATTTTAAACCACCACCCAATTGTTTTTAGTCATTCAAATATAATTTCCAGAAGTCCCAGAATCACCAAGGAATCCAAATACACACAAGCTGTTTCTTTTGACACTTTCTTCTTTTTTCACTTTCTCTTCCTGGGGTTACTATTTAGTTACAAAGTTCCAGTTAAAATGTATCTTTTAGAAGTCTTATTAAGATTTAACTTTAGATTCTTTTGGATTCCAGGCAGCCTCCTCCTTCCAAATCTTGCTCTTATTCTTTTCCTCTCCCTTCCCACTTACAGCAAAAAAATTTTTTTTTTAATGTCCAGAAATCTTTATTGTCCCCTTGGCATTTAATTTTCCAGTTTAATTACCTATTGGTGCCAAAGCAGATTTTTCTGATTTCTCATTCATCTCTCTTTGCTGTCAACGTAAGGAAGGAGAGTGAAAAAAAAAAAAACCTTTCCCTTTTCACTTTCATTCGCTGCTTCCGAATCTTCTTTGGGAGTGATGTATCTTTTATAAAATTTAAATTCCAGGATACCTTAGTTGTTGCTTCTTATCCCGGTCAGCCAAAACTTTCACTTCTTAACTTCCTCCTGCACTTTCTTTTCCGGATGAGTGCTTCTTTGAGGCGGCCATTTCTGACCGCCACTCTTACCGCCTTCGGGAAAGGGAGTTTAGCCAGCTGAGGAGGAAAGATGCAGCTTTCCTCGACCCTGATGGGATCTCCCCCCTCTTCACCACCTCTATGGGGTGGCTTAGCTCCAAAGCCAGCTGGCTCGGGGTGCTCCAGTGGCGAGCCCAGGCAGAAACCATGCACGATCGCGGATTCCTGCCTGCCGCCGAAGCCCTGCAAATCGGAAGTTTCCCTGCATGGAAGGTTCTTGATTGGCAATATGCAGGTAATTGTTGTATATTAGTGGAGCCAGTTGGGAAGGCAGCCAGTTCTGTATGTGAATAACAGGCAGTTGTCTATATTTATGGATATTGCTGACCAATGACTCACTTTTCCTTGGAATATCTCAGCCAGAGTTTTTGGAGCAGAAGAATAACTGAAGATAGAGTTCTAGGTTAACACCTTACATGGGATGAGTGGTTATTAATGCCATGGCAATTTTTATTATTTCCCCTTATACATAGATAGGTAATGGCTATTCATTATGATAGGCACTACAGGATGTTACTGACGTTTTGAGCTGTAATGAATAAAAGAGCAGTTCAAATGTTCAATACATGAAAAAGGAGATCTTCAAGACATCCTACCGCAGGTTGCTTTAAGGAATTTGCTGTCTAATCGCAGACTTGCCTGTTCTTCCATGCTCGGATTGTTAAATGGTTAAACAGTTTTGTCAGTGACTGGGTTGACATGCCCCAAGTCTTATATGGTTTTGGCTTAGCATGTTATACCACCCTACTCACTAGCTTCAAAAATGTCCTACACATCCTCCTCAAAACAAAATGGGACTTCTAGAATCTTCCTTGGAATTCAGTTAAACAAAGAACTAGATCCAAAGGCTGTGTTCACACTATGTTCTTCTCTACTAAATGTTTCACTCGTTAGTCCAATCATGGAGCTTGTAATCATACCAAACCATGCATTATCTACACCTGAGGCAAGAATAACTGAGTGCATAGCTCAGTGTGTAATGTGAACCAGCCCAAAAATGTCATGCTAGGCAGTATAAGTATACTTTTGGTGCATACAGCTCACCTTTTTATTATTTTTATTAAATAATGAAAAAAAATAAAATAAAATACTTAAGCTATCCTATAGGAAGATCTTAGCTAGACTATCCTAATTTCTTTCTTTCATTGATAGCCTTGTTTTCTATCAACAATTAGCTGGAAGACTCATTTGCTGTCAGTTCCTCATGTTCTAGTTTCTTGGCAGATACATTTCCTGTTTCTTAGTATGCTGTACAAGTTATATTTGCTTTTGGATCAACAAATCCGGAAGTCTGATGAGTGCTATTTTTGCACACCCAGCCTCCTTGTTTTCTTTTGTTAGCCGTGTCTTTTCCTGTAGTGAGAGCTGCCACTCTAATTCTGCCTAGTAAGAGAAGAGCACCTAGGCTGCTGGCAACTATGTAGTTGCAACAACAAGCACCAGCAGTGTAAATAACAGGAGATAAAGTCTTCCCAAAGGGTTATACTATATTATAAATAGCAATAGTACTCAGATTTATATACTGCTTCAAAGTGCTTTACAGCCCTCTCTAAGAGGTTTGCAGAGTCAGCAAATTGCCCCCAACAATTTTGGGTCCCCATTTTAACCATTTTCGGAAGGATGGAAGGCTGCGTTAACCTTGAGCTGGAGGGATTTGAATGGACAAATTGCAGGCAGCTGACAGTCAGCAGAAATAGCCTGCAATACTGTGTTCTAACCACTGCGCCACTAAGGCTCATAAATAAAGAGCAAAGAGCTTATCCAAAATGCACAAGCATATTTCTTGTGCATTTTATATAATTAATTTGCCATTCTATTCATTTCAAAAATTCATTTACAGCTCCATTTCTAACCACCCCATAATTTTAGAGTACTTATTTTTTCATTACAATATTCATGTTTGTTGTCCACTTCATAACATTTCATCCTTTTTGGAAAGGGCATCATTGAAGGTAGCAGAACTGAGTTTTACAGGCTGCCTGGGAAGCCCCAAACCAAGATTGTCATGTGGTGATTCTTCCAAGCTGTGTTCTTTATTATAGTTTTATACCAATAGAGAACCTTGCCAGATTGAGCACTCTAGTGTCTGCATCTATCACTGTGAACTTCACCCTCTTTTTCAAACACAAATTATCTGGACTGAGTGGCCTCTAACTCCTCTGTAATGCACTCCCTCCTTCCTAGGAGTCCAGCCTACTATATTCCTTTCAGCAGCCACCATTTTATTTCATTGGCAGGTCCAGGACTCCTTGGCCTTTCATGTTATTCTAGTGCATACAATGAGAGGGAATCACAGCTTCTATTTTCTTCTCTCATGTGGCTCCTGTATCATGAAGTTTATTAAAATACAAATATTAATGAAATCTGAAGCTTTTCTTCTCATATTATGGACAAAACAAATGAAAAACAGTTTGGGATGTTATTTTTTGACTGCTCCAAAGATTATTTATGCTAAGCATTGGAAGGAACAGAGCATACTGCTTGTTGAAGAGTGGATTTTAAAATTGACTGAATTGACAGTGATGGAACAATGAACTGCATTGATTGGAGACAATGGATTGGACAAATTTATAAGAGACTGGAAGCCGTTTGTGGACTCTCTCATATATATGCAGAATGTGTGTGTTTGTCTGGTGTGTGTGGTGTAATACAAACACAAACACACATATATACATAAAAAATCAATTACTAGGTAAATGTCCATAATGGGGATATCTTTTTATGTAATATAGTATTTTTGTTAAATATAGATGGGAAAGTTTATAATTATTTGTAGATCTGTTGTGTAAGGGGAGGAGACTACATTAGAATTCTGATATATTTGTCAGCATTCAGCCAAGCTGGATTTTTAAAATATATATTTAATGTTAGCTGTCAGTGGCGTCCTTGATATCTGGGGAGTTTGTTTGTTTGTCGGAAGTTAAAACCCAACCCTCTCCTAGGAAAATGAAATATTTTAAGATATGCGAAAAAGGCAGAGTATTTCCCCTAAAAAGAGTAGAAACTCAGAAACTGTAACTCACCTCAGAAGCAGAAACTCAGCCCCCCCACCCCCCAAACCTTTGCTAATGGGCCATTATTCTGGCTTAGGCCAGTCTATTTTACATAACAAAGACCTACTCCAGGTAAAGCTATAATAATAGGAATTGCCCAAAGCCCTTTCATTACATCATCATCCAGCAAGGCTCAACCAAGCCAGGGACTCAGGACAGCCTACAGAGTTGCCCTTGCATGGCCCCATGGGAGTCTGATGACCAATCCCTTGCTGGCAAGCAAACCCATTGAGTCTGTGGGTGAATTTTCCTGGACCTTGGCCATTTGGAAAAATGGTTTTAAAGGGGTTTTGAGTGTTGAGCACAAAGGCTGCTTGGAAAGAAGGTTGAGTACATCTAAATTTTAATTTTAAAGCATGGAAATGCATGGGAAATTTGTGTATGCTTGCACGTATGTGTGAGAGAGGGTCCTTCTCCAAAACACAACTGGATCTTGCTTCCTCTGTGCATTTCCTAACTGCAGAAAGACCAACTGTCTGGAGCGCATGGGGGTTTGCCAGAGCACAGGATCTTTTGTCAGGGAAGGAAGAAGTGTGTGTGTTTTGTGTGTGTGTGTGTGTGTGTGGCTTCACCCTTGGACAGCAGCTAACTGCCAACAATGTGTTTGTACACACACCTGTGTTTGTACCTGTTTTTTTGTGTCGGATGTTTGTTAGTTTTCTTTTTCTTTACTTGGTATTTTATCTTTGAAGCTAAAGAATAATAAATTAAAAATAAATTAAAAAGGGAAAATGATGAGTCACCCTGTTTTATTATTCTCCATTTATCCTAGAATAGGGACAATATTTGGATCTGGAGAAGTTGAACTATCCTCTGATATCATAAGGTTACTGGCCAAAGAGCACACAATCATGGGAGGAAAAATAAATTAAAATGCATCAGATAGCCACAAGATTGTTTCCCATCTATGAGTTAAAAAAATAAACCAACATCTTATTAGCAGAAGCAGCTAAATGAAGGCTATATTCAAATATTCTGGCTTGTTGGGCGCTTAGCAAATTGAAACAAGTTAAGGCTTTTTTTATTTTTTGCTTTTATTTCAGTTTGTTAGAAAAAGAACCCTACTTTGAGTTTTGCAGGCAGAATGTGCCAGATGGGAGTGACAGCTGCTCATTTTGGATACAAAAAACTCTAGAGAATTTTGGCTTATAATGTCTATAGAGATTCTCAGCCATCCAGGTCATGGTTGTCCCAAAGGCGCATTTCCAGAAGGCACCTGGATTTTGTTATTTCTTTGAAGATGGTTCACTCCTCATCCAAGAAGCTTCTTTAGTTCTAACCGAATGATGGAGAATGGAAGGATGTATATTCCTTGCAGTCATGTGGTTGTTAGCCTCTTTTGGAGAGCCCTTGAGGCCACTTGGAGGTTTATCTGTGCCCTCAGGGGGTCACCTGGATAGTACAAATGGGTATGGAACCTTCTCGGAACTGCTTGAAATCCCCAACTGCTATCACTACTGTAGGCATATACTGTATCTCAACACATTTTTCTCAGGTTCTGTTGCTTTAAACACATATTCTGCAAAATATGGAAAACAAGACTGAACATTACAATAATAGCATAGGATTTCATACGGCTATTTAAAGCAATCTTCTCAACAGAAAAGGTTTCCTTTCTGTTAAAGTTTAACTGTTAACATCAGAGCAATTCCAGACTTTCTTTTTAAAAATGTGGCAAGACGCCTAATATTTTCTATTTTAAGCAGCCTATATATACTGCCCTAATTCCTAGGGACATTTGCTGATTGTGAAAGAAAGCCAGCAAACTCATTTTGAAAAGCAATATCAGTGCAGGAATATTTTTTGTTAGTTCTATTACAGTATATTAATTCCTTCCAGTTCAGGTGCTGCTTATTTTATTTATTTATTGGAATTTGTCAAACAAAAATGAGAACAAGAATAAGAGAATAAAAATACAATGACAGGGACAATAGGCACATTACTGCACTTATGCACGTCCCCTTTACTGACCACTTAAGTATGAAGTAAGGTCCACAGAGGTCAATTTGTAACCGAAACTGTGAAAATTTGTGGCTGAGACAACTGAATCAGGTAGGGCATTGAAGACTTTGACAGTCTATTACAGAAATCATATTTTTTACAATCAAGTTTAGAATGATTTACGTTGAGTTTAAAGCGGTTGTTCACACACGTATTATTGCGATTAAAACAGAAAAAGTCATTTACAGGTAAAACATTACTACGTATAATTTTGTATGCAATACCTACATGATCAGGAAACAGCATAAGACCTGTGAAAAGTGACAAGAGTATGTACATGTATGTATACACACCCACACAAACACACCACACACACATTATGTATCTCATTACACAGAAAACATGAACTCCCAGCTATAAAATTCCTGGTCATAAAAAAATTCTATTTCAAACAAGACTGTTTACCTTGTATGCAAACTACTGTGCTTATCCTTCCCCCATCTAAAGCGGGGTAAAGATTAATCTCTTCAAGTAGGATTTGACTAATGGCATCTACATCAACACAGACATATAATTTTTGTGGTAACAGTAAAACTGTCTTTGCCACTGTCTTTTTATGATATTTTGATGACTTTCTACAGTCCTGGTGTTTCCTGATCTCATTCAGATACTAACCAAGCCTGTTTAGCTTTTCAAGATAAAAATTACCCTGAGTATTTTAATTTTGGCAGTGGTAAAGAACAATCCCATTAAGCCCTTGAGGAAATGAGGTGCCCTATACTCATCTTCTTCTACTGCTGACAGTTGTGCATACCTGTAGTATTTCTATGCAAAAAAGCTTGAAAGCAGTTTTGGAACACCATCAGAGTGAAAAGCCTGTGCAAGTTTTTGTGCAGTTAGCACTGTTAACTTAAAGCCAGCTTATTACAATGTTATCAAAAGGGTATGACAACACATGTAAGGAATTCTTTATATTTGATACAGCTTTTTCCAATTTGGGATCCTCCAAATAAGTTGAATTTTGTCACACAGTCTCCAATTGATGTGATGAGAAACAGAATACATCTGAAAGAAGTATGTTTGGGAAAGCAATTTCCATTTTCATAATTTCTTTATTTGACACAAGTTCAACCATTTGCAGTCTCTGAGATGAGAGCATTGAATGGTACAACCATTCCTCTGAACAGATGAGTGGTAATTAGAAGCAGTACATGGGAATTCATGTTAACAGAAAAGTTGTTAATGAGATTGTTAACTGCAAACATCCTATGTATTCCACTAGATAAGTATAGAAATTTGCTTCTGGATAGAAGTATAAATTGAAATACTAAGATCCATCATTCTGCCTCCCTAATTCATGTATTAGAAGAGCTGAAGTCAACCTGTTATAATTATGGATGTCCTCTACTTACAACCACAATTGAATCCAGAATTTATGTTGCTAAATGAGAAATTTTTAAGTGTGAGTTTTGCCTCATTTTATGACTTTTCTTGCTGCATTTGTTAAGTGAATCACTGCAGTTGTTAAGTTAATAACATGGCTATTAAGTGAATCTGGATTTCTCATTGACTTTGCTTGTTCGAAGGTCACAAAATGTGATCACATGACCCCAGAATACGCAACCATCATAAATATGAATCAGTTGTCAAGCATCTGAATGTAAACCACATGCCCGTAGGGATGCATAAGTATGAAAAATGGTCATAAATCACTTTTTTCAGTGCCATTGTAACTTCAAACGGTCACAATGGTGCAAGTAGGAAGCGAAAAATTCTTTTGAGGATAAACTTGGATCTTAATTCACTAGTGAGCTTAGCCAACATCTGTAGCCCCATAAGCAAAACATTTTTCTGGATTTCCTCCAGCATTGGGACATTTGGTCCTTCCTGGAAAGTCAGTGGCACTGAAGGCTGTTTATCCCTTCCCTCAGGACTGCCCTATCGGGTGTTTCTGATGGCAATTTTCCCTTCTGGGTTTTTGAACATCTACATATGAACTTGCTTAGTGACATTGTACCAGAAATATGGAGCATAATGTCATAACTTTGTTTTTGGCTTTTATCTGGTTCAGCTGATGGGAGGACATTGAAATAGTCATCCGAAACTGAAAATGCTGAAGATCTCTCAATACCCAATTGTCCAGTGCAGGTTAATCAGGAGATTCAGGCAGTTCAAATGGGTATAGATATTTATTGCAAGCTTAAGCTCTCCACAAGAATCTGACCAACTGGTGGCCAAGGGAAATGAGCAGGAGATAAGGGAGGCATTCAAGGTGGTCTTACTAAGGCTTTATAGAGTGGTATTAGTATTTCCCTTGATCTTGATAGTATCCCTCTGTTAATACAACTTAGTATTGCATTAGCTTTTTTGGCTGCTGCTGCACACTGCTGGCTCATATTTAGCTGGTTGTCCACTAAGACTCCAAGATCCCTGTCACAGTTACTGCTATTACTGCTTTTGAGTCTGGTTTCACCCAGTCTATACGTGTACTTTTGGTTTTTCTTGCCTAAGTGTAGGACTTTACTTTTCTCTACATTGAATTTCATTTTGTTAAATATGGCCCAGCCTATCTTCTAGGGTGTTAGCTATTCTTGCCAGATTAGTATCATCTGCAAATTTGGTAAGTTCCCCTTCTATTCCCTCATCTAAGTCGTTAATGAAGATATTGAAGAGTACTTGGCCTAAGATGGAACCTTGTGACACCCCACTGCTTACTTCCCTCCATGTAGACTTAGACCCATTAAGGACTACTCATTGAGTACGGTTTGCCAGCCAGTTGCGAGTTCATCTCGTAGTGGTACTATCTATTCCACTTTTTTCTAGCTTACTAAGAAGTAGGTTGTGGTCTACTTTGTCGAATGCTTTGCTGAAATCTAAATATATTATGTCCACAGTATTTTGCTGGTCTACTAATTTAGTCACTGTGTTGAAGAATGAAATAAGATTGGTTTGGCATGATCTGTTTTTAACAAACCCGTGCTGACTGCTAGTTATTACTTTACTTGTTTCTAGATGTTGGCAGATCTGTTTTTTTATTATCTTTTCCAGTATCTTCCCGGGTATTGATGTTAGGCTGATTGGTCTATAGTTTCCTGGGTCTGTTTTTTTTCCTTTTTTGAAGATGGGAACCACATCAGCTCTTTTCTAGTCCTCTGGCAGATCCCCAGTGCTCCAGGATTTTTGAAAGATATGGTGCAGTGGTTCTGATGACCTCTGCCAGCTCCTTTAAAACTCTGGGATGTATTCCATCAGGCCCCGGTGATTTGTTTTCATCAAGATCGGACAGGTGTTCTCTTACCTTTTTTTTGCTTATTTTAACTTTTATTTCTGGTCTGTCTTTTACAGTTATGTTTTTGGTGGGTTGAGCTATAGTTTCTTTTTGCGTAAAGACGGATGCAAAGAATGAGTTAAGCAGTTCTGCTTTCTCTCTGTTGCCTGTTATTTCCTTGCCATCTTCTCTCTTTAGTGGACCGACTAAAATTCCTTGATTTTTTTCTTGTTATTTATATGTTGGAAGAAACTTTTTTTATTATCTTTGACTTTTGTTGCAAGTCTTTGTTCGTTCTGAGCCTTTGCTATCCTGACTTCGTCTTTGCAGATTCTGGCTATCTGCTGATATTCTGCCTTAGTTGTATGTCCTTCTTCCATTTTTTGTACTTGTCCTTTATTTTCTTTCAATTTGCCAGAGAGATCTTTGTGCAGCCATGCTGGTTTCTTCTTGGATTTCTTGTTTTTCTTTCTCAGTGGTATTGTGCTGGTCTGGGGTTCTATGATCATACTTTTTAGAGTTTCCCAAGATTCTTGAGTTGTTTTCCCCTTTAGAATTTTCATCCATGGAATTTTTCCCAAATTCTTTCTGAGTTTATTGAAGTCAGCTCTTTTAAAATCCAAGACTCTGGTGTCATTATGTTCTGTTGCTTGTGTTTGTGTTATGTTGAATTCCAGTATGACATGGTCACTCTCACCCAAGATTCCTGCAGTTTCAACTCCCTCTATCATGTCTTCTCTGTTCGAAAGAAGTAAGTCCAGTATGGCTGTCCCTCTAGTTTCACCCTCTACCTTTTGGACAACAAAGTTGTCAGCTGGGCAAAATATGAGTCAGCAGTGTGCAGCAGCAGCCAAAAAAACTAATGCAATCCTAAGTTGTATTAACAGAGGGATACAATCAAGATCAAGGGAAGTATTAATACCACTCTATAAAGCCTTAGTAAGACCACACCTGTAGTACTGCATCCAGTTTTGTTCACCACATTATAAAAAAGATGTTGAAACTCTAGAAAAAGTACAGAGAAGAGCAACCAGGATGATTAGGGGACTGGAGGCTAAAACATACAATGAACGGTTGCAGGAACTGGGCATGGCTAGTCTAGTGAAGAGAAGGACCAGGGGAGACATGATAGCAGTCTTCCAATATTTGAGGGGCTGCCACAGAGAGGAAGGGGCCGAGCTATTTTCTAAAGCACCCGAAGGCCAGACAAGGAATAATGGATGAAAACTGAACAAGGAGAGATTTAACCTGGAAATAAGGAGAAACTTTCTGACAGTGAGAACAATGAACCAATGGAACAGCTTACCCTCAGAAGTTGTGGTAGCGCTATCACTTGAGACTTTCAAGAAGAGATTGGACTTCCATTTGTCAGAAATGGGGTAGGGTCTCCTGCTTGGGTGGGGGGGGGTTGGACCTGATGACCTACAAGGTCCCTTCCAACTCTGATTATCTGTTTGATCTGTTTGATCTCTTGTGAATGGACAGGGACTCATGACTTATGATGCATTTGACCCAAACCCTTGGGCTTAGCCTGGTCATCTCCTACACCAATATGCTACATCACACGGGAAGATCTAGTAGTAAAAAATAATGCTAAATCTGGTTGAGTTGTGACAACAATCACTCTAAACAGCATCTGAAAGTGGCTACAGATTGGCCAAGGGTGAGTAAGTGGAAGTTTATATTCAGTATTGCAAAGTTCATTACAGGAGGAAAACTTAGTGGAGTAGGGTGCCTGAGAAATATCTGCCTCGGATAGCATTATACTTTGATTTGTAGTTTGGATGCTAAATATTGCTGTACTGTAAAAAATGAAGAATTAATAGTCTTCCCATGGACTACATTCAAGAGGCAATTAACTGGCAGTTTACCAGTAATCACACAGCTATGTAATCTCCCAGGCATGTTCAACACAAAGCAATAGAACAGTGAGAACTATTAATAGGCTAAAGGACCTTCTGAATACATTTTTAATAGGCAGGGGGCCTCTTAAAAGTAAGCCAGGTCAGGCTTAATTTCTGTGACTGTATCCTTCCCTTTCCTTGGCAGAGTTACAGAAGTTATTTCCTCTTGCCTTTTTTTAAAAATATGCCTTTTTTTTCCAGGCCCAAATCAGCATAAATTTCAGGGTCAGCTAGGCACTCCTTTCTAACAAAATGGACATAGAAGCTGTGTGGCCTCATCTTTGTCAAATATGCCACAATAGGAAGTGATTACCATTTTATTTTAATGCACAGGTTCATAGAATATGCTAGCTTGACTTAGCTCAGCAGGAGAGAAATATTCATACATTAGGAAATCCTGCTGGAAGTACTGGAATATACCCCCCAAAAACCCTCTTGACGGCTCTTATACATCCTTCCAAAGAACAGCCTCTTACCACAATGAGACAGCATAGCAGGTTTTGGTGTGTATGGAATAACAGACCTAAACTTAATTTTAATGGATTAATTGGGGGAGATCTATTGGACAGCATATGATTGTAGCAATTTACATCATTTATGTGATACATCATGGCATTGCCCAACTGAAATAAATTGATGCATATGGTAATAACATAGATCATGCCATTTGTGTAATAAGCCCCATTCGTGTAAAATGCATTGGAATTTAATCTGATGCATATAAAACCTGCTACATCATCATCCAGGAAACTGGGGTTTCACTGCATCACTTCCGTAATATTTAAAGTATATTTTTGCTAAGGTAAATATTCCAAGCAGTGCAAACCAACATTATTAATACAAATTATAAAGAATAAAGTTTAATGCTAGTAAATCTACTAATGTATCAGATTGTGGATTGTTTTTAACTCCCTTCAATTAGTAACAAAAACACAATGTTTTTGTGGAAATAAAGACTAGTAGGTAGCAAACTCTTTTTTTCACAAATAACACCATTACCATCCTCCAACAGAATTGTGCATTTATAACAGTTATTGAGAAACATTCTTCTGCAATATCATCAGCTTATGTTTGCACAACTTTCTAACCCATGGTTTACTGAATTATTCCAACTGCTCATTTTACACAACACACTGAATCATAAACTAATCACAGTTAATAAGTCTGTATCGGGTCAGGTTAAAAATTATTTTAAAATCAAAATGTCAAAATGCTTTTAAATTTGAATCATTTTCTTAAAATGTCAATAAAAATGAGAACTATCATCGTTATTCTCATTTTCATTGACATTTTAAGCATAGATAGTGCTCTACTTACAACCTTAATTGAGCCCCAACTTTCTGTTGAGTGAATCACTACAGCTGGTAAGTTAGTAACACAGTTAAGTGAATCTGGGTTGATTTTGCTTGTCAGTAGGTCGCAAAAGGTGATCACATGACCCCAGGAGACTGCAACTATCATAAATATGAACCAGTTGCCAAGCATCTGAATTTTGATCACATGACCATGGAGATGCTGCAATGGTCACAAGTGTGAAAAATGGTCATAAGTCAGTTTTTCTGTGCTGTTGTAACTTTGAATGGTCGCTAAATGTAATCATGAATTTCATACTATTTCAGCTTGTTGGTATGAACACGGGACATAGTAAATAAGATCCCTATAATTGTGCAAAGAAAAAAGTTATGAATTATACTGATGGGGAAGGTCTGTATAAGGGAGAAGAAATATTGGAGGGAATTTACTGAAGGGAAGTTGTTAGGAAGTGTTTAAGGAGAAGTGTGCAACCAAATGAGAGGCACCATATATTGTACATGCTTAGGTATTAACAGAAAAAGGGAGATTAAGAAATGTCCACATTGATAAATATTTACAAGAAGCAGCAGTAAAAATGGTAAGAGACTGTCAAAAGAATGTATACTACTCTATGCAGTTTTTCTCAGGATTAAAAAAAAACAAATCTCCAAATACTGTAGCATAATTTTCATTACTTTTTTAATGCATCTTTTGGTAAAACATTTAATGCCTCAGAGAGACAGACTACTGTAAGAAACATTGCAAACTGTTCACAATAGATACTGGAACAGCTGCTTGTAAGAAATTACGCTCAAATAAATTTACCAACAACACATCCAATGACGAAAGAAGCTGAATCTATCAAAGCCATTTTTTTCAATATAGAGTTAACAGAAAAACATGAAACATTCATAACTATTTTAAAGCCTATTTTTGTAGCCAAAAGTATAGAGAAGTTGTTTGATGTCTGAATCTGTGGAAATTTGGAAAGAATTGAGTGTAACTCAAAAGACAAATAGGCAGTGACAAGTAAAAAGAATGGAAGGACAAGCACTGTCTCCAGCTTGATTTATTGCTAATATTTATACTAGTGTCAGAGTTAATCTTTAATACTTCTAGTTGAAAAGAAGCCAGTTGTGACATCAACATCCAACAATCCCCCCTCCATAATACCATTTATAATGTATTTTAGACAAAGGGTGACCCATTGAAAAAATTCTTGCAGGTACAGGATTTTAAGGAAAGTCATATTGTGAATTGGGGGAAGAAGCTATTAAACATTTGGATTCAGAAATTGCTTTAACTATAGTCCAACTTGTATTAGCTGTACAGGAGCTACTTTTGCTGCAGTAAAAAAGTTCATTCAGAACTGAGAAATTTAGAAACTGGGAAAGCAGGAATACTTACCTTTCTTTGAAGACTGCCTAAAGAAGTTGAATAGTAGGGATACATAAATTGAATTCCCCAGCTCCCTTTATTTGAGGTTTCCTCAGCTGACTTGGCTGAAATTGCTCATTTTAAATATATAAACAAATAAAATAGTGAAATAAAATGACATGCCTTTTGTTAAAATACTTTATTTTTAGTTTGTTAGCAAAGAATAGGAAATTTACATCTAATTATCTAATTAGATTCAATAATTTAATTAAATCTGAATTAATTCTAATGATTGTTCTTTTAGAACATCTTAACAAAGATATTCTCCAGATATCCATTAGAAGTGAACTGCAGCTGGTTCGATTGTTAATGGCTTCATAAGGGAAAGTCTAATTAGTTGACGCTAATCATTTCAATTTAAATGAAATTTAATCCGAAAAAAATCTGATGAAACACCGATTTTATTATACCACTATCAATAAAACTGAAATTCTACAACATTCCCCGTGCTGAAAATGCCCATCCAGTAGGATGCATCAAATAACCCCAGTGCACTTTTACTAAAAATAGTTAAAAGGATGTTCCTGACTAGCGAATAAGTAATTATTTTAAACCATTCAACCGACTTTTCCTGAATCGTCATTTCAATCGCATCCATCCCGGTTGGCGTAACAACAGACCAAAATCCAGCCATGATATTAAAAAAAAACCTTTGCTGTACAAAGCATGAAAGTGAGATAACTTTCCTGCGTCAGTCATCAGTGCGCTAGTCACTTTTCCCCTGCAGCGCTCTCTATAAGCTTGCAACTCGAATTCCTTTCTCTGGGCTCGCTTGGGAGGAGCCGATCAACCCTCAACCCCACAACTGATCTCTCTGCGTCCGCCCGCCCTACATAAACACGGAGCGGTCGGGTCGCGCCCCGCAGACACCGCAGCGGCACGAGACCGACTCCTCTCGCTTCGCTTCCGCACCATCTCATGCCTCACCCGCCCCACCCTTCCAAAGGGCTGGAAAAGCGAACGTGTGAGGGGAAAAAAGATGGGCGGGGCAAAAATAGGAGGGGGGGGCTGTAGCAGCATTTCCATGGCGACGATGACGTCACCTCTCCCTGGATCTAATTGGAGGAAACCCCGTGCCTTAGCTGCGGCGGCCCACGGACCAACCGAACTTGCGCCCTGATTCTGTCCGCCTTCGCGACGGCGCCCAGAAGCTGGATTGGCCGCACGAACGCGAGAGGCGGAGTCAGGGCCCCAAGAGTGCTTCTTGATAGGTCCAGCCGCGCGAGCGCGGGCCTAGCAGTGAAGAGGCTCGCTTTGTGCCAACGCCCTTTAGCAACGCTGCTTCTTTCGCTGAAAACGGAGCAGCTTTTTCTCTTCTCCTCCCTGTCTTCCTCCTCCTTCCCCAGCCTCGCGAGCGCAGTCTCGGAGCGAAGCGAGCGCAGCCGACCCAAGCAGGCGCCAGCCGGCCGGCCTAGCGCCTCAGCGGAGCCCGGTGAGAGCGAGGGGGGCCCTCGGCCCGGGAAAGAGCGGGGGACGTCCTCGCCTCGGGGCGTCTTTCCTGGTTCGCGAATCTCTGCCGCGTCGTCCATTTTGTGGAGGCGGCGCGAGACTGGGAGTCCCCTGCCGGGGAGGGCAGGCAGGCAGGCGCGGGGAAAGAGCAAGAGAGACGGAGGGACGCCGCCATTTCGTACCGGCCCTGCAGCCGCCGCGGCGTTTTCCGTGGGACGGCGGGAGAAGGAAGGCAGGGCCCGGGGGATGGGAGGCGACTAGACGGTGCCTTTTGCTTCGCTGCCTCCGTCTCGGGCTTGGTCTCTTCTCCGGGGACAAAGGCTCCCTCCGCTGCTGCCTTCCAGGGGCTGCTCCGAGGGAGGAGCCGGGGGGAAAAGGACGTTCCGATGCGGATTCTTTTTCTTCCCCCTCCTTCCCTCCCACCACGTTTTTTCCCCTGCCTGCCTTAACGCTCCTACGGTTTCCGTCGCAGGCTTTCTACGGGTCTCCGCGTTGAGGCTCCGGGGCCGGGCGAGGAACCTTTTGTGCCCTTCGCTTCCGTCTCTCTCTCCCTCCCTCCCCCCGCCGCCCGGTTTGTCTCAGGGCTATTCCGTGGCCCGGCCTTCGCCAAGCTGGCGCCCTCCGGGACTCTTTGGTTTTATGGCTGCTACACCTCGCGGGCAGCACCTACCGCTGGGTGGCGGGGCTGATGAGCATTGTAGATTTGAAAGATCTTCTGGAGGGTGCCAGATTGTGAGCGGTTCCGTAACCTCTCCTTGGCTCTAGAGCACGAACACCCACCCACCCCGCCGGGTTTCCTTCTTCATTCCTCTTAGATCGTCGTCCAGGCAATTCCGCTGCTTTCTTTGGCAGGTTCTGTGGCCAGATTCCAAATGCGCTTATTCGGTTTTGTCTCTGGACGTTTTCCTATATGATGACACTTCAAAGGCTTCTTTCGCAGTAGGGTGGGGGGAACCTCATGGAGGAGAATTTCCAGGTAGTTGGATATGTCACCTGGTGTTCAAACTAAGAAGTTTTTTATTTCTGACCCACCATTTCTGGTGTCTCGTTCACATGGCCCTCATCCTTGGAAAAGGAGGAGCAAACGATCAGGTTTTTTTCCCCCTTTTGTTTCAGTGTGTTATTTTCTGGTAGACAAAATGCATTTTTTTCTTGCTCAATCGGGTGGTTTGCAAGTTGGAAACTTGAGTGGTTTATTTCTTATTTTCATTAAACCATTACCTTTCCTATTGGTCTGACTTCCTTAAATTCATGTTAGATATTGTACTTAACATGAGGTCTTTTGTCCTCATGAACCCAAGAACACAGACTTAAGAGTGTTTCTTTGTTGTTGCAGGTTTTGAGCAACTGTACTTTGATACAGTCCATCTTTCCTACTAACTCAGTTGCCTTATTGCTCAGACCACTGCAGTTCTAACATGGAAAAGACCGAGATGATCCAGAAAGCCAAGCTGGCTGAGCAGGCAGAGCGCTATGATGATATGGCAACCTGCATGAAGGCAGTGACAGAGCAAGGTGCGGAATTATCCAATGAAGAACGCAACCTCCTCTCTGTAGCCTATAAAAATGTTGTTGGGGGGCGGCGCTCTGCTTGGCGGGTGATCTCCAGCATTGAACAGAAAACGGATGGCAGTGATAAGAAAATGCAACTTGTCAAGGATTATCGAGAGAAAGTAGAATCTGAGCTTAAGTCCATCTGTACTACTGTTTTGGTGAGTTGGCTATGGTCATTTTGGTTTCAAATGTTATGTGATAAAATTTTAATTAGGTTAGATGCTGATGTCTAATGGAAAAATGAATTGCATTTCTGTGAGATACTGATAAAACTTGTAGCATAAATCTAAGAATTTGATGACCAAAGTACTGTTTAATATAAAACTAAGTTTTCACTGAGTCTTTAGATTCTGAAAAGTTACTGTAGAAAAACATTGATTAATCCTATTCACAATTAATATCCTAATATGTAGCAAAATAAAAAATGTTTTCTTTTGATAAATTTGAAAATGAAATAGCTGTTTTATTATTGCAGATAACATTTCTTATATCTAGAATTGAATATGGAAAATTTAATGCTAAGCATAGTGGCAAGAAATGATAAAAGAAAAAAATGTACACTTTCTCAAGCAGGCCAAAGTAACTATTGATGTTCTATAGCTACTGTATTTGTGACTGACTAAGCACTTTGATAAAGTGTAATAGAGATGAATCAGGTAAATCACTTTAAAATATTTAAATAGTGTATAAGTTTTAACCTGCTTGTATGGCAATTAACTAGAGCCAGTTTGGTGTAGTGGATTAAAAAAACAGAATATTTTGTTGTAGTCTAGTCTTAGGCATGGAAGCCACCTGGGTGACTTTGGGCAAGTCACTTTTTCTCAGCCCTAGGAAAGAGGTAATGGCAAACCAAAAACATTGCCAAGAAGATTACATGGACCTGTCAGGACAGTTAACAGGAGCAGAGACTGACATGGAGGCACACACACATATAAAGTAGTAAGTGCTTTGATTAAGCCAAGTGATGGGCAATCTGAATATTTTTGAGAGATGAACAGCTTTACCTAAACTTTCCATAATTTGGATGTCATTTGTTCTTGAAATTATATTAAATTGATAGTATTTGTGCTATTTTTAAATTGTGTTCTACCTCAATATAAGAACAATTGTACCACTAGTGCTTTCAGTGATAATGTCAAATGATTCTTGGGAGTTGTTATTCTTTGTCCAAAAAACATAGGGGCTAACCATATCTTTGGTGCTTTAGATGGAAAATACCTTGCATTTTATGTTTATTAAAATTTCCAGTTGAATATGTCTACAATTAAGATAATTCCTATATAATTTTTATTTTATTGAAATGTAAGTTTCATTAAAATATTTAATTTCTAACGGTGACCTGATTGATAGAATTCAGTCAGTCAATATAAATGCTTTTCTCATTAAATGTGCAAAAAGTGTTTCTGTGATCCTGTTCAGTATATATTGTTTGTAATGCACATTTAATTTTGTGGCAGCAACAAAAATGCATGCACAGCCCCAAAATGACCTTTTCCCCCAAAACAGCATTTCACATCATTTAGAAGAACATTTCAGAAATAAGTTTATTTTAAAAAATAGTTTGATTATGGTATTTAATCTGCTTTAGAAAAAAATGAAAAATTCAAAGGGAAAGTTCATGTTCCTGGGTGTATCTGTTCAAGCTTTCTGAATCCTGGCCAAACCTTAGTCATCTCTGTTATGTGCCATTAACTTCTCCAATACAAGCAAGTTTCTAATTTTTTTTCAGCTTGAAATATCAACTTAAGAGGTGGTTATCTAACATTTTTAATCATTAGATCAAGGTCTGACTCAAATGTTTTGCCACTGTTTTCTTCTAGAATACTTTTAAAATTCCCATTACATAGTCTACAACAGAGGTCTCCAAACTTGGCAACTTTAAGACTTGTGGACTTCAACTCTCAGAATTTCTCAGCCAGCTGTACTGGCTAAAGAATTCTGGGAGTTGAAGTCCACAAGTCTTAAAGTTGCCCAGTTTGAGGACCCCTGGTCTACAATCTTGAAATTTCCTGGTGGTCTTCCATTCAAATCTATCCAGTCGATTCTACTTACCTTGTTAAGTAGCCAGGATCAGCTAAATACGACTTAGCTGGATTTCTTATAAACTGCTCAGGAAGTCTAAGCCTTAGAAAATAAGTCATTCACACTAATGTACTTAGTCTGTCTTTGCATAATGACAGATTACAATTATAGTTAGCAATATATTTTGTACAAGTCATATAGGATTGTTCATGTTTGTAGAACATAACAAATTATATAATTCAGTTCAATATTATTTGTTTTAAATGTTCATGTATTTAAACAAAATTAATGAACCTTACAGTTATGGCATGGCATTAAATTGAATTGATTTCTTTATTGGCCAAGTGGGATTAGACACACAAGGAATTTGTCTATAAATCTGTCTACAAATTTAATTTGTAAAATCAATTTGTAAAAAACCTATAGCTTTTAAACCATTATGGGTAACTTTGCTTATCATGCTCAGCTCCAATAAATGCTTAGTTTTGAGATACTAAGCAACACATATAAATGCTTTGTTCTTTGATATAATGAATTTCGGTTGAAACAGCCTAATTATTAATGTAGAATATGAGTTGAATTTTTGAAGCATACATTTCTGTGTTAGTACTACAGTATTGCTAAGACATTTGCTCAAATTTCGTACTGTAAAAGAATGCTAAAACATAGATGTTTGGGTTTAAGCATTTGATAAAATCCAGACTGACCAGAAGGAATATTTTACAGCAAGTTTTGCAGATGATTTATAGAACAATCAAATATTTTGAAGCTTTTCTAGGAGGTAGGAATGCAGGACAATATTTGCTTATCTTCCATCCTCACAGTCTTGCACATTATTTCTTGTATTTCAGTGCTTTCAGTGATGATTTTCAGGAGTTAAAGAATAGCTCATATAATACTCTTTTTCCAGCATTGTTTCAGATAAATCTAATTTCGATCTACATCTGAGGAATTTTATTTCTGGTGCTTACAGAATAATAAACACATTTCCAGATTATCCCAGCCTGGTAAATAAACTTAACCAGTTCAGTTTTAAGCAAATTTAACTTCACAAAATCCTGGAACTTGAAATATAATAGTGCCATGTATTTTATAAACTGAAACTTTATAATGTCCAAGGCACTGAAATTCAAGAGTTGGTGAGGGTAGTAAAAAACTAAATTGAATTGAATTGAAATTAAGTTGAATACAGACTATTATTTCCTATGTATTTTATTCCTTTTTCTGTACATTCAAATTTACAATTCATAGGCTAATATTTGGAGGCAATCTGGAGCGTATCCCAGATTTGGATGGGATACATGTATCAGACAAGACATAATAGATAGAAACAATGTTTCTATAGTATATTATTCCCTGGTGAGTTATATTTAGATCCGGACGTACCCATCCAGAACATTATTAATTTTTTTCCTATTCTGGGTAATGTATTTAAGAATTGCATTAACCAATTCTGATGCTCAGAGTGGTGTATTTTGGGGAATACATGGAAAATTCTGGGAGAAAAACAGAATGTTCTCTTTCCTGACTAGGTAGCACGTTTAGATTGTCTCTGCTACTTTTTGAGTGTAAGTGATATATAACCTTAGAGCGATCTCTCTAAAGAGTTAAGCTGAACAACGGTAGCAAGACATTTTGTTGTTATGAATATACTTTTATCTCAAATCTTCGCTGTTTTTGAATATGCTAAGTGGGTCTCATGGGAGTTGGTGTTCAAAGCATCTGGAAACACTAAATCGCCTGTCTGTGCTCTCTAAGCTTTGAGCCATCAAGGCCAATTTGTTATTTTTAACTAGGCATTTTTGAAATTATTTCCATTTCCTAGAATTATATGTGTCTTCATTTTATTATGAATTCTGAGCAGCCAGTATGCCTATTATCTCCAAACAGAATAAGAATAGACAAAACAAGTATCATAGAAAGATTGTTGTTGTTGTTGCTGAATCATTGAGTACTTAATCCCTTAAGTGGAGGGGCAGACATTCTTTTATTAACATTTGTATGAAGTATTGGAAGGCAAAAATGTTTCCTTTTATAATAGCAACAACCTTGATTATCCAGTGATGTTTCCCACATGAACCTAATTGTGAAAATTAGATTGAATATGGGAAATGTTTTTTTGTATTTGCTAAAAGCATCAAAATTGCTTTTCAGAAATATGGTGCTAAAATGGTTAGGTTCCCAAAAGTATTATCAATATTAGAATTTATAATTGGACTAATTTGATCATAACTAATCTACATGTTTCCTCTTTGCATTATCTGCCCATAAGCTTACATTACTTAAATGTATACATAAAGTTGAAAGTAATGTAGAGCATTGTGTATGGACGTTTTGACATTTAAAGAAGTAGCATTAGCTAAGTTGTTGAGTGATTTGTTTTAGCAATAATCTTTCAGGCTTCAACTTGAAATAAATTAGTGTGCATTAAATATTCTAAAAGATAATGATATGTATTAATTGAATCTCCATTTCTTGTTTTCTTGGAATGTATCAGTGAGACTTTCTTATGGGGAGTCTGGCCTTAAAGATATGTTTTACTTGCTAAGAAAAAAATGACAATGTGTGATCTGTGCCCTTTGAAATTTAGGGTTCATTTATGTAGATGTTTGAAGTTAGAAGGGGCTACACAAGCATTTCAAGGTTCCTTGTTCTCCCTTGATTAATAAAATATTAAATGGTACATGATGCAGTTAGTACAAAATTTGGTTAGTATAAATTTGAATGCCGAATAATATTTTGTTCTAGATGAAGATACACAGCAATCCAAATATTGTAGCAGTGTCTCCCTGAACCTGTTTACTTCTAAGGAAGTTTTGCTACAATATTCTTTATTTCAGAGGAATAAATTTGAAAGCAAAGTACACCATTCAATTCTTATTGTTTGTTTAATCTGATTCATCTATCTTCTGAGAGTTTTCGAATGAAGATTATTGAGAACTTGGGTCATTTTAAAGCCATTAAGGGATAATGCTAATAATTTGGTTTATAGTAGGTATATAGAATTACAACATGTGGCATAGTAAGTACATACTGAAAATTAAACAACAAACTTATACAAAACAAGTAAATGTTCAGTATGAAGACAACAGCATACTGTTCATGAATTCACATAAAGGCTGCAATTTCCCATATTTCATAATGGTGTAATGAAATTTAATGCTTAGATATTATATCACTACTCCTGAGCATGACTTGAAAGAAATAATTTCACATTTTTTCCTTCAATGTAAGTATTTTACTTACCTAAAAGACTTGATGACAAGTCATAGGCCAAGAGATTTAATTCCTAATGGTGGCAAATCAAACCTGCAATGTTATTGAGATAAGACGAACAGAATTTATAAGTGTTTACAGACTTTACATTGTAAATAAGCAAAGATGATGTTTCCAGTTCTATAACTAGTTATTTTTAATTCTTTAAAAAAGTGGAGTATGTAGCAAGATTACAAGAGTGTTTCAGATATCAGGTTACTGGGAATAAGTAGCTGTTACAGCTGTATTAATTACTATTATAGAGATACTAAAAGGAAAATGAGAGATGGTGCTTAAATATGTGTAAGGATCAAGGAAGACCCACAAATAGATGTTTTTGGTACCTCAATAGAGCATTTCATGTTTGAACATAGTGTTTCAGAATGCACACTGTTGCAGAAATGCTTCATTGTAAATCAGATTTGTGTGCATTTTCAGTTCAAAAGAATTCAATAAAGAGAATAGTATAAGACTTCCCAGATAGCTAAATTTAAGACATTTAAACCAAATATATGAAACTGCAGAAATGTTCAAAGTAATCACCTAATGTTAAGAGAAATCATTACACAAAATGGAAAAGTTAAAAGATCAAAATAAACTGACTACTCTTCTGCATTGTTTTGCCTGGAAAATTCTGCACATAATTTTTGCATTGAGCAGCATGGTGCTCCTGCACTATTAAGTGAATTATTTAAGTCAAAATTAGAAAAGTGAAGATAGAAATTCTGATAGAAGTTTCATTTTACCACCAGGGAAAAAAATTAGGCATTATGTATCTTTTATCTCTTTTGCATATTCATTTGGGAAGGGATTCTATAGCTTGCCACACTACACAAATACAAGTTATCACACACAATCTATTGTTTTTCAGGCTTGGATAATCTTATAGATTAGAAAAGTATATACACATGTACAGAATGGTATTAATATAATATTCAAATGACTTGAAAACCATCCCAAAGAACTCCCTGTTGCTGTTTAAGAATCTTCATTGCAAAATAATTTTTTTATTGGGCAGTCTGCTTCAATTGACAAGATTTTAATATCGAACCCTAGACATAAATATATAAAGGGTAATTATTAAAAAATGCTTTTTAAAATTATTAGTTTTTTTGATGATTGCTTTGTAAGCTTGAAAGTGAGTTTTCAGAATAGATTGGATAAGAATACAAGTCAGGCCACCATTGTAGGTACTTCTCGACTTATGACTACAATTGAGCCCAAAATTTCATTCGTTAAGTGAGTTTGTCCCATTTTGTGACTTTTCTTATCCCAGTTGTTAAGTAAATCACTGCAGTTGTTAAGTTGGTAACATGGTTGCTAAGTGAATCTGGCTTCCCCAGGGACTTTGCTTGTCAGAAGTTCAAAAATATGAACCAGTTGCCAAGCATCTGAATTTTGATTACGTGACCATGGAGATGCTGGAAATGTAACTATGAAAAATGGTAATATATCAAATTTTTCAATGCCATTGTAACGAAATGAATGTTGTAAGTCGAGGACTATCTGCACCTATTTATTTTATTTCAGGATTTCATTTTGAGCTTATTTATACCTGGTACTGATTTTAAAGAAGCCACCTTGTATTAGTTTTCATGTTCAAACCCCTGGCATTTAGATTTGCCTGTTGTTACCACTCTTGTCTTTTAGCTGTACATCCCTTTGCAAATTAAGTCGGCTATGTTCTGCTTACTCTCTTCCTACCCAGAACTACATGCTTTGGCCTGACCTATCCTTCTCTGGCCATTTAGAGAGGGAGGGAGAGAAAACAATGCTGGGAGAAATTTTGGAAAAATAACTCTGTTCCACCCACCTTTAGAATCATCACTCTAGCAATATTTTTCAGAAACTCTTTATTTTTTTTATTGTGAACACAGGGGATCCATTTATTAGTTAAATTAGAGAGCTAAGTAACGTATATATTACATAGTGCTGAAAGAATAAGACAGAAAAAGAGGGTTGAGTGAAGGAAAACAGGTGAAGGGTCAATATCTCAACTGAATCAAAGGTAGTCATTCCTTGATAGCATTTTTTTTTAAAAAAATCTTCCTGGGTGAGCAGGTGAATGGGATTCCTAGCCCAATGAATGTCTCAGAACAGTTATATTAATATTTATAGTGAATATTTCGAGAGTTCTAGAATGGTATAGTAATTAAGACATTTGATTAAGAATTGAAAAACTGTTTCAAAGGTGAGGAAAAATAGGGAGAGCTATGCAGGTTACCTTGAAATATTGAATGAAATGTGGGGTGAATTTCCAATTAAATAACTGTATGACCAGTTAAATACCCTCCTAGCCTTCTGAAAAATACTTAAAAGACCTTGCTTTTCTCCCAAACATTGGAATTGGGTGAGGTAGATTAGAGGAATTAACAAGAATGTTGGAAGCCTAACGGCCAAGTTTTTAATATTTATGGTTTTAGTAGGTATAAGTATTATACTGTTCTTTATTGATTGGAACCTGCCCAGAATTTGATATAAGATGGACAGCTACATAATTAATAGTGCATTTATTTTGTGCTTATTTTAAATGTATGTGCTTTTTCCTCACTTTAAAGTGCCAGATAATAAAAGTTAATGAGTATGCGTCCTCAATTTCTTGTTAATAATTTGTATAGGTATTGCCTAGATCGGGAGTCCCCAACTTGTGGGCCACGACCCACTACCAGACCCGGGCTGTGGACCCAACTGCTCACACAAATGAAGCTGTACCTGCACATGCACACCTGCCTTTCACACGTGTTGCACAACTAGCAAGATAACCCTAGAACATTACTTTTATTAAAGGCATTATCGTACCCAAAATGCAACTGTGCCCAGTTACAACATAGTACACTAGTTAAAATGTTTTTAATGTGATCGTGTAATTGAATGTGCTGCCCTTTTATGGTGGTAAAATTTTACCTGAATCCAAGCGAGGTGATACATGACCAAATGGTCACTTTTGTGTTTATTTTTATTGTGATAGGAACTTCTGGACAAATACTTAATAGCCAATGCAACTAATCCAGAGAGTAAGGTCTTTTATCTGAAGATGAAAGGAGACTATTTCCGTTATCTTGCAGAAGTTGCAAGTGGAGATGACAGGAAACGTGAGTACAGTGTTCATTTAAACCTCTATTTTCAGTCAGAACAAATGTGTGTGAAGCCATTATAAAAGGCAGGAGCATTATGTGCATGTCATGCTTGTGTGGATAATACTAGTCCTGGCTAATTTTTTAGGCTGCTTTCATTTTTCATTTTTTCTTCACAGAAACAATAGAAAATTCACAGGCAGCTTATCAAGAAGCATTTGACATCAGCAAGAAAGAGATGCAACCTACACATCCAATTCGTTTAGGTCTAGCGCTTAACTTTTCGGTGTTTTATTATGAGATTCTCAACAATCCAGAATTGGCCTGCACATTGGCCAAGACAGTAAGTTGTTTTGTGTGCACGCACATTTGTATTATTTTCTTAAATGAGAACACTAGAGACCCATTAACAGTGAAGTGTACAAAAGGGCACTTAATTGGTCTTCAAAGTTTTTCACTTAGTGATTTCAGGATGTGATTGCCACTATGTAAGGTTGCATCTTTGCCTTCATTGATCACAATGAAACTTAATTTTAGGCAACAGTGTTTAGGACTGATTGCTCTCTTTTGCCTTGTTATCAAAAGTATGTATGATAAATCTTGTTCAGCAGATGAAAACATTGTGGCTAAGTATGCCCCCCCACTTTTTTGCTTGAAAGCTTCATCAGACAGGTTTCGTATTAATAATTATTAGTTCCTAAATATAATTCAGAGCAGTTTTCATTAAAGAAATAAGATACACTTATGAATAAAGCTACTTTAGCTTTCTAACTAAATGTTTACTTTGTGGAGGTCTTCTTCCTGAAATGAGTAAGGCTGTTGTTGTTTTTTTGTCTCTTATAGGCTTTTGATGAAGCCATTGCTGAACTTGATACACTGAATGAAGACTCATACAAAGATAGCACACTCATCATGCAGTTGCTTAGAGACAACCTCACAGTAAGATATGCCTTTTAATTTTCTTAGAATAACTGTGTTTAAAATCTAAGTTTGCAACTCTTAATTCTGATTCTTTGGGAAATACCTTTAGGAATGATAGTTGCAAGTCAAGGCTGTTTATTATAGGAATAAAAGTAGACATACATTCTTGATACTGTCTTTCTAAGACTTATTTCCCTTGGCTAAACTTAAATAGAAATGCATTTATGACATATATTATACAAGTAATGTTAACAGTTTCGCATGATGTAGGTAAAGCCATTTAAAGGAGCATGAATTCATCATTTAAAAACTCAAGTTATCTTTGCCATTAGTTATTTGCCATTTAGAAGATTTCAATATATGTGGGGAAGAGGGAAGGAAGGAGTCGGTTGTTCCAGCGAGCTATTCAGGGCTGAAAGGCAGAATGAGTGTATATTTAAACTGAATTATGCTGTACTTCAGTCTGGTTGTGCTTCTTTCTAGTTATGGACATCAGACAGCGCAGGAGAAGAATGTGATGCTGCGGAAGGTGCAGAAAATTAAGCTGCACCTGGAGTGTCATTCTCCCCCTCAAGAAATCTTTTTACACGTCTCATTCCTTATAGCTCCACTTGGATTTCCTATAGCAAAGAGAACCCATCCATATGTATGGAAATCAATTTATAGTCTTTTCACACTGCAGCTTTGGGAAAAATCCATTCCTTGATTTGTGTTTGTCTTGGCCTTCCTGGTGTGCGGTTACTGCTGTAGAAAAGTATTAATACTGGCTTAAATTTCATATAAACATAATTTCCAAACACTTAAGTAGCAGACTAAAGTTATTTGGTATTTTTTAAAGAAATCTGAACCAGGTCCTTCAAGCAATTGTTTTGGTATTACAGAAAAGACACAAATGTTTGAGTAATGCAACTATAGTTTTGTGCAGTACAATTCTTCACATTCCCTTATTATCCAGGGGTTACTTGGTTTGATTTTTACATGCTGTTGTTAATTCCTTTCTGTAGGATATGGGGAGTATTGGGCTACATAGAAAGCATAGTAGTGTGGCTTCCTACATACGTGTACAGCAGGAGCTATTGAGTGTTTAAATACAGGGACTCTTCTTACTCTTCAGTTGCTGCTGTCCAATTGCTATCCCCTCCCAATAAAATATCACACTCCTGCCTTTGTAGTTCTGGTATTCACTTGATTATGTCTTAGAAGCAGCATGTTACTGCCAGAAAACAGGGAGTGCCTTTTTGGCAGACTAAATTGCATGTCATTTTTTAACACTGGAATGGGGAAAGTGGTCACATGTCCAAGTATAAAACTTTTCCATGCAGATTTGTGCACATGTATGAAGGTGTCAAGTTCGTCCAGTGATTTGTTCTGTAGGTAGATGGACCACTATTGTGTGTTGCTAATCATTGATTGTAGTCCCAAAAAAGCCTTGTGAAAATGTTAATGCCCTATGTAACAAAATAACATTAAATAAAATTACATTTTATAAACCATAAAATTTTGCTTTGTAACATTTGCATGCAGCTTCTCTAAAAATACAATAGTTTACTTAACAAGCTGGGCTGCTAAATTGAAAGTAAAGACAAATTATCTATACTGTAACCTTTTCATAAAGTTGGGGGAGAAAATAATTCAACTGCCCTAAGCTCAATGATCTCAATTTTTGTTAATCTCAATATTTTGAGCACGTTCTTAGGAATATTTGTTGTATCCATTTTCCTTTTATTTATTTCAAACATTTTATAGCCATTCATCTTATAATCCATTCTGAATGACTTCCGATCAAAAGTTGAAAGAACATACAAAAACGCATTAAAACTAAAACCAAGACATTAAAAACAGCAAAAAACTGGCATCTAATAGTACTTTAGCACTTGGGAAAAGAAAAGCCAGGCCTTCAAAGCTTTACGGAAAGTCTGGAGGGTAGAGGCCTGCCCTAACTTCAAGAGTGTTCCATAAGGCAGGGGCTGCCATGGAAAAGGCGTACTTTCTATCTACCACCAGATCGGGGAAGGGAAGAATATAAGGGAAGAAGCCAGGAGCACGCTCACCCTGTCAGGACCGGTAGATGTCTTGTAGATGCCTGCATATAACCTGGCCCTGTGCCGTATAGGATTTTAAAGGTGAGGGCCACCTTGAACTGCAACCTGGAAAAAAAAACTGGAAGCTTGCGCAACATAACAGAGGCCTTAACATGGGCAAATCAAGGGGTTCCCGTTACTTGTGGGCTGCTGCCTTCTGGACCAGTTGACTTTCTGGACAGTCCAGTAGAATGCATTGCAGTAATTCAAACAGGAAGTGACCAAGGCATGACTGACTAAACAAGCCTTCCCAGTCCAGCGAAAGGTGCAATTGGCACAGTAGACAAATCCGTGAAAGCGCCCCCCCCTCCACACACACACAGCTGCCACCTGCTCCTTAAGCAGGAGCTATAAATCCAGGAAGACTCCCAAATTGCACATTGCATACCAGCTTAGACCAGGGAAACACTATCTATTTCAGAGTTAAAGAACAAAGTATTGGGGTGGGTGGGTGGGGCAGCACTCCACCTTGTTATAGATGAGTAGAAGCTGGTCCTTCCACAGGACGTTTTACAGCCTTCAAGCATTCTGCAAGCACAACTACAGCATCATTTGTTTGGCTACGGGTAGAGATCAATCAGAACAACTCCCTTAATCAGGTAAATCCAAAAGGACCTCAATTGTGAGATTACAGTTGTAAGTGCTAGCAAAAAGTATGTTGAGGAATCCTACTCTCACTAATACTATATGTAGCTTGTCTCACAAGATCTATCTCTTTAAAATTGAGTACTATCTCCCTTTTTCTCCAAATAATACCACTTTCACTCTCGGTAGTATGTCACTGAACATTGGATTAGGTGTAGCAAAATGATGGGTCATATTTAAGGGGCAAATGTTACTGGTAGTGAAATACGATTTAAACTATACAAATTAGAAATATATTTGCTTAGTTACCTTTATAAATAGAAATGGGGTACAGAATTGGGTAGAAATACAGGTAGTCCTCGACTTATGACTACAATTGAGCCCAGTATGTTGCTAAGTGAGAAATTTGTTAAGTGAGTTTTGCCTCATTTCTTGCCACATTTGTTAAGTGAAACACTGCAGTTGTTAAATTAGTAACTCAGTGAATTTGGCTTCCCCATTGACTTCGCTTATCAGAAGGTTGCATATGCCCCCTGGACAATATAGCCGTCATAAACAACCAGTTGTCAAGCACCTGACTAAATTATGTGACCATAGAGTTGCTGCAATGGTTGCCACATTATTCCAGGCCAGATTATTCTGGCATATTAAGAAATAATTTGAAGTTGGATTATTTTTTCTAACATCTGCCCATTAAATTACATCAAAAATTCCTAGTACAACAGATTTATTTTGCAAAATGCTAGCCCAAGTTAGAGGTTTCATATCTGCTACATGATTGCTATTTCCTGTAGATACTTTAATATTCTGGTACAGGATAGGGACTGTATAGTACTAGAATCTGTTTCCTAAAATAGAATATTGATAGTGACTCCTTTAGGCCTGGATTTTTTTGCTTCCTTGTAATTCCTTTGTAATTAGATTTGGAATGCTATACATTAATGATAGCCACTTTTATTGAACTTCCTGCCATCAAGAATATCTCAGAAACCAGCACCAACTAGAAGCAGTGGTGCTATTCTACTGGTTTGGCCCAATTCTGGCATACTGGTAGTACTGAATATCGGCTGAGACTAAACGAACTGTTGTTGGGCCATGCGCCTGCCCCAGCTCCTATACTGACCTTTATTCCCTGCTTTTGAAGCACAGCTGCTTTGTACGGCACAGCAGAGTGCCGTGTGTCAGCTGTTGAAGCTACAGGGATTGCAGGAGGTGAGTAGGAAAGCCTCTGTGCGTGCACAAAGTGTGCATGAGCAAAGCATGCCCACCAAGCCACACCCATGAACCAATGGTAAACCTCTTTGAAACCCACCGACTACAAGCACATGGAATCAGCACAGCACAAACCAACTAAAGCCCTTCAAAACATCCTAAGCAAACCAAAAGACCCAGCAACCCCAGAAGAAAAAAACGAGTCATCTATAACAGTGGCCCCCAACCATTTTTGTGCCACGGCCTGGGACCGGCATCACAAAATGATCCACGGCTCGGTACCAGCATCAGCACGCATGACAAGGCAAGGCGAGCCAAGCAACCGGCCAGCCAGCTGTCCCCTGCTTCTCCCTGCCACCTTCAACTCCTCCTTTGTACCTTTGTCGATGGGCTTCGCTTCGGGATGGCTTCGGGACGGTCGCTCGGCTCACCTTGCCTTGGGTGCTGAAAGAATTCTCGCACCTTAGTTTCGTTCGAAGCCACCCCTTCGATGAAACTAAGGCGCGAGGATTCCTTCAGGACCCAAACGCTGCTTTCCAACCGGAAAAGCTCACCCGGAAGCACTTTCTCGTCAAACAAGATGGCGGCGCCCAGCAAACCAGTGGCCCGGTAGGAAATGTTCCACAGACCGGTACTGGTCCGCGGCCTGGTGGTTGGGGACCCCTGATCTATAAGATATAATGTAAGAAGTGCAACAATTATTACTAGGACAAACAAGCAGAAGACTGGCAGAATGCATCCATGAACACCAACTAGCAGTCAGAAGACATGATGAAAAAAATTTTAATTTCACAACATATAGACAGATTTATCCATAGTTTCAATTGGGAAAATGACAATTCTAGACCAGGCCAAAAATGCAAGGGAATTTCTTGAAGCCTGGCATACTGACAAATTAGCTATCAATAGACATAAACATTAACCTCTATTGACTATGTAAAAAATACAATCAACCACCAGGCCAAAGGGGAACAGAAAGACCCAAGCACCTATCCACCAGAATCAGCACCCAGATCAGCATAGATAAACTTCAAGGTTAACTTTAGACCAACAATCAAGTAAACAATACCCGAAATCAAGAAATTGCCCAAAAGCCACTGGTAAACAGCCCAACCAAAGAATCTCTTTAAGACCATTCCTACCAACACAGACAGACAAGACACCAGAATATAAACTGACAGCAAACAGCACTCCTTACTAGCGATGTTACCTAGTTTGAGTAATGAAATGTCTGCAAGAAAAGAAGCTAAGAAACCGCCAAAGACCCCTTCTTCAAGTTCCTTTTCAAACCAGTCCTCCATAGCTGAATCTTACTCCAGAACTTAAGAAAAAAAACCCTTTAATATAAAGCCAAACAAAATGACAACTGGTGGGAAAGGGAACCCTTGTAGGATTTCAAAACTTTTTTTCTCCCCCAATAAATCCACTATATAGCAATAGAGGGCAGAATAAGAACACAATTTTAGGACGTCTATGGAGATTCTCAGTCATCCAGGTCATGGTTGTTCCAAGGGTCCTTTTTCAAGAGGCAGCTGCACTTTCTGGTTTTTCTTTAAAGATGTTTTGCTTCTCATCCAAGAAGCTTCTTCAGCTCCATCCAGTCAGAGCTGAAGAAGCTACTTGGATAAGAAACAAAACGTCTTCAGAGAAAAACCAAAAAGCCCAGCTGCCTCTTGAAAAAGCACCTTGGGGACAATTTCAGGACTGTGAAAAACACCTCTGTGCCACTGGATGCAGAGCTTTCAGTTTCTAAGGAAATACTAGTGCCAGGCCTACCATTCAGATCTCAGGGTAAGAATGCCCCTGACAGTTTCAACACTCTGACCAAGGACTTCTTTGTCTTTTAGAGTTATGGGACAAGCTAAGAGACAACTCCTGAGTGGAGTCCTTTTTTAAATAGCTCCCAAATGGAAAGCAAATTCTCCTAAACGAGTTCCATTCCATGTAACTTCATTAGAGACACTTCCATGAAGCTTTCTTTCTTTTTTTGTTCTTCTTTGGGGTTGTCACCCTTCCAGTCTAATCTGCAACTCTTACCTTTCCGCATAGTCCTTGCACAGGCAGTCCTCGGCTTACAATTCATTTAGTGACCGTTCAAAGTTACAGTGGCCATTTCCCACAGTTACGACCTTTGCAGCATCTTTTGTGATCAAAATTTAGATGCTTGGCAACCTGCTGCTGTGTCCCTGCCTCATGTGATCACCTTTTGCGACCTTCTGACAAGCAAAGTCAATGGGGAAGCCAGATTCACTGAACCCCTGGGTTAACTTATCAAACTGCAGTGGTTCACTTAACAACCGTGGCAAGAAAGGTCGTAAATGGGGAAAAACTCAACAAATGCTCAATTTGGGAGTGAACTGTGGTCGTTAAGTCGAGGACTACCTGTAATAATCAGGGCTGGGCGACTTAACTGTCCGCCTTTGTCAAGCTGAGCGCGCTGCGCCACCGAGTTAACACGCATTTATGAAACCTCCGCTAGCCGAGCGCTGAGTAAGCGGCACAGGAGCGCCCGGTAGGAAGGTTTTTTTTTAACAAAAGCATTCTTCGTTATTCCCCAGAGACCAGAGCTAAGTCTCGCCTCGGCGAACCCCTCTTCTACTTCTGCTGAACAAGCAGGAGGGAAACCAAAACGGAGCCGCTTTTGTTTCCACCTCGGCGTCGCCGGGAGCTGCTCCTCCCCTTCCCGAACGGAACAAGATGGCGGCCGCTCTGCCGGCCCATCATGCTCCGCGGGAGGCCGGCTCGTCTTCCGTGTGTGGGGGAGAGAGAGAGAGACCAAGAGAGCCGCCCTGGGGCCGGAGGAGGAAGGCTGGACGGTCGGCTGATGCGAGCGCGAAGGAAGGCAGGAGGAGAAGGAGTTCTGCCGCCGCCGCCGCCACCCGGCGACCATGCCGCCTCAGTCCCGTTCCGGTCGGCGGCTGCTTCCCGTTTTGCTGCTGCTGCTGCCGCCGCTAATAGCGCTCGGGATTTCCACCCAGCGACCCCGGGGCGGTCATCGGGAGTCGCGATTCGGTGAGTGTTTGGAAAAAAGAGGCGGAGGGCGAGGGAGAGCTTGGCCTCGCTGTCCCCCACGGACAGAAACCCGAGAGGTCCTCCTCCGGCTCGGCCAGCGGGCTGTTTCGTTTCGGTCTGGGGTGGCGCAACCTGGGACGAATCCCCGGCTGAAGCCGAGCGAGAGGCTGGGGACGGCGGTGGGGCAAAGCGTTTGGCTGTTTGGAGAAGCTGAACTGTTGTTTCTCCATCCGGGAGAGGCCGGGCACACGCATGCAGTGGCGGTCGTTTTGCAAGTCTTAGCAGGAGTGACGTCGGGGATCAGCCGGAGGTTGCCTGGGAAGAGACAACTTTTGGGGAACTTTTGAGGGCGGGGGCGGGGAAACTCATTGGCCAGGGCGGGGGCTGCTCGTAGTTGTAAACCGGTTGAAGTGGGTATGTAAGAAAAAAGGAGGAAGTCCTCTTCTCCTTGGGGAGGATTATGAGTGCTTGGAAGATATCTTGTCTCCAAAATACACCAGTTCCCCATACAGGTGATCCTCGATTTACTACACAGTTGAACCCAACATTTATGTTGATAAGTGAGACGTTTGTTAACTGTCTTGTCCCATTTTACGATCTTGCAAATAGAAACGGGTACAGAATTGGATAGAAATACAGGTAGTCCTTGATTTATGGCCACAATTGAGCCCAAAATGTATGTTGCTAAGTGAGAAATTTAAATGAGTTTTCACTACATTTGTTACGTGAATCACTGAAGTTGTTAAGTTAGTAATTCGGTTGTTGAGTGAATCTGGCTTCCCCATTGACTTTGCTTGTCAGAAAGTTGCAAAAGGTAATCACATGACCCCTAGACACTGCAACTGCCCTAAATACATGCCAGTTTCCAAATGTCTCAGTTTTGATTGCGTGACCATGGAGATGCTCTAACTGACTCTAAATAAGTGTGAAAAACAGTCATAAGTCACTTCTTTTCAGTGCCGTTGTAACTTTGAACGGACACTAAATGAATTGTTGTAAGTCAAGGACTACCTGTACTGTTCTAATGCAGAGATCAGGACTGTAAACACAGCCATAGGTAATTTAATGCACAGCTAAATATTGAAATGGTGTTAAAAGTATCCTTATGGCAGGTAAGATACATCTTTATTTTTGGGAGTTTGGGGCTCCCTTTACAGTATAAGAATCACACATGTAAAGTAAGAAAACCTGAGGCACTATTGAACAGTACTGTACTGTATGGATAGGTATAAAATAGCTGCTGATGCTCATAAAAGATCTTTTTAAAGAACTTAAATATCTAGTATTTTTTCTGGTGCAAGAAACAAGTAGTTGTAACTCTTAGGAAATATTTCTGGAATGGGGTGTGGAGTTTTGAGTTCAATTCCTGATTCAGTTATGGTTTTCCAATATAGCCATTTATTCATGCTCCATGTCATTTCTATAGAATTCTTAAAAGGATATAATTACTGGTATATACATTTCATTTTGGCACTTTCTTGTGAATGAAATGAGACATTAAAAGGTAACAATATTCCACATAACAATTAAATATTTTCGGGACTGAGTGATGAACACAGTAGAGTTTTCTAAATCATAAAAGTCCAAATTATGACTTACACAGTGCAGCTTCAGTGAAAGATATGTTTGGATGCTCTTTTTTGTCATTGCATCTTGTTCCAGTTACGGTAGTTATAAGCCAATACTTCTCTTTATATATTTTGTGTTTAAGCCTTCATTTTCTTTTTCCCCACAGAGAGATTAGAGTCTGTTCTTTCAGACTATGATATTCTTTCTGTGTCCAACATCCAACAACATTCAGTAAGACGAAGAGATCTCCAACCTGAATCCCATATAGAGAGGCTTGTTAGTTTTTCAGCATTGCATAGGTATGATTTTTTTTTCCTAACTAAATGCAGAATCTAGCTGGTTCAGCCTTGTTTATGTATTGTTGCAATCAGGTATTACCGGTATCTGGGTAGTAGGGAACCTTATGTCTATTAGGAATGAAAAGGAAATTATTTTAGTTTTTTTATAATGTAAGATAATAAATATGTCATTGGGCTTTCACCCACAAGGTAAATACACTGCTCAAAAAAATAAATAAAGGGAACACTTAAACAACACAATGTAACTCCAAGTCAGTCACACTTCCGTGAAATCAAACTGTCCACTTAGGTAGCAACACTGATTGACAATTTCACATGCTGTTGTGCAAATGGAAGAGACAACAGGTGGAAAGCATAGGCAGGTAGCAAGACATCCCCAATAAAGGAGTGGTTCTGCAGGTGGTGTCCATGGACCACTTCTCAGTTCCTGTGCTTTCTGGCTGATGGTTTGGTCACTTTTGAATGTTGGCGGTGCGTTCACTCTAGTGGTAGCATGAGACGGAGTCTACAACCCACACAAGTGGCTCAGGTAGTGCAGCTCATCCAGGATGGCACATCAATGCAAGCTGTGGCAAGAAGGTTTGCTGTGTCAGCGTAGTGTCCAGAGCATGGAAGCGCTACCAGAAGACAGGCCAGTACATCAGGAGACGTGGAGGAGGCCGTAGGAGGGCAACAACCCAGCATTAGGACCGCTACCTCCGCCTTTGTGCAAGGAGGGACAGGAGGGCCACTGCCAGAGCCCTGCAAAATGACCTCCAGCGGGCCACAAATGTGCATGTGGCTGCTCAAACTGTCAGAAACAGACTGTGAGGGTGGTACGAGGGCCCAATGTCCACAGGTGGGGGTTGTGCTTACAGCACAACACCGTGCAGGACGTTTGGCATTTGCCAGAGAACACCAAGATTGGCAAATTCGCCACTAGTGCCCTGTGGTCTTCACAGATGAAAGCAGGTTCACACTGAGCACATGTGACAAACGTGACAGGGTCTGGAGACGGCGTGGAGAACGTTTTGCTGTCTGCAACATCCTCCAGCATGACTGGTTTGGCAGTGGGTCAGTAATGGTGTGGGGCGGCATTTCTTTAGGGGTCCGCACAGCCCTCCATGTGCTCGCCAGAGGTAGCCTGACTGCCATTAGGTACCGAGATGAGATCCTCAGACCCCTTGTGAGACTGTATGCTGGTGCGGTTGGCCCTGGGTTCCTCCTAATGCACAACAATGCTAGACCTCATGTGGCTGGAGTGTGTCAGCAGTTCCTGCAAGACATTGATGCATTGATGCAATGGACTGGCCCGCCCGTTCCCCAGACCTGAATCCAATTGAGCACATCTGGGACATCATGTCTCGCTCCATCTACCAATGCCACATTTCACCACAGACTGTCCAGGAGTTGGAGGATGCTTTAGTCCAGGTGTGGGAGGAGATCCCTCAGGAGACCATCCGCCACCTCATCAGGACCATGCCCATGTGTTGTAGGAAGGTCATACAGGTACATGGAGGCCACACACACTACTGAGCCTCATTTTGACTTGTTTTAAGGACATTACATCAAAGTTGGATCAGCCTGTAGTGTTTTTTTCCACTTTAATTTTGAGTGTAACTCCAAATCCAGACCTCCATGAGTTGCTAAATTTGATTTCCATTGATAATTTTTGTGTGATTTTATTGTCAGCACATTAAACTATGTAATGAACAAAGTATTCAATAAGAATATTTCATTCATTCAGATCTAGGATGTCTTATTTTTGTGTTCTCTTTATTTTTTTGAGCAGTGTATATTGGCAAGCATGATAGTTCAGTATCTAAAGCTCAAATATACATGCAAGGCTTTGAATCTCTTTTAATAATGTATTGAAATATTTTCTTAAATATTTATCTCAGGTTTGAAAATTGAAAAACAATTTATGTTAAAAGCTGTTAGTAAACATTCTTGATGCTGTTTGTCATCATTTCCATAGAGAGCCATATGCAACGATTCCTAATGTTTTGTGCACAGAAAAATAAGTCTTTTAGATGCATCCGAAATTTATTTTTTACAGGCATTTTAAGTTATATTTAACATCAACAGCAGACCATTTTTCAAAAAACTTTCAAGCACTTATTCTTGATGGCAAAGGCAATGAAAGAGAGTATCATGTACAATGGCAAGAATTTTTCACGGGTCATATTGTTGGTAAGTGTGTTCAAGTAAGTGTTGCTTGCTAGCATTGTTATTCAGTTGCTAAGATGTGACCTGCTCTTTGCGGCCCCATGGACCATAACATACCAAGACCTTCTGCGCTCCACTGTCTCCCAGAGTCTACCCAAATTCATATTTGTTGTGTTGATGACACCATCCATCCATCTCATCCTCTGCAGGCTCCTTCTCCCTTTGCCTTCAATCTTTCTTAGCATCAGAGTCCTCTCTTCTCATTAGGTGGCCAAAGTATTTGAGCTTCATCTGCAGTGTCTGTTCTTCCAAAGAACAGTCAGGATTGATTTCCTTTAGGATTAGTAGTATACGAAAAGTCACATTGTATTTTTTAAAAATAGCAAACTGCCATGATCTGGAATACCATAAACAACTTTCTGTTCTGGAAAAAATAATCTCAGAAGACAAGAAACTGCTATTACAGGACTGTCAAACTCACGGACCGCAGACTAGATGTGTCATGTGCTGGCTCTGCCCCAGCCCAGTTTAGTGGAAGGGAAAAAAAGTCCTGATACGTCATGTGACATTGCCGTGATTATGCAAGTTTGACATCTCTGTGCTATTAAAACAGCCAAACCATACAACAGATTTTGCAGACGACTACTGGGTATTTGTGTAAATGGAAAGCATAATAGACTGTTACTAGAATCTATTGCCATAATTAATATTTATTAACTATATTCAAAAATGTTTTCACTAGATAGCTTATAACACATTAGAATCATGACCTAATTCTTAGAGGCTGAGGTGATTGAAGACTACAGTTCATAAACAGAAGAAACCTAAGCAAACTCATTACAACTTTTGATTTCAGCATATACCTTTTAAATATTGAGGTAATGAAAGGAGAGTGGAGAGAGAACATGTCTTACTGGTGCCTCAAAGGCAAAATTATAAGCGTGCCTTATTGCATTGCCACTTATAGCATCTGAATTTGGGGAAGCAATTGGAGCAGAAGCTCCACCAACAGATAGGAACAAATGAGTAGGTGGTATGGATGGTATAATCCCCCAGCCATGGCAAGTTTTATAGGCTAATTTAGACTGATAGAGCTTGATTTTGGTCCAAAAATGAACTGGGAGACCATGAAAATCACATAAAAATGATACAGGATGGTTATAATCCTTGGGTCCAAGTAGCATTCTTGTTGTTATACAGGTAGTCCTTGGATTATGACACTGGCACTGTACAATGGGGACTTACGATAGGTCCTCAGGGTTCTAGCCATCAGAGCATCCCTGTGATCATGTGGTTGTGATCTGGGTGCCTTGCTCATAATTATGATGTTGCAGCAAGCCATGATCACAACTTCCAACATTCCCTGCTAGCTTCCCAGAAGCAAAGTCAATGGAGAAGCTGACAGGAAATCAGAAGTCATGATGAGGTAAGGTCCTCATTTAACAACAGCAACTGGGACTGCGGAAATGCCATTGTTAAACGATGCAGTCACATGTTATTACATTTTAGAACCTTGTCACCTAGCAACAGAATTCCCAGTCCCAATTGCCATTGTAACCCAAGGACTACCTCTATGATGGCAAGAGTGCTAATGAACCCATAGTACAAAATACTAAAGCAAAGTGAATAAAAAATTGAGAAGGTAGTATAAATTTTAAAGAATCTAATCATATTATTTATAATAATAAAGTCATTGAAAGTAGGTAATATTACATTGCTTTATATGGCTCCCATCCCACAAATGAGACGTTCAGCAGTTAACAAATGCTAAAACAATAAAAATACTAGCAAAGAAGAAAAAATACTGCAGCGGTCACCAAGGATAAACTCAAACCAAACTGCGAAAGATTTTTCACCGGTCCATTTTGCCTCCCAAACCCCAGGCCCTGGAGCATGTCTTTTGACATAGTCAGTCAATATACCCCAAAGGTTTTCCTTGAATCTCATGACATAACCTCAAATTCATAATACATAACTTCTCTGCAAATGGGAGCTGACATGTTACTGTGTAGTATGTTTGTAAATAACTCATGCAGGACGTATTGTGTATGTTTCAGTATAAAGTAGCTGCTGATTAAATTAATAGATCATTTTTTTTGCTTTTTCCCCCCATATCCAGGTCAGAGTAATTCCAAAGTTATGGCTCACATAGGTGAAGGTGATTTCACAGCGAGGATCAATACAGATGAAGAAGAATATAATGTTGAGGTACATCCCATTACAAAAATCTACATGTAACCAAATAATTGCTTAACTTTCTTTTAATAGATTGTAATATTAAAATTTGATATAAATAGTCAAGAAGCAGCGTGAATGGAAAATTATGCATATAGGTAAAATTCTCCCTGACTTTGGGATATGATGCTTATGCAAAATCTAAGAAAACCACATTACACCATACTGGTTTTCTCTCTTGCTGTGACTATTCATCTGCTTAGAAAGTGTTTGTTTAAAAACTGCCATGAAATTTTTTTAGCCTACAATCTACCTGAAAAAGGGAACTTACGATCCAGACCCAAAGTTCTGATTGTCAGCCACCTCCCTGCTGCCTATGATCACATGATTGAGCTTCAGGTTCTTTGCAACATTTATGATTGCTTGCAGTGTCCTGCGGTCACGGGACTGCATTTTAAGCCACTTTTGCTGAAAACTGGCAGATACTTTCAGTTCACTTCATGTCTGCAATGTTCACTTAGTGACCACTGCAGCAATAAACTGTAAAATACAATAGCACTTATCACTCCCTAGTGCTTTACAGCATTTTCTGAACAGTTTGCAAATGTCAGCCTATTTCCCCCAACAATCTGGCTCCTCATTTCACCAACCTGAAGAATGGAAGGCTGAGTCAGCCTTGAGCTGGTCAGGATCGAACTCCTGGCTGTGGACAGAGTTTGCCTGCAGTATTACATTCCACCCACTGCACCTCCATGGTTATTTAAAATGGTTTTACAACTGCTATAAGAGGCTCCATTATGGTCATAACTTGAGGACTATCGGTTTTCCAGTTAACAACCTTTTGGGCATCTTCTATATTGAAGGTCCAGTCCATTTTTTAAAATCTCTAGTTCCATGTAATAACTTCCTTTCCTTTCTGTCATAGTAATTTTCAGCGTTGTTCAACTGTTTTACAAAACAGTCTAAGGAACAAAATCAACCATTAGGGTTCTTACAATTACACCTCTGTCATTTTTTTTTCTTTGTGAACTCCTGTCCACAAAAACAAATTATGGAGCATAAAATTGTACTTAGTGTGAAACAAATGTGATAATTTACAAATTTTTCATGAAGTGGATGTTGGAATGAGTAAGAATAATATAGGGCCTAAATCCTGGCTCAATACCAATAGTAATTCTGGTAAATATAATGACATTATTTTGAAACTAATCAAGGTTTACGTCTGAATGAAGCTATTTATTTTAAAATGTAGCATTATTTTTCAAAATCATTTTAGCAAACTATTTCATAGAGAATGCATAGGGTAGCTGTTTAGCAAAATTGACTAGAAATGAAGATAATTTTACCTAATGTGAAAAAATCCTAAATCTATTGTGAACTTACAAAGCCACATAAGGTGGTTTGGAACAGAATTAGATATATTCACAATCATAAATAATTATTTTGAAAAATACTAAGGTTTAGCATATTTAGTTTTTCAGGCTTCTGAAGCAATCATTCTTGATAAGTTACTCCACTTAAGTTGCTTTTACTTAAAAGACACTCTGTTGAACTTAATGTAGCTTATTTTTAAGCAGGCATAAAAAAAAAATCATATCTGCGATACTATTTTTCTGATCTAGCCCTTATGGAGGTTTCTCAACAACACAGAAGATGGAAGGCTTTTGGTGTACAAATCCGAAGATATTAAGGATATCTCACGATTACAGTCCCCCAAAATATGTGGTTATGTCAAACTAGAAGAAGAGGGGCTTTGGGGAGGAGGGCTCAAGGATAATCATGTAAATGTAGGTAAGCATCCAATTGTTTGCAGTATTTTTTCCAAAATTGGGTAAGACTCTTTTGCGACAGCATAGGGTACTAAAGGTAATCCTCAACTTACAACCATTTGTTCAGCAACTGTTCAATGTACAACGGTGCTAAAAAAAAAATGGGCTTATATAACCTGTGACCTTGTTATGGCTATTGCAGCACTCCTCTTGTCATGTGATCAAAATGTAGACGCTTGGAGCCCCTTTGTACTAAGGCATAGTTTCTTACCCATTGCTAAAGTTGTGCTGTCTTGATGAAGAGATTTACAAAGGTAAAGCAGCTTTAGCCACGTGTATAAAATGGTCACCGGAGAAGCTGGCTCTAAAAAGGGTCCAGAAGGAGGCAGCAATGCAGTGAGGTGCTTCTGCTTCAGTCAGTGGCTGGGCACAGAAGGTGAAAGGCTGGGCCTGGGAACTGGGGAGAAGGCAGCTGAGTGAGCTTCATGTTCCGGGGCTGCTTGCCATCACTCAGAGTAGACGAGTGGGGTGAACTGGAGGCAGTCCATTATCTTACTAGGGGTCAGGGCTGGAGGGACCAAGCCTGGGCTACTTAGAGAAGGTAACCTTTATTGTCACTTTTTTGCCTTGAACACAGTGGCACACGTTAAAAAATGAAATTCTGATTCCCGCTTTCAAAAGAAAATGTGAATATATGTGTGTGTGTGTACCCATACCTATGCTACACACACACACACACACACACACACACACACACTCACACTCTGTTAACTCTCAAGGCTCTTTTTTCCGCTATGTATACTAAATGGTCTGATTAATATGTGTGTGTTTTTTGTGTGTGTATGTATACCTATACCTATACGTATGACACCCCCCCTCTCCATGTGCATGTGTGTGTGCGCACACACACACACACCCCACATATTAATCACAGACCATTTAGAATACATAGTGGAAAAAAGAGCCTTGAGAGTTAGCAAGGCTGATACTATTTTTGGTTAACAACAACATGGAATGGCCAGATAGCCATCATACATTGATGCAGTTACATTGTACATACAGTACAATGCAGTTTTAGAACTGCATTGACGAATGACAGAAATTCCGATCCCAATTGTGGTAGTAAGTTGAGAATTACTCGTATACTTAACTGTTTAACATTGTGACTTCATGTAACAAATGTTGTCTCTTTCTAATACACTATAAGCCTATGGGAAGTTTGCTTTACAACAAAGCTCAGGATATTATCATACAGTAGCTCATGCGTAATATGCTCTCTGCCTGGAATAATACCTGACCCCGTTTTCATTTTATTGGAAGAAGACAGCGCATGTATGATTTCCACATACTATCAACAGTGGATGTATTCCTATTATTTTTCTGCTTGGCTTAACAGTATTTGTATTCATCCCCGTGGCCTCTTTAACAGTCTATTATTTTCAACATTGGCTTAGCATTATGTGCTAACACTGTCTCCCTGGCAGGAAGAAATGATGTAAGAAAGATTTCAGCAAAAGATTCCTGTAAATGAATGTTCTGCTTCTGCTTTCTTTTATTGTATGGAGTGTGGGGAGAGAGAGAGAGAGAGAGGGAGGGAGCGAGAGAGAGGGAGGGAGAGAGAGAAACACTTTTAAAATCAATGCTCTTTTCACCCTTTCCCAGTCTCATTCTCTGCATACGTCACATGGTATGACTGGAGATAAAACTGAGGAAGTTCTCTTGTAAGCCCACTTGACTCTTTAAAAATGTGGGGTGGGTGGTTAATAAATGAATAAATAAATAAATACGCATAGGCAATTTCTGCAACTCCCTAAGTTTTTCTGTTTCACTTATAGCCCTTGCACTGAACAGGCAGATAATTTCATGATTAACATGTTCACATATTATGGAAAATATTGACACGATAGCTGTAAATAAGTTACCTGATGGTATTCCAATTATCATGATAGAAAATATTCCTCGGAGAAGAAGAGCTATTCCTGACCCCATGAAAAATACTTGCAAGATGTTAGTGGTGGCAGATCATCGTTTCTTTAAGAATATGGGCCGTGGGGAAGAAAGTACTACCATTAACTACTTAGTAAGTGTGATTATCTGCTGATAAAGTATGAGAGGGTATAACTAAATATTTAAGTAGTGTTCAGCAGGTATGAATAAGGATATACATATGAATGGATAGTACTAACAAACAGATAGTCCTCAACTTACAACAGTTCATTTAGTGATCATTCGAAGTTACAATAGCATTGAAAAAAAAGTGACCTCTGGCTGTTTTTCTCACTTGTGACTTGTTGCAGCATCCCCATGTTCACGTGATTAGAATTCAGATCCTTGGCAACTGGTTCATATTTTTGATGGTTGCAGTGTCCTAGGGTCATGTGATCTCCTTTTTGCGCCCTTCTGACAAGCAAAGTCAATGGGGAGGCCAGAGTCACTTAACCCTGTTACTAACTTAAGAACTGTAGTGATTCATTTAACAATCGTGACAAGAAAGGTCATAAAATGGGGCAAAATTCTCTTAATTGCCTCACTTAGCGACATAAATGTTGGCCTCAATTGTTGTCATAAGTCGATGACTACCTGTATATTTCTTCTGTTTGTGAGTTTGCACCAACTCCATTCCTTAATCCAGGAGTGTCAAACTTGCAGTCTGCGGGCGAGGTGCCTCACGCTCTGCCCACACCCACCCCTGGTTTAGAAAGGGGAAAAAAAGTTAGGATACGTCACGTGATGACGCCGTGTCGTCGCGAGTTCGACATCCCTGCCGTAATCCAACTTACTATTTTTATGGAGAAAAATGATAATGAAAGAAATGAAATAATATTATTTTATTTCATTTCACAGTTTTTATATACTACTCAAAAGCAGCAAACATACTAATACTCCTGCCTTGTTTTTCCCACAAGAGCGCAATTTGTCCCATAGTCACCCAGCAATTTTTATAAGAGAGACCTAGGATTCATTGTCTATTGGTTTTGGGCCGTCACCTTCACCATTACTCCAAACTGGGCTTTCATATATTAAATGCTGCCTTGAACTCCTGCTTGATTAGTGTAATACAAATGTAGCAAATACAATGACTTAAATAAGTAGAATGCTATTATTCCTGTCTCATGCACAGAACATGCATTTATTTATAAATAGCCTACAACCTTAAATTCTAATAACATTGGTTGACTGGAATCCCTTGTTTGCCTTTCTGCATATAGATTGAATTAATAGACAGAGTGGATGACATCTATCGCAATACCTCATGGGACAACGCCCACTTCAGCGGATATGGCATACAGATAGAGCAGGTATTAAAATACCTCCCAGAAGGAATGTGAACCCTTTTGCTGGAAACCAGAGTGCATTCAATTCAGTATTTTATTGAATAATTTAACGGTACTTTGTGATACATGCAAAATATGTGATGAATTATGATGATCCTGAACTTGAAGGTTATAGTTCTTCTTTGTTCTCCTTTCCCTTTTTCTTTCTAATAGAAATTCAGATAGAAGAAATAGCCATAGGAATATGTCCCCAAAATTCAGCAATGTTTGTTTTATCGTATTTTTCCAAATCTTCATATTTAGTAGAAACAAAGCCCTGTGGAGGAGATATTACAACAGACCTGGTGAACTGGGAGTATTTCAGAAAAAAATTGCAGCAGTAATCACGAAGGGAAAACTCATTACAGTTGTCTTCCTTGTGAACACCTCCACCCTCTCGTAACAGCAAATCTTGCTTAAATTGGGAAACTAGCCAGGAAAAAGTGTCCTTCAGGCATTCCTTTTTTTTGGTATACTGTTCTAATTTAACTAGTTTTAATTTTGGAACTTTCTTTTTGCTGATAGCACTGACTATATTTGTGTGAAGTAATGAACGCATATACCTCAGTGAATTATGCTGTTTCATATTTAAATTTCTGCATCAAGTATATTTCTTTTTTGTCACTAAAGATAGTAAAGAACAAGCAGTAGTGTCACTAATCCATTTTTTCCTTGCCAAGAGAAATCCTGATCAGATTTTCAATGTTTAATATGTAAAAACAATTGTTTTCCATATGAAATAATAAAGGTAGCATATGCCTGGCAATGTTCTCATTATTTTCTCACCACTGTTAGTCCAATAATGTTTTCTCTTTAAAATTAGTACTAGATATAGTTGCAAATTCTATTCAACCTTTTAAAAGTATTTATTTATCAAATTTATAATTGTTGAGATTTAGGTTAAGCTACTGAAATTTAAAAGCTTGATATGTGCTTGCTGTGCTGAAGAATTTGTTTGGATATGCTTATTTTATCCAAGAAAAAGAAATATGTTTTCTTTCACCAGATCATTTTAGAAACTTTCTGTTTGAGTGACAGTTTGCTGGAGGAAAAGTGTAATATAATTTTTCAGTATATGAATTGCTATGGGCCTTTGCTAATGAGTAATGGTATTTTCTGTTCATTAAAAAGCAGAAGCATTATTTTGAGCCCTTTTTCTGTTTTTACAAAGTTTCTAAATGTTTTATTTCTGTTTAATAAAGATTATTGTTCATAGTGAGCCAGAGGATTCCCTACTTCCTAAACAAAAACACTATAACATGGCAAAAAGTCAGCCTGATGAAGAGAAGGATGCCTGGGAAGTCAAGCAGCTGCTAGAGGTAGGTTTTTGTATGTGTGTGTGTGTGTGTGTGTGTGTGTGTGTGTGTGTGTGTGCGCATTTTAAATGATAAAATTAGCTATAAATAATTTATTTCTTGACTCACTTAAGATTGGGGGAATCTCCAAATTACAACATATTTTAAGGAAGTTGATAACTGAATAGTTCAGGAATAAATATATAATGTTACATCATAAAAACATTTTTAAAACCCTCAAAGGAAATAGTTTTAAAATATGGTTCATGATTTAAAATAAACTAAATGCTTATCTAAGCTCTCAGAATTGTGGCAAAAATGTTGATGCAGCATGCTTTATCAAGTATATCTTAGCTAATTTTCAATCCTCATTGTGCAGAAATTCTGTTATAAGGTGTTTACTTCCTTTCTGGAATGCTTCACTATGTGATCCTGAGTAATTTATGACAGAAAAACAATCTCAGGCAAAATATTATCTTGGGCAAGGAAAATGGATCAGAGAAAAGTGTTGTTTTGTGATGCGAGAAGTGGAGTCTCTTATTTATTGATCTCCTTTCCTAATTTATTGAACAAGCATCTCTAAGCTAAAAAGTGTTTTTTTGTTTTTTTTAAATTTGTCCCCCAAAGCAATTCAGTTACGACATAGCTGAAAAAGCAGCTAAAGTGTGCCTTGCCCACCTATTTACATACCAAGATTTTGATTTGGGTACTCTTGGATTAGCTTATGTGGCATCTCAAAAACCAAACAGCCATGGTGGCATCTGTCCAAAAGGTAAGTCTTTCTATTTGGGATTTGGTTTTTCTTCTAGGAGATGAATATAAATGTCTGAAGATTAAAAAAAAATAGTATCTACTGTAGGCATTTAAGATGAACCGATGACCTATAGCAGAGGTCTCCAGTCCTTTTTGGCCAAGAGGAACATTTGAAATGTTTGATGGTGTGTTCTGGCACTTGCACAAAAGGCCTGCTTGGAGGTGGACTTGCTTGTTTACAAAGTGACTGTCATGGGAAACATAAGCTCAGTGCCACAGCTTTGCTTTATTAGAATGGTACCTGCTACTTCAATTTCTTATTGCCCCTGCTTAATTTTTTCCGGGAAGATGTGTACATGTCCAAATATGCACTCGATTATATTTTCCCATCGTTTTCATTTTTCAGGCTTATGGGCCAAAAGGCATTATTGGAAATAAAACGTACAGTAAAAGCTAGTAATTTATTTTCTAGTATTAACTTGATGCAAGTTCAGGCAGGACAGAAACATGATAGGTGTCAAAAGACTTTCTGTTAAAAGTCTCAACGCTGAAAAGAAACTTGAACTTTCCAGAATATCTAGTTTCTTTAGATTTAAATTAGTATTAAGCATTAACTCCTAAAACACAGTAAATGAAGAGTGGCATGTTTGCAAGCTAGAAACACTCCAGTGCATATTTGTTCCCTTCCCGGGTGAGATAGCATAATTGAGAGAAGTATCAGTCAAAGAGATTTATCAAGATGTGTTTCTAACATTGTGGATCCTCCTGCATGTATCCACAGTGGTCTAGCAGTGTCGAGTGACTTTTGATATTTTTATCTTCTCTTTCCTAGCTTATTCTAATTCCATACCAGGAAAAGCTGTCTATCTTAACAGTGGCTTAACCAGCACAAAGAACTATGGCAAAACGATCCTTACAAAGGTATTGCGAATTATGGATACTGTTTTAAGGAAATCAATAATGTTGGATTTTCTGAAGATTCTTGCTGTTGAAAATGATATTTCCTACCAACTTTGGTGACCAAGCTGCTAAACTGGGAAAAATGACTGAATTCAAATGTTGTCGAAACCCTTCTGAACATTTGGAACCAGGTCCCCTTTCTTCTAATTTGCACATTTTGGGCCAATTTGGTGCTTAAAATCTTAATCATGAATTATATTCACTCTCAATTACATTTTGTTGGATCAGAGTATAACGATTAAGTAGTTGGTAGCATGGAACATTTTGTTAAACAGCTTATTTTAAAACTTAAAGAATGCCCAAAGCAAATATAACCTGAATTATATGTGCGTGAATCAAATAAAAGCTTGCTTTTGTTTAATTGCTGTTGCCAAAACTTAGAACAGGATTCATATTATGGTAATGCTGATTCTGTATTATTTACAATTATTGAATTGTTCAGTAATTATAGTTCATGGAAAAACACAAGTTGTCCTTGATTTACGACTTAACAATTGAGCCCAAAATGTATATAACTAAGTGAGAAATTTGTTAAGTGAATTTTGCCCCATTTTATGACTTTTGGCACATTTGTTAACCGAATCACTGTAGTTGTTAAATTACTAACAATGTTGTTGTTAAGTGAATCTGGTTTCCCAATTGACTTCACTTGTCAGAAGGTTGCAAAAGGGGATCACATCACTATGTAAATAATATGCATTTAGATTTGCGGAAAGATGTTGTGTTTAGCTTTATACCTTGTAGATGTATCAGCTTCTACTCACTTAGGCATTTATTGAAATGTACAACCAGGTGTACCTAAAATTTTGCAAACAATTGTATAATAACAGAAGTCTTTGGAGCATTGTTGGTCCTGTTGTCAGAAGTAGAAGTCAGCTGAACGAACAGAGTTATAATGCATGGCACAGTTCAGGAATGAACTGTGTTGTTCTTGATGCTCTCTGACATCTTGCTTGCAGATGTTTCATTAACCAGTATGTACCAACATCAGTGCGAACGACAATGGATTTTGCCTTCTATTTCTATATAGTAGCTTGCTCTGCCAGTTTTGGTGGAGTGTGGTAGTACCTAGATTAGAGTATTGTTTTCTCTTTGATTGATGTTAATTCTTATTTATCTGGGAGCTGGCTGCTATAAAGTATGTTTTAACAGCTTTTTTATTGCCTGTTTGAATGATATATAAATATGATTTATTTCTTGTGTCTATTGATGGCTGATTTGTCTGAATACCAGCTTCCATGAATTCCGTAGCATTTTTGGATTTAGCTTGGTCTAGGATGGGGCAACACAATGGCTTAGTGATTAAGAATAGATGCCATGTTTGTCAGCTGGAAAGCTGTCAACCCCAGATTCAAGAACCTGAGCTTTTTGTGTGATGGGGTGAGCTCTCGTTCTTGCCACAGCTCCTGCCAATCTAGCAGTTGGAAATCGTGCAGATGTGAGTAGATAAATGCCTGCGTTTTCCCGAAAATAAGACCCAGTCTTATTGTCAATTGGGCTCTGAAATAAGCACTAGGGTTTATTTTGGGGGGGATGTCTAATTTTTTTTTGTCCATGTACAGTAGACCCACTTCTTCTGTTTGCTCACGGTGGGGCAGAAGACCACGCGGCATAGCAATGCTGCCGCCACAGCCAGGCCACCTACAACACTTGCCTTCCCTTATGGTAGAAGCTCCAGCAGCCTTGTCCAGCAGGACCCCGCATGGCCTCCAGCTCACTACTTCTGCTTATTCGTGGCCCAATGGAGCAGGAGGCTGTGCAGGCACTTAAGAGGGCTTATTTTGGGGGTAGGGCTTATATTAGACACATGATAAAAACATGCTAGCTCTTCTTTTCAGGATAGGTCTTATTTTCAGGGAAACATGGTAGGTGCCATTTTGATGAGAAGGTCACCATTCCGTGACATCATGCTGGCCACATAAGAAGGAAACGTCTTCAGACAGCGCTGGCTCAATACTCTTGAAATGGAGATGAGCACTGCTCCCTCTAGTTGACAATGACTAGCGGAGTAAAATCCACAGAGATTCCTTTACCTTTACCTTTTAAGTCAAGGATGCCTATAGTTTCCTAGTCAACACTATGAGTCTGTCCATGTCTTGTGAGAATAAGGAATGTATTCTGACTAATAGTTGGTTTTCATAGATGCATTCTGCTAGTCTTTTGCCTCTCTGTCTTGCATAGTGGCTGTTATAAAGGACTTTTTTGTTTAATATATTTTCTATTTTTGTTCTATCCAGTCATACCAGCATTCCCAGCTTCTATAATATTAGTAAACAGCGTAAAATGTAAAAGAGGTAATAATTATATATTTGCAATAAGATGTATTTGTAAATATATCACCAATATTGATAACAAACAAGGAACCATAGACTGTCGACAGTAGCATTGTTAGTTTTTAATCATTTTCTTTTTTCCTTTTTCTTTTTGTTTTTTCTTCTGTGTGTCGTGTATGTGTTTGTTTGATATTTTACTTTTATAATCAATAAAGTTTGTTAAAAATAAATAAATGAAGGACTTTGTTGATTTGTGTTCTACAGTGATGCCAGATGGTTGTAATAATCTGTTTGATTGTTTATGAGATGTTTTTGATAAATTGCTGTGTTCTTTTCATAGATTGTGTTGGTTGCGCTGTAGTGGGTTGAGCGGTCAGGCACTTTTTGTTAAAGTTGCATAGATATCCGTTTTATTAGAAGATTTTGTATAGGGGGCCTGCTTCTTTTTCCTGGTGTTCAGGATTGCCGCAGTGTGTGTACTTATCTGAATAATGCTCTTATACAGCTCCTCTTGTGGGAGCTTGGATTGTTACCTGGTTAATGAAGCACTTGGTTAGTGTGGGTTGTTTAGACGCATATCTAATTTGCTGTCATTTCCTTTGTTGATGAGGATATTCAGGAAGGGTAGTATGTTGTTTTTTGTTTCCCTTGTGAATTTCATTCATTTGTAAATGTTGCTGATTGTTACATGTATCTTCTCTGGTTCATTTTTTTTATTGTGACAAATAAAGGTGGGAGTGCTGTAGTTTCTAAACCTTGCATTACGGTCTATGCTATGAGTCCTCAGAGTGGTAATCCCACGAGTGTTCCTCTGATTTTTCCATCCAGCTCCAATTAGGTAATGAGGTTTATGATTCTGGATATTGCATTTTCTTCTATTTTTAGATCTTTAACTCTCTGGAGACACTGTAATGAGGAGTTGATGGAATATTCCCTGCCTTCCGTGAGATGTACAAGCCTTTTGTAGGTTTTTGGGGGATGTGTTGTATGTTGACCTCTTTAATAATGACACAGTTGGATTGAGAGGTATGCTGGGCTTGTGTCTGGGTGTCCACAGAACCATGTCAGAATAGGTCCATAGTTTTTCATCTTCCACTGTTTTTTTTAATGATTTGACCTTTCTTGGTTAGATCGTTGTGAGTTCTCTTTATATTATTAGGTTGATGTTTACTTAAATGTAGTTTTCTTTGTCCTTGAGTAATTCTTTGGCTTTTTGTATGCATAATTTTCTGTCCATTATAATCATAATGGACAGACATAACCCTGTTGTCCGCTGAGAGGATGGTACTGGTTTAGTCCTTCTTGAGGCTTTTAAGGTTTTTACATTTTCTGCTAGAGTTAGTTATGCTTCTTGTTGCACTAGTCTCTGATATAATTGTTTATCTTAAGTTTTTTTTGATCTATGTGGCAAGTTCTGTATCTCATGTTGCTTCTAAGGCTGCAGGGAATTCTAACTGATTAGCATTATCCATTTACCATTGACACTTTTCTGGAGGATGTTGTGTACTACAATATACAGTGGGAAGCTGGACATATTCAGATACCTCTTTGCTTCTGGGGTTCAGCTTTGAACAGTTTAGATGGTAGAATCCTTGGTGCTCTCTGAGCTTGATTTTGCTTGTAGATGTTTCATTACACAACCAGATAACATCATTTTGTATTCATTGAACAGGAAGCTGACTTAGTTACTACTCATGAGTTGGGACATAATTTTGGGGCAGAGCACGATCCTGATAGCATGCCAGAATGTGCTCCCACCGAAGATAAAGGAGGAAAATACGTTATGTACCCTATTGCTGTAAGCGGGGACCATGAAAACAACAAGGTAAGTCTCCACATTGTTCCATGTATAAATAATGTCTCTTTATGTGAGGAAAGATCTTTTAAGTTTTATACTTAAGTTTAATTTACCATTGCAAATATTATAGTGTTTCATTGCATTTGTTAGAATATGGACTGGTTTGAGGAAAGGTATGAAAAGAAAGGAAAGAAGGAACAATGTAAAATCAGGAATAAAGCAATAGTAATCAAGATGGATGCTAGAATTACCCACTCTGGTTCTGAACTGTGACAGGAGATCCTGGGTTAATGGATTTAATTGATTATGTAATGTGGGGCGGGCTGACAGGGGCCTCAAGTGGGTGAATTCTATACTAAAGTTTGCAACTAACCACATTTGCAAATGACAACATTTTACAGCTGTTATTTTCCCTGCTTTTCTGTAACGTTTTTAGATGTTTTCAAACTGCAGTAAAGCATCCATTCTTCAGACCATACAGTCCAAGGCCCCAGAATGCTTCAAAGAACGGACCAACAAAGTATGTGGCAATTCCAGAGTGGATGAAGAGGAGGAATGTGATCCTGGTCTCTTGCATCTTCAGAACGATATTTGTTGCACATCTGACTGCAAGCTAAAGCCAAACGCAAAATGCAGGTGAGGCGGTAGCAAACTAAATCCACTAAAAAAATTGGCTACAGAAGGAACAAAAATGAAGGTGGGAAGGACGGGTGTCACTCGAGTCTTTGTTTTCTTATATTAAACAAATGCCAGTTCTTCAAACAGGAGTTGCAACTCCAGAAATTTATTTCCCCTATTATGTGCACCAATTCTTTGTATGGCAGTCGAACCCCATTGAGAAAATTTGGATTTCATGGGAGGAGGCTTAAAAGGTGTGGGGGGGTGGTGAGTTGAAACATGGTCTTCCCCATCCAAACTCCCACAGCCTCCAGGTACTGAGGAAGCACCTCAACAGCACTGCTTGTTGGCCCTAAAGTAGACATCTATAGCGTCAGCAATGCACTTAGGGCACTTAATGTCATGCCAACGAATAATGGTACCCATTGGCTTCATATACAAATGGTAAAAGGGAATGGGATGAACAGAGCTCTGAAAGAGCCCTCGGGAAAGGTTGGAGACAGGATGAAAATTGTCTAATGCAGTTTCTGGGGGGGAAAAAGTACTGCACTGGAATTTTTTTTAAAGCATACAATCTTGAGGGCATTTTTTTTCCTTTCCTATTTTTGGGAGCTTATCAATTTAGATATTTTATTATTTCTGCCAATCTGCTTAGTGATCGAAACAGCCCCTGCTGTAAAGGATGCCAATTTGAAAGTGCAAATAAGAAGTGCCAGGAAGCTATCAATGCAACCTGTAAAGGGGAATCCTATTGCACAGGTAAGTCCTTTATTTTTCTAACTTGGGCCCTACACTATTTTTTGTTTTTAATTTCAGTTTTTCAATAGTACAACCTGCATATTTTGGTTTGGAAAGACAGTTATACTGTTTAAGATAATTAATTGTTTTATTCATAAATTATGAATGTTGCATTCCAAGACAAATGTGCTTCCAAAACAGAAATTGCTTGGAAAAAATATCTTGATGGGCAGACAATACATTTTATAAATAAATAAATAATAAATATGTTTATGTGCTACTTCTTTCTCCTTGCCGTGGTTATGAACTGAGCATCCTACTCAACTCTAAATTTAAGCTTACGATCTTTTAACTCCTCAAAAAAAAAAAACACCACCCTGAGATAAACTGTAATTCAAGATTCTGGTAATTACCTATAAAGCCCTTCATAGTACGAAGCCTGATTATCTATATCTTAACCCTCATAATTCTAACTCTCAAAAAAACATGAGATACACACACAGAAATAAAACATATTTACAGGCTAATTTTCTTACTTATTTTTAAAATGTATAGGTTACTCAGTAAAAATGCAATAAAACACACACAACAGAACACCTAAAATCCAGAAAAAAAAACAACCATTTAGAAAAACTAGAACATTACATTTTATAAATAAATAAATAATAAATCACTTGTTGTAAATGATCCCTGGGGATAGCGCCAGTTTTTAAGGGATAGTGGCCAGGGTGGGGGCTGTACAAATTTCAGGAGAAATGGTATTTTAGGGAGGCGGGTGCCCTGATATGGAACTTTTTCACTTCCTGGCTCTTAACCAGGTGGCATTGTGTAATTAACAGGATTGGGAACATGCCAACTTTATCAGACAAAGTGGGATGGATAGCAATTATAAGGGTTAGGATACAGACAATCTGGCTTCATACCATGAAGAGCTTTATAAGTAATTTCCAGAACCTTGAATTCCATCTGGAAGTCTACTGGCAAGCATTGCAAGCTCATGGAGCAAAACTGTCATGCAGGCAGGCCATGGCATGCCCATCACTGCCTAGGCTGCTACATTCTAGACCAGCTTCAGCTTCCAAATGGCTTTCAGGGAAGTGTAGTGTACACTGCCGTAGTCATAAGGTAACCAACGCAATGATACAGTGCTCCAGTGGTTCTTTTTCTTCAGATGGGTCTAGTCAATGACGACAGAGGAGGGTGAAATTGAGCTGATCCATTTGTAGATTCATGAGAACAGTTATTAACACTCTGGAATGAAAGCAGATTTAGTATAAAGTTTTTGTTCTGATAAATGATTTAGGAGCAAAGACTGCACTTCATGCTCGATCCCTGAGATCCTTCATCTTATTCTTCAACTAAAATATGTAGTTTCACCATAATCAGATGTACAGGAGAAAGGAGAAAATGCTAATCATGAGGTCTGTTTGCTCTATACAAATAAAGATTGTGCAGTAATGTGTTATGAAGAAACTTTTATATTTATATAAAAGTATAACATAAGTTTCCCCTAAGCAAAAGTATGTTTCCCCTCACAATAATAGAGCTAAACAAATGTTGGGCTGTTTAGACTTTTCAGTTATTTTGGTGGAAAAGAGAAGAGTTAATCTGCTGTTGAACAAGTGATGAAAAAGTGCCCAAAGCTCAGCCTATAACGACATTTACATTATACTTTCATTTGGCAGTTCTTTACCTCAGCTCCTCCTTTTGCTAGTATGGCAGGAAGAGATAAACCTGAAACTCAATCCATTTTCACTCCCTAGTAAATCACCGAAATGATGTATTTTCACCCCAAATATGCCTATTCTGATGTCTGCCGCCATTTTGTCAAATCAACTTACAGGGAATAGTAGTGATTGTCCTTCTCCTGGGAATGCCTTGGATGACACTGTCTGCGTGGATATGGGAAAATGCAAAGATGGCAAATGCGTCCCATTCTGTAAGTGGCAGAACAACCTCAGTTCATGTGCTTGCAATGGTGAGTTCAGCCTTCTTGTCTGCTTCCTTTGGACCAATGCTACCTTTGGTCACTGAGAGCTGCTTTTTCAGGGTTTTCTCCTCAACCAGGGCCTTGACATTGAAGATGGATTCCTGGAGCTACAGCACCCACCCGCTTTCATGGCCATTTGAGTGTCCGGCAATCATCCGATTGTGATTTACATTTTTTTGGCCAGATACTTCGGGTTAAGAAAGCCATCCATTGTGAATAAATGTTTCACTTAATTACTACTGTGTTCACTTTACGACCTCTACATTCACTTAAGGACCATGGAGAAAATTTAAAATCAGGTCATTCGTACAAGTGCCTTGACTTATGACTATCATGACATACAACAGAAGTTAACCTATCCCTAACCATGCATGATAATTAGTTTAGAATTGACAAAAGGCCAGTAAGTAGCAGTGTGTGAGAATGATTTGAAGATTAGTGAAAACTTTTGAAGAATGATCTGTTTCCTGTTACAAAATTTCTTTACTGATTACTTCATGTATCCTGTTGTTTATGTGACAAAGCTGGTTTGCTGTGGGTCCCAGTTTTTAGATCCAATGTAATGCAACACTGTTTTAGTTGGGTTAAATTACAAAAGGAAGCTTTTGTATGACGTCAAATTGTCCTTTTTGCTCTAGGATTTAATGAATCCCTAGTTTTCCTTGCTAACTGGATGGGCTACACTCGGTGTTTTAAGTTTATGGAAACATTTGTTGTGATACTCATATATTTCATCTTTATCATCTGGATAATTATAACCAGAGGGGGATATGATTAACAGTGGAAAATGATTTCCTGTGTGAAATAAGATGATTAAGAGCCAAAATAACTTCCCTTACCATTTGTTTAAAATTAATTTCAGAAATAGATGACTCCTGCAAAATCTGTTGTCGAAATGGGACTGGGAAATGCATCCCTTATCGTGAGGCCCAGAACTTCTTATATTTGAGGAAGGGAAAACCCTGCACTGTGGGGTTCTGTGACACGAATGTGAGTATGCATACATGATCAGAGTATATTCCCTTTTTATCTGTCCCTGGATGTTGGTCCCACGTTCTAGAGATTGCTTTTATTCCTCTTTTTTGATCATTGTTGGTGTGTTCTAAAATACACCACAGGTAGTTGTCAGTTTAATGACCATTCTTTTCAGCAATTGCTTGAAGTTATGACGACACCGAACAAAGAAAGTTACAGCTGGTCCTCTAACTTTGCAGCATTCCTAGTGTCGTGCGAATGTGATTTTAGGGTGCCAGGCAACTGGCTTGCAATTAAGATGATTGCAGAATCCCATGGCCACGTGATCGCCATTTTCAACCTTCATTGCCAGCTTCCAACAAGCAAAGTCGGTGGTGAACCCAGCAGGAGGCTGTAAATCAGGGGTGTCAAACTTGAAGCATCATGGAGGCATCACGTGACATATTGTGACTTTTTCCCCCTTTGTTAAACCGGGTGTGGGCGTGGCCAATGCATGATGCATCCAGGCTGTGGGCCGCAAGTTTGACAGCCCTACTGTAAATGGTAATCATGAGACATCATACCTAAAAACCTCATGGGATTCATCAAACAACCACAAGTGCAACTTTTGTCAGTGGTCACTGCAGTCATGTGACATTGCTCTTTATGACCGCTTCACTTAATGATGTGGTTCTTGGTTCTAATTACCATTGTTAACTGAGGATACCTGTATTAGTTGTTGTTCTAGGACCACATATCCTGTAGCTTTTGTTACATTTTTGCTGACCATTGCATTTACTTTTTATCTTGTTTGTTAATGTGTTACTTGTTTGTTAATGCCCATTTTTCTGGCGCTAGCTATATTTAGCCCTAGGAGCAAATAATTTCTTCTCTACCTCTACCTAGATATCCTTTGTAGGGGCTGCTCCCTGCTGAATGTTAGGATCTAAACAACCATTAAATTAATTTGATCTATAGTGAAATTATTTTCTATGTTACATGGAAAATATGTGTATGTTTATATAAAAGAGAGAGAGGGAGGGAGGGAAAGAAGGAAGGAAAGAAAAGAAGGAAGGAATAAATTTGGTACAGGGTGTTGCCAGGATAATTAAATTTATAAAGGATAATTAAATTTGTCCATATCAAGCTGTTCTTTGCATTGGAAGCGAAGTCTCCCTCCTAAATAGTGCATAAAGTTATCTAAGTAACTGATCAAGCCAGTATCAGCCACCCCCCACATCCTCTCCTCTATTCTGTCATATATATTTTTCCCAAGAATTTTATTAATGTTTAAAAAACAAACATATACAAACAAAACACAAAACATAAAACCATAAAACCTCTTTTTGGAAAGCAGCTTGATCCCGGGTTATATCTTTTTGTTCAGACATAAATTCAAGTTCATGCTCACTTTTATATACCATTCCATATCTTATTTACCATTCTACACTTTCTATATAGCTTCTCCCCTCTTTTCACTCTCTTAATTCTATTTTATTTGTTTCATCTCAATTTAAATCATTATACTTATATCCTTTGTCTGTCCTGTTTCAGCTATCTATTATCTTTTCTCATTAACACAAAATTTCTCCTGTAATCATTGATTGGAGTATGACGCCTTTGTATCTTTCCCCTAAATTTAACACTTAAAATAATACATAATTTTCATTTGGACTCTGCTTAGTACATTCTAAGGCTACACACCATATTTTAAAATAAGAAAAAATTATAAATATATAATATAATTAAAACTATAATCTATAACAGTTGAATTCTATCATTAAAATTAATATTCATTTAAATCTTAAACATTTTACACATTCCTTTTTAGATAGATATCATGCTTCTATAGGAACACTTATAAATTTTGTTTAGTTACTTCCCCCTCATTTCACATATATTTTAAAATATTATGTAGTTAAAATGTTCCCATTCCTTCTTAGTTCAATTCTCTCATATTTCATTTCATTAAAAAAAAAATTCACTAAATTACATTAAATATTTTATGCCAGTTTATAATCATAAGTTGTTACAATTTTCTAACATTATTTCAAATACAAATAAAACAATATAGTCTTATGTACCTTTGCAGAATCTCTTTTTCAGTTATATTTTTACCCATTATCTCTAAATAAATCCTGTTTCTTTACATCTTGTTTCAGACCTTTGTAGCTTCTCTTCCCTTGCTTCCTCCCTTGCTTCCTCCCTTGCTTCTCCATTCTACCCTTTTTACCCCCTTGTCTCTTGATCTCCACCCTCTTCTGCATTCCTCTTTTCTGTTGCTTTCTGACATTGTATCCACTTTTCACCTTATTTTTCCCTTTTTTGGTTGTTTTTTTAAGTCTTAAATTCTCCATTCTCTTTCCCCCCTTTCCCCTTTCTTCCCCAGATAAAGTTGCTTGTTCATTAAAGATGGCTTCTTCTTCATCCCAATCTTCTTGTTCTTGTAGTTTCTCATAAGTAGAAATCGTCATTTCTAAAAAATGAAAAATGGAGCCAAAAGAGCCCTTCCCTTCTTGTTCCTCTTCTTTATATTTTTTAAATTCCATTTTCAGTTCCTCCACAAGTAATGCCATTGTAAGAATTTTTTTTTAAACAACCCAAATGTTTTTAATCATTCAAATAGTAATTTCCAAAAGTCCCAAAGTCACCAAACAGTCCAGATACACACAGGCTATTTCATTTAACACTTTCTTTTTTTTCACTTTCTCTTCCTGGGGTTGCAATTCAGTTACAAAGTTCCAATTAAAATGTATCTTTTAGAAGTCTTGTTACAATTTAGCTCTAGTCTTTTAAATTCCAAGCAGCCTCCTCCATCAAAATCTTCGATGGAGATTAATATTTAATTAAGATTAATTCTTTTCCTCTCCCTTCCCACTTACAGCAAAGATTAATTCTTTTCCTCTCCCTTCCCACTTACAGCAAACAAATTTTTTTTTCAATGTTCAGAAATCTTTATTGTCCCCTTGGCTTTAATTTTCCAGTTTAATTACCTGCTGATGCCAAAGCGGGTTTTTCCAATTTCTCATCCATCTGCTGTCACCGTAAGGAAAGGAGAGTGAGAAAAAAAAACCTTCCCTTTTCACTTTCATTCGCTGCTTCCAGATCTTCTTTGGGAGCAATGTATCATTGATAAAATTAAAATTCCAGGGTATCTTGAATGTTGCTTGTTATCCCGGTCAGCCAAAACTTTCACTTTCTCAGCTTCCTCCTGCACATTCTTTTCCGGATGAGTGTTTCTTTATGGCGGCCATTTCTGCAGCTCTTACCACTTTCGGAAAAGGGAGTTAAGGCAGCTGAAGAGGGGAGTTGCGATTTCCCTGGACCCCTGCCGGATCTTCCCTATCTTCAGCTACCTCTACGGGGTAGCTATAGCCCCGAAGCCTATTCTGTCATATTTTGAGGTGTTATTAGTAAGGTGTTATTTGTAATAAAATATCAAAGCCACCAATAGTCCATAGTTTTCTTATTTTAAATTGGTTAATGGTATGGCTTTCTAGAGAAATCACTACCAAGTTTTATTGCACTTAGCCTGCCTTTTCTGTTTCTCACTATTCTTCAGATAGATTGTTCTGTCATTAGGATGGAAACTGGGTTTTCTAAGCCAGCATTGTATTTTACAGGGCAAATGTGACAAGCGTGTACAGGATGTGATTGAGCGACTTTGGGTTTTCATTGATCAGCTTAGCATCAATACATTTGGTAAGATACGCATCGTCCACTGCTTGAAATCTTACTTTCAGCCCATCTCTTCTACTTCATGCCATGTTCTGTTGGCTTTTTGTAACGTGATAGTTAAAAAGCAGTTCTGTCAATAAATTTGGTAGCATGAACATATCTAATATTGACTTGATAATGATATATTTTTTGATATAAATTGCATATTTGCAATTATTTAAATCATGGGTGTCCAGCCTTTTGGCTTGCCTAGGCCACATTGAGTGAAGAGGAATTGTCTTGGGCTGCATATAAAATGTGTAATTAATGTATATAAATAACTAAAAAACATTACATAATGTTAAAAGTTTATAATTTTGTGGGGCTGCATTACTAGCTGCATGTGGCCCATGGGCCATGATTTGGACACACCCGATTTAAATATTTATGTTAACTAGTGCACCTAAGGTTTTAATAAAATAGTTTCTTTCCTCCATCCAATCTTGAATAATTCTGGATTTATAATCTAATCATGTAAATTCTGGCTGTGATAATAGATTCATAATTGGCATCAATTCTATTGCTATACAGAGCTATGCAAACTGAACAAACAGGTTTGTATGTATTTCCAAGGGGAGTGGTACAACTTTTAAAATATTATGCAAAAAATAAAAGGAGGCTTATAATTAGTGTAACTACCCAGCAAAAGTAAAGATAGCATTTATTTCATTTCCAAGTTGCTGATCCTTCTTAGTTTATTAAATTGACATATAAGAAGACAGTATTAAATGCATACCCTGGAGAAATGTCTAGCTTCCCATTTTTCATTCCATTCTTTACTGCATCTGCACTAATCAGTTGGGAAAAAGACATATAAAAATTTATTTGTTGTATTTGTTTGCGCACTGTTTTCCATATCCTTTATTTCTAATATTGCTAGAATTTGGTGTCTTTTCTCTTTTAAACAGGGAAATTTTTAGCAGACAACATAGTAGGATCTGTACTTGTATTCTCCTTGGTGTTTTGGATTCCTCTCAGTATTATAGTACATTGTATGGTAAGTTTTAATTTAAACAGGTGCCTTAAATTCAAGTGCGATTTTATGAATGATCAGTCAACAGTAGACATTTAAGAAAATGTAATTGTCTACAAAGTTTATAGTAAATTTATAGTAAAAGACATTGAGTCCATAATTACAAAAATCAGTGCTGAGTATTTACACATTTGATACTTAGATCTTCGCAGGAAGAGAATTCCCTGTTTATTCATTCCACTCCTTCCTCCCCCACTTCCAGTAATTTGAGAATGTTTTGATTCCTCAAAATTTGCTTCTTTTTCAGAACTTTGAGGTTTTTAAAGAAATTATTTAAAACCTTGATTATTATTTTTTTCAAAGCAAGAGGAAGAAGCATATTGACTAGATAATTTGAAACTGCTTCGAAGTTATAATCACTTGCTTAGTGATTGACCTAACTACTCCTGAGTTCTGATTACTTGTAAAATGATTATTTGTTTATAGAAATAAAAGATGTGATTTTCTCCTTTTTTAACAGGACAAGAAATTGGATAGGCAATATGAAGAAAACACCAAATCTCTGTTTGGACCAAGTGTAAGTTTGCTTGAATTAATACTTTTAGTATTGCATTTGTTGACAACAAACCTCTGCTGGATAAAATTTTCATCAGGTAGTCCTCAACTTATGACCAGTCATTTGATAACTATTCAACAGATTCAAAAAAAGTTACTTATGACCCATCCATGAATTACAGCTGCCATACCAGCCCTGCAGTCATGTTGTAATTGCGTTTTGGTCATTTGGCAACTGGCTTGCATTTGACCATCAGCTGCAGCATCCCGCAGTCACACATGAGAGCGGTTTGTGACTTGTTTTGCTACTTTACATCCCCAAATACCCACTAAATAAGCTGGATTCAGATTTATGACCATGTGAGGTGATTTGCTTGATGACCATCATAAGAACAATCCATAAAATTGAGTCCGGTTATGTGGTAATTCAACCTCTGCCTGCAATAAGTTACAACCAAAATTCTGGATTCAATTGTCCTAATTCAAAACTACCTGTGAAATGTATATTCAGCTGAACAAAAAAGTCAGCCTACATTGATTTTTAAAAAATCATGTAAGTATGTCATGTTTTTGAATTGTGTTTTTAAAAAGCCATAAGTTTGGGTTACAAGAACCCAATCCAATTCTGAAAGACATTCTTTCCAGGAAAAACTTGTTCATGCCAAACTATCAAATTCTCAATATAGAACAACTTCAAAACTCTCTCTACCTAGTTCAGTTTCTGAGTTACTTGAGATTATACATACGTTGCATTTCCTGCATTGAGCATAGGCTACAGACGTCCTTTCTTAATTTCATTCAGCTATATTTTAGTTTAAGTTAGTTTCAGTTTGTCCTACGGTAGTTGTAACTTTATCATAGCTCCCTATTTAAAAGTAACCTTGTAGAAAGATGCCCTGCTTTCGGCTAGCAGAGTGCTGCAGGAGGCCGTGGAGGCTGAAAACGGGCTGCCCCCTTCCCTCCGCCCCCGCAGCCTGTTTTGGCTGGCAGAGGCACCGCGGGCCAGTCCTTTGATATTTCCAGGCCAGCCCCATGGACCAGATTTAAGCACCCCGTAGGCCTTGGATTTAACACCCCTGATATACAACTTTGCTACAGCCCATTTTAGCAGTGCTTTTAAATGGTCATCTTTCATTAAAAGTACAGAGGTTTGTATGGGCCAGAATTCTCTCAGAGTTCAATGGTCTCTTTATTTGTACTGGCTCTCAAGACTTGCCTTCTTACCACATGTACAGGATAAATTCTGTGAACACTTTGCTGGCGGTTAAGACTTTTAAGAATAAAGCAGGTGGTTAAGACTTTTACCATCCTCCTCCTTCCTCTTCTGATTAATGTACGACCCACTTGTCTCTTGCAGAATGTCGAGATGTTGAGCAGCATGGATTCAGCCTCCATCAGAATCATCAAGCCTTTCCCTGTTGTGCCCCCAGCAAGTCGGCACCAGCCTTTGCAGTCCATCGTACCGGTGTCTGTGGCAGCAGGGCCCCCAAAACTGGATCACCAAAGAATGGACACCATCCAAGAGGATCCAAGCACAGACTCCCATATGGAGGAGGATTGCTTTGAGAAGGATCCTTTTCCAAACAACAGTACAGCTGCCAAATCATTTGAAGACCTGACAGATCACCCGGTCACCAGGAGTGAGAAAAGCTCTTTTAAACTGCAGCGCCAGCAAAGGGTAGACAGCAAAGAAACTGAGTGCTAGTCTGCCTTCTCAGCTGCTGATTCTTCTGCGCAAAATCAATTTCAGCTAGTTGATCTAAAACCATTTCATTGTATTCTCTGCCTCTCTGTGCGTCTGTGTTCGTGTGTGTGTATGAATTTGTACATGTATACACATATATATGTATACTGAGAAAAAAGTAAGGAAGTGACCAACTGCAGATGCTGGCCATATGTATGATCTTCCTGATAGCAGTATGAATGAGTACTGCCTAAAAGCATAAAAAGTGAGGTCAGATATTGGGGTTTTTTGACTCTTTTCTGTATTCTCAAATTGAACCTACCCTTCCATTGATGGAATCAAGCCATAATCTCTCTGACCCAAGATTTGTGAATCTTAGTATTTTTATAATGTGCCTTCTTGGTATTAAACAGCACTACCCAAACAAATTTCTTATTCCCCTCCAGAATACAGTCCTTCCAAATAAATGAAGTCTTCTTGTATTAGAGAATTGAGGAATGCTGCTAAACAGTATTTATTTTTAAATGAAAGATGAAGGGAATCTTTAAATTTAATTGATATTTAGGAAAGGCAGAGATTTCAGCTAAATCATAGCAGCTCATTACTTCAATGCAAATCTTGGAATCTGAGAATTTTTTTCAGAATAAAATACAGTGTGGATTTAATTATGCTGTTCTGATCGGAACCCAACAGGAAGATAATCAAAACCCAATTGAGATAGAAGCAATCTTTTCATCGATTTTCAGATTTGTATGCACATAGCGTGCTGGATGTTAATCTCTGATGCAAAACAAGCAGCTTAAAGGTGCAATTGTCATTTCACCTCTTTCACTTTGTGAGGAAGGAATGTAAGTCTAGAAAGAGATGAGACTTCATAAAACTGTATTTCAAAACATGTTAGTGTACCGTATCCAAGGCATCTGCGTGTTGTTTCAGCTAGGGCGTATTTCGCATTGCATTTTTATGGCTGATCTGCTTCTGTGGGAAAGCAACCATTGTGGGTGCCATGAGGAAAAAGACCTGAGCATCTTGTGGGGGGCTCCTTTGCCACTAGCCTGACTTATCTCAGTCCTGATCACCGTCAAGTGCCAATTGCTGCCTTTTGTGACTTTCTCCGGGCCTTTTGCTGAGTGAGCAAAAGCAGGAACAGCACAGCCCTCTCCTTTTGCTTGGAAGGGATCTGATCTCAAAGAGTGGAGGCAGTGCATATAGAAACGGTTGGCTCACGATTAAAAGGATAGCATTATTTCCGATTGCTCATCTAATCATGCCCTAAGTTATGCTTTATGTAAAACACAACAGCTTGGGAGCTGGTCCACGTGTCAAATGACTGATGAAACATTTGTATTTTGTAGCATCTAATTTAACAAACTGTACATTTTTCATGGGTATTTGTTACACTACTTGAATTTGTGTCCCTGAGGTATTTTTACCATAGTCTGTTAATTGTTTAGAATTCATACCCAGCTGTTAAAGTAACCTTTATCTGAGGAGTAAGAGCTCCCATTGCCATGTAATAAAATGATTTTCTAAAAGATATTGAAATATGAAACTAGTTGGTGTTAATTAAAGCTTCAGGTTTTTCAGGCCCTGGAGATGTCAACCCTGGCTGGGCTCCTAAAGCAAAGCAAGGCCCGGTTAGTAGCAATAGTAATAGCACTTAGACTTGTATACCACTTCACAGTGCTTTTACACCCCTCTCTAAGCAGTAAACAGAGTCAGCATATTGCCTCCAATTATCTGGGTCCTCGTTTTACCCTAACCCTAACTCTTGAACCTGGTGAGATTTGTACTGCCAAATTACAGGCAGCCGACACTCAGTAGCCTGCAGTACTGCACTCTAACCATTGTGCCACCCTGGCTTATAGTACCTGGATGTAGCAGATTCAGCAAGAATCCCTCAACTGTAGGCTAGATTAGACATACCAAAAACGTTGTAGAAGGAGCAGGAAGAAACAACTGCCCATATTGTTGCAAAGCTACTTGCATGATTGTGTCTATAGGGTCACAAGTTAAGCTTGTATCAAGGACAACTTAGAAATGTTCTTCATGAGATGCATCTTGGCATTAATCGAATAGTTGTGATTATTGATACGCAAGTCCACCTTTTTCTGTGATAATTTAAAAGCTTCAATAACCTGTTAAACATTGCACTTCAACATGTGTCGTAATAACCAAGGCAATTAAATGCTGCAGTTGTCTATTCTATCAACTTGTATTCCGGAAACAGCTATGCGGGATGTTTGTAGACTGATGAGTGGTCTAAAATATTTGTTTCGCCCTTGTATTTTCAATTGTATAGGGAGGACGTGGCTGTAACTGATAATAGATGCAATAGCAGCAATCAAACATAGAACCTTGTTCTTTAAAAACCGTTCAGCTCATCTTAGTATGGTATTGTCAACTGCTGAACATTGGATAAAAAGGAATCTGTTGGCATGCTGCTTGAGTTAGTTGACTGATTATGATAGGCAGAGTTGCCCATCCTTGTTCTATTCATTTAGCAAGGTGAACACCACAGAAATCAGACAAAGTCATTGGTAATGTAACTACTGTCCGGTGAAATATCTAAGGAGGAAGCTTGAAATGGTCTATGTCCCACTTGAAGCAGAAGTTGATATTAGAAAATAGCAGAAAGCACATTTTGATGCATTCTGGGTTGGGCCTTGCATTTAAACTGCCTTCTTTTGGCAGCTCTGATGGAATTTCCAAAGAGCTGCCTGCCCACTTCCTTCCAACCAGCAAATGTTAGCTGCTGACTGAACCTACTAAGCTATTTTTTTAGACTAAGCACCCACATCAGCAAAAATTAAACAGCCAAAAGACCTTTTGCTTGTACTGTTATGATTGTGGTTCTTGTTTACCAAATTATCACTCAGTCCAAGACCAATATCAGCTTGGATTACACATACTTTACACATAGTTTTAAACACCTTAGTGGTAAAACATTGCTTTTACCACTTTAGTCATTGTGGTTTGGTATGTTTCTCACCACAACTATATGAGCAGTTCTCTCCCCGTTGTGTCCCTGTTTCCCTCTGAAATCAGAATGTCACCTTAGTGGTAACCTACCAACCAGATTAAACCTTCATTGCATCTCTAAAACATTTGATTGTTTTCCCTAACATTTCACTTAGCAGGACTTCTACATTACTTTCTCCAAAGTGCCCAAAGACAATTTTTGCTATTATTTCATTCACACTGTTGATTGTCTCAGTCAGGGTCATCACCATCCACATTCTCAAGCTTTGGTCAAGCTTGATTCAGAATTATCAATTATCGTAATCGTCTTGGATTACAATTGCTATCTATATTGTTTGCATTAACTATTGTCCCTCCATCTTTTAATTCCATCTTTTAATCCCTATGTCATATGATTCTGTACCCCCAATACAAAATCCTGATTGCTAATGTCCACTCCAGAAATCATTAGCATTTACCAACCTAAGTAAGTCACCTGGCCACTTGCTGTATGCATGATCCTGGGTTACTTAACCAATTTGCTATTGCCAGAAGAGAAAGATTTCTTAGGGCAAGAGTGGAACCCACTGGCACTCCTGAATATCAATTCTGGGGTTGAAGAAATAAAATGTAGCCTTTTTCCCCCCTTTGCGTTTTGGAAAATCCAGAGGGTGTGGCAAGCACTCCCCCTTTAAGATCCCTTCTAAAATAGTCTTAATTCTTAAGCCAATAGTCTTTGGGAGTGCAACCCCCCAAACGCTATCCAAAACCTGGTGATCCTATCAAATAACCCAAGTTAGACACCTAGCCCTGTTCTGAGCCTGAAATATAGTCTAAAGTTTTGTAGCAATATGGGATTGTCTGATCCATCAGGCTTGGTTTGTCTGTTTCTTGCTCGTATTGATAATTTTCTTACGCGTACCATGTGCATTTTAATTTTCAACAGGTAATTGTCCTATCTATGGCAGTCACTAGTTACATAATTAGAAGAGTCAGCAATTATGCATGAATATCGAAAGGCCTAATAATTGAGAATGCAAGTTCATATCAGTATACTCTTTTAAGAATTGGTATCGCGGATCATGGAAAAAAGGAAATTTTATTTTGTATCCACAAAACCCACGGATGTTATTCTTTTTATTGCTTCTTAGTAGTGGGGATGCCCAGGAGACTAGCTTCAGGATAGAGATGATCTACATCACGCCAGTAGGGAAGCAACTGAGGAAGGGCTGACAATTTTTTTTCTAGGAGGGTCCAAAGTTGGTTTGCTAGAAAAGTATTTCCTTTTTCTGATAAATGGAGTCCATCTGACAGGTAACAGCCGAAGTCCTAAATCAGAGATTTCACAAAATATAAAATGTCGTGAATTGTTCAGATGATTTAACAGAAAGAAACTTAAGCCATAAATACAGCGTACGACCATAATTGAGCCTAAAATTTCTATTTCTAAGGGAGACGTTTGTTAAATGAATTTTGCCCCCTTTTACAACCCTGCCACAGTTTTTAAGGAAACCACTGCAGTTAAGTTAGTAACACAGTTATTAAGTGAATCTGTCTTCCCCACTGACTTGCTTGTCAGAAGGTTGCAAAAAGTGATCCCAGGATCCCAGGACACTGCAACTGTCGTAACTATGAACCCAGTTGCCAAGCATTTGAATTTGGATCACATGACCACGGGGAATGTCCCAACAGTCGTAAGCGTGAAAAACTCTCGTAAGTCACTCTTTTAATGCAGTTGTAACTTTGAACAGTCAATAAATGAACTGTGTTAAGCCAAAGGACTACTGGTGTTAATCATTGTTCGACTAATCTGCCCGTCTGCAAAATAGAACATGATGAGCTTCTAAGGGAGATTGTGCACCCACTAAGGAAATCAGCTTCACTTTGCTGCAGACACCGCGCAAATGACAATCTCTGAAATCTTACCTGGTTTCCTTTTTGCATAAGTGTCCACAGGTCAATGACATCAGTGCCACATTCTTCAGCTACTTTAACACAAGCCTTTGCATATTCCCCAGTGACAGAATTTAGACGATTTAGTTTTTCACCTGTTGAGAATTCAGGGGTGGGGAGGAAGGGGGGTGATACACATCAAACTTAAATGCTGAGTCCAGCTTTTCCTTTTTGAGTAACAAACATGAATCACAAGTAGATCCAGATAATGCAACTCACTACCCTTAGGCTTTAACACGGTACAGGTAGTCCTCATTTAAGGACCCCACTTGGTTTTCAAGCTAAGCAGTTACTAAGTGGAACTACAAAGGTGCTTCAGAATTCCTTTGCTTTGTAGATTTGTGAAGGTCATAAATATGAGGATTGGTCACAAGTCAGTCACAACTAAAAACAGTTGCTAAGTGAGAACAACCGCTAAACAAGGGGGAATCTGTGGACAAGCAGAATAACAATATACTTTCTTCCAGCTCCAGTCCCATCCAGATGTAGATGTGGGCAATTTTTGGAATTTATGTGTAAGGAATTAAGCTTAATTAAGAATTTAATTTAATTTAGATCCAGAATTAATTTTTGCTATTCTCATTAAGTCCAACCCATTGATCTGTTGGAACGAAAGCAGGAAAAAAAAAATCAGAATTGTCCTTGTCTCTCCTTCACCAGGTAATCTTTCCAAAGCCCTAATAAAATGAAAATAAATTTAGCGTTAGGAGAAATGTCACAGAAGAAAAATAAAGGTAAAAATGGGTTGGTTCCAACTAGCGGCTGCAGAAAAAAACTGAAAAAATTGCCCCAATGCATCCTTCCGGGAGAACCAGCTGGATAATGAACTGGAAAACTGTGATTGGGCCAGTCTAGACTCACTTCCCTCCTACTGTAGTCAGGTGACTTAGTGCAGTGTACATTTAGTCCGCCCTCTGCTTCCCTCTGCACACATACACAAAGAGGTGTAACATGAGGACAGAGCTGAAGTATAGAAACTCATAACTTTATTACAAGGGAGGAAACAAAATGGCCTCTGGCCACTGCTGTTAAAGAGGCTGAAATGGATTCTAGAATCCATGCTCTGAGCATTCTTCCTTGTGTGCTTGCTGTATTTTGAATTTTTGCATATGAATTCATAATGGAAGGGATCTTGTGCCATATATATGAATGAAAAACCAAGTTCTGTAACAGTTTTCCAATATCAGGACTCCTGTCTTGACTAGATTCTGTGGTGACATTACAATCCAGGAACATCCAGACATTTTGCTAACCAAATTAGATCTGGCACCCATTTTTCTTTTTCCTAACAAGAGCTATCAGAACGGACAAAACTGGATGTAAATATATGTATAGTGTAGAACCACAGTTGGGTACAGAGAATCCTTTTGCTGACCATAATATCACATGCAGTAAAGCTTAGAAGCTAATTTTGCCTTCATAGGATGATTCTGCAGATGATTTTGAGCTACTGTGTTGTCTTTTTTTAAAAAAGCTATTTCCGTACAGTTGAATGCTTTGGTTCTAATTTTAAGATGGAAATAAATAAACGGTCATTTTATTTGCAAAGAAAAAAAAAAAAAAGAGGCTAATAGGACAAACTTGGCAGAGCTCATGGAAAAAGGCTAGGCCAAACAGTCTATTCCTGGTATAACTTAACTAGGTAGAACATGGAATAAACCGTGCAGGTGAAGTTTGCCAATTCTATTTAAATAGGAATTTTTAAAAAATGCCTCACCTTTAGCCATGCACTCTTTTTCCCAACTAGCTTCATGAAGGGGTGGTGGAGTCACTAATATAATGTCCTGTTTGGAAATGTCCACAGAGTTGAGGTAGCCTATCATACTTTTCAAATTGTCAGCATACTCCTCCAGTGGAACGTGCTGTCTCGGGTTCTCATCTGTTTAATGAGATACAGGAGTTAACTTTCTGGTAGTTGTTGTGCTCTGGTCATGTGTTGTTTCTTACACAGCCCTTCTCAAGCTGGGAAAAGGTAGGAGAGTTAAGTAAAACTGGGAGGGGAAGGAAGCAAAAAGCTCCCAATCTAAATACATTTTCGCAAAGCAAAGAAAGTGCTAACTTGGCTACAAAATCAATTAAGACACAAGGAACACCGAGAAAGACAGTGGAGTCCCTGTTTCCTTGAAAGACGCTCACCCCTCCCAGCATGGATCTTTTGCAAGGAAAATACAGTTAGCTGCTGGATCAGCCATACAGCCCTGGACATCAAGAATGCTGATTCAGCAGCCTGGCAAGCAATGAAACATCATCTCAGTAACACATTCTAAGCACTTTTGCAGTGGTGGGATTGGAATAACTTAACAACTGGTTCTCTGGCTGGCTAGGTGTGTCTGGTTGGTCATGTGACTGGGTGGGTGATGTTATGTCACTCATCACACCCAGCCCCGCCTCCTGACCACTCACCTCCAAGGCAGAGGTAGGGTTCAGCCACTGGCTGGCCCGCCCCTGCCTGTTTTTTGGCTATTTTTCAGGCCATTTTGGACTAAAAACAACCAAAAAACAGCCCAGAAAATGGCCTGAAAACAGCCCCAAAACCAACCAGGTTTTTTGGCTGTTTTGGGGCCTGTTTTTCAGGCTGAAAATGGCCCAGAAAACAAGCAGGGGCAGCCAGTGGTGAGATTTGCCGGTTCGCCGAACTGCACAGAATCTTAACCACTGGTTCGCCTGAACTGGGGCAAACCAGCAGCAGCTCACCTCTGCGCTTTTGTTGAAATTCAAGCAAGCCATTATATTTTCCCCATTACTTCAACAGCTAACACTAACATGCATCTTGCCATAATCCAAGAAAGTGGATTTAATCTGCTGATTAAATGTATCTGGAGCAGTGCGTGAAGGCTTTAAAATATTTGAAGTAACATACTTTTCAACACCAGCCTAACAAAACCTCAAATTCGAAGAGTAGGATGAAGAATCAAAATGTTCTATACCTTTCAAAGCGCTGTCATTTGCCCCAAAGAAAACAGTCACTGCCAGGATGTTTCCAGCATTATGGTCTTTGTGGATTAATCTTGGAAGAACAATTTTAGCCCACCTGGTGTTGTAGCCAGAGAGTCCACGATTCAAGACATCGCATTTTCTAAAACGAGTATACACATAAAATGAGTGTCTCTCTGTGTGTCTCATTATGTGATAAATCTACATCTTGAAATGGTAAAGATTGGCCAGGGAATTATTCAATATTGTATTCCATATAGGTTATTCAGAATTTTAGTCCCAAAGAATTCACAGATACATACTACCAGTCAAATTGATTTAGCACTTAGCATGAATCTGACTTTCTCGTCCTCTCCTCTCCATAATGTATCATATTCCACGTTGAAAAGAAGCTTTTTGTATCTTTCATCATTCCTACCCAGAATTCTTACACATTTTCTTATTGTCAAACCTTATTTACAATGCAGCACAAACACGACGTTTATGTTTGCAGTCAATTTCCAATGTATTTCCAGGCATTGCGCTTCATTATAGATTTGAAGAGCCTGAACTACTAGAGAGGCCCAGTAGAGCTTTTAGAAATTGTTTAAAAATTGGTGGGGGAACATAATTGTAGACTATAAAGAAGATGACTTTGAGGAAAATATGCAGGAATTGTTGCCAAGGCAAAAGAGGAGGGAACACTGTTTAAGTGGAGAGGAACGAGATCCCTCCCTAATTCACTGAATCAAAGGAGATAGGGAAGATATATCACAGCCACACTTGCACAATTCTGTTATTCTAGCAATCTCAATAAAAGTGGGTTTTGCCCTGCCATGCAGTTGATTTCATGGTCTGATCTACCTGGTGGGGTTGGCAACTCATCAACAACAAATCAGATGCCAAAGGAGCCCAAACACAGATTAATAATAACAGTAAAAGGGGTGGATGGGAAGCAAGGAGTCTACCATTTACATTAAGAAGAACATTAATTTCACTGGTTCCACAGTGATCGCTTACGATCTCCTATGTGTCAGATGTAGTGGCTCAACGGCTAAGACGCTGAGCTTGTTGATCAGAAAGGTTGGCTCCTGTTACTTGTCCCCGCTTCTGCCAACCTAGCAGTTCGAAAGCATGTAAAAATGCAAGTAGAAAAATAGGGACCACTTTGGTGGGAAGGTAACAGGGTTCTGTGCGCCTTTGGCATTTAGTCATGCCAGCCACATGACCACGGAGACGTCTTCGGACAGCGCTGGCTCTTCAGCTTTGTAATGGAGATGAGCACTGCCCCCTAGAGCCAGAAATGATGAGCACATACGTGCGAGGGGAACCTTTACCTTATGTGTCAGATGATAACATCATCAAGAATGCAATCTGGAGAGAAGTATTATTTGAAAATTCTGACAGTGTGTTTCCTTTCAATATGACAAAAGACCTGACAAGGTGGGAGGTAAAACTAATAAAGAAAATGCTAGTATTCCTTACCTAGCTAATCTATTAGCAAGTGACGCGCCCCATCCCTTATCTTGGAAGGAAAACTAGAAGAAAGACAATTAACAATGTAAATGCAAAGATCCCAATCAATGTACTAGTTCTTACAGTTCAGCCTAGTGTCTTTGACATTATTGTAATATTTTAAGCATCATACACAGTGACTCCTTGCAATTAAGTGCAGTACCAAATTTAGGGCTACCAGTTCTGAGTTGCAAAGTTCTCTGCAGTAGATGGCAATAATGAGGCACAGGAAACTCTCTGCTGCCACGAAGGGATTGTTTAACATTTGACAGCCCCATACCTGGTAGCACCTGCGTAATTTCTCCCTTAGTAAAAGCCAATGTACATCAGACAACTGTATGAATTATTTACTTTGAAAAGTGGCAAAATACCTGCAAGGCAGAATAGGGCATCTACTGATATATTTGAAAACAAAACTGGAAAACCACCATCCACCAGCCTTAATGCATTACCAGCGTTCCCAATCCAGAATCTAGGACTACAAAGCCCCAGGTCTACTCAGGGAACTGCCTCCTCTGTTCACAGGAACTCTGGAAGTGGTCACCATCATCATCCATTTGAGCAGGAAGTTTGGTTGCTTTCTTTTCCAAAGTACACATGTAAGAAATGTTGTGGGGAAGATGTGGAATTTGGCCCTTGGATCTCAATTCTTCAACTTTACCTTGAGATGGATGTCATTTGAAACACTGTTGCATGTGCACGTACATAAGTATGTAGTTTTGTACTGTACACATGATCCTGTACTTACGACTGTTCATTTAAGGACAATTTAAAATTACAACAACCTGTCCTCGCACTTATGGCCATCGTATCACCCCTACAGTCCTATGATCACAATCTTCCCAGCCTATTTCCTATAAAGAACAGCAATTGGGAAGATAGATTTGCTTAATGACCAAGTTTTATTTAACTGTAGTGATTTGTTTAATGACTGTGCTAAAAATGGCTATAAAATCAGATCCAGTTGATGACTCACTTTATGACCACACTGATTTATTATGAAATTCTGATCCCAGTTCTGGTTGTAATCAAGGACTACCAGTATAAAACATGCAGTCTATTGCATCTGATCAAGAGTTGGTTGGGAATCCTTCAGTATCAGGTGCTTTTATGTAGACCATTGGAAATAACAGGTAGCCAAAATAAAGAGGCTAAAAATATCAGTGAATATTAAATCCCACAGATACTTTTTCAAGAGGCAACTGGAATTTATTTTGTTTGAAGACATTTCGCTTCTCAGAATTGAAGCTTCTTGGATGAGAAGCAAAACATCTTTTTTTTTTTTGATCTGGATGACTAAAAACCTCCATAGGCCATATTAAGGTTTTTTGCAATCTGACTACCTACAAATATTCTGACTAAATGAAAAAGCAATGTGTAAATAACGTCATGTATGTATGGATATATGAGAGGTGCTATTCTCACTGACTATTATGAAATAGGGATGGATAGGCCTTTAGATCATAGTGAGCAACTTCTGCTTAAGGGCAAAATAGACATGGGTTGAAAGTCCCAGTTGGAATCTGAAGGAGGAGAGATATTCCTTTACCTATTCCCACATTCTAAGGACTATTTTAAGATGGATAAAAATAATAATAATGCAGTCTTTACATTTCAGATTAAGCATGACAATCTAGCGAGGCAGGCCAGGTCAGAAGTCATTTTTGACTTTCCCAACTATTTCAGCAAAAGTACTGACACTCCTGACTGTATTTTCAATTACAGTCATTGTATTTTCAATTACTGTATGCTGTCTGGGTGGTGATTGGAGCTTGGTACAGAGAGAAAGCCCGTTTCCAAACTTCTCCTATCTCCTTAAATTTTAAGTCAGATTCAATTAATCTCCTCTTTCCCGGTTTTTTTACTTTGGCTCCAAGCCTGGCAAAATCCAATCCACCTTAAGCAAGGGAAGTCTTCCCGTCCCCTCTCCGAGCCTCTTTGGGCAGCTCAAAAGAAAACTCCACCTGGTGAATTTCTACTCAAGAAGAGAGAGAGAGAAAAAATACCTTCAGTATAATTTTTTTCTAACAGAAAAATTCATAGGTAGAAAAAAAATTCTATCCCAAAATTTCTACTTAAGAAGAGGAGACTGGACAGGCCGCTTGTCTGAAATGGTATAGGGTCTCCTGCTTGGGCAGGGGGCTGGGTTGGACTACAAGAACTCTAAAGTCCCTTTCAGCTCTATTTTGAATTGAATATACCTCCGAAGAGATCGAGGCTGCAGGCGATGGGGGGGGGAGAATTGTAAGTAAGTAAGTAAGAGGAAAAAAGGAGAATAAAAGCAAGAGGTGTGAAAATCAATCAGAAGCGGGGGAAGGGAGGGAGAAGGGGCGCAGGGCCTCTGCGTCTGTTTTGGGGCCATGTCCCACTCACCCCCACCCCGCACCCCCAGGCACCTCAGTAATGGAGTCTCCGAAAAGCACGATCCGAGGCAACCGAAGGAGCCCCCTTGCAGCCCCCGCTTCCGACAAAGCCATGCTTTCGCTTTTGCAGCAGCGGTTACAGGCGGAGCGGCTCCACCGGGTGTGTGTATGTGTGCGCTGTGTGAGTGTGCAAAGGGGGCGGGGCAGCTGTGCTGGCGGTCGAGCCTGCGTGCTCTTTCTTTTAAAAAATAAATAAATAACTATCGTGGATCTTGCAGCCGGGAATCGCTTCAGGGACACACACCGAACCGGAATGTTTTTCGGGTCCTCCTCCGGCTCATTTGACCTCAGAGGCGGAGAGCGATGAAAGAAATGAAAAAAAAAAAAAATAGACTCGATCTTCAAAGACCGATGGGAGAGGCCCGATCTCTTTCAGGGGGATCCGTTTTGCACAATAGCCAGACCTTGTTTTTTTTTCCTTCGGGGTTGGCAGCCTTGCAAGAAGTTGGGAGTTCCCAACAGGTCAAGACAATTGGTTTTCCTTGAGCCTTTTCTTCCTGTCTGGGTCTCCAAACTGCTTGATTCAGACAATTAAAGCTTCTCTTGCAAGGAGACAAGACAAGAGGCCGGTGCAGAATCACAAAACTTCGTTTTTGCCAACTGGAGCATGAGACGTCAAAAGGGACAGAAGCAACCCAATCGTTACGTTTAACATAACATTCAGGTTTATGTGAAAGAAGGTCTGTGGAGATTCTCAGTCATCCAGGTCATAGTTGTCTCAAAGGTGCTTTTTTTTTTCTTCTTCAAAAGGCAACTGGACTGTTTTTTCCTTGAGGAGGAAGAAAACGTTTTGCTTCTCATCCAACAATTTCCTCAGTTGTGATGGTAGGAGGAGTGGGAAGGACAGGTTCTGGAAGGATTGTGTTTGTGTTAGTGACAAATAAGTAGTTTGGGTGTAGGATGAGGGTGGAGGTTGATTTTCCAAGCTTGTGGGTTGGTTTCTGGATGTTTCCTTACCAGACTAGTGTTGGGTGAAAATCCATCTAATTCAGTTCCAAGGGGGGGGGGGGGGGGAGGCGCTGGAAACAAAATGGAGGATGGTTGGAAAGAAAGTTTATTGAAGAACAGAACCCACAGTGTGCTGTTCTGGGACAGTTGATAAAATAATGTTGAGAGTAGGGTGGGTTTGTATACCTTTTTGATTTCTATGGGTCATGTAGGGGTCATGGCTGGCTGTATAGGCAAAGGGCGAAATGCAAATCCTAGATGTTTGAGCTAATCTTGTCTTGCCTACTGGCTTATCTGGAATTTCTGACTGACCCTGTCTTTCTGAATGGAGTATCAAATCTGCATTTCTAAAAGCTGGCCTCATCAGTTTCTGCTTGGGGCAGGGAGACTGGTGCTGGTTTCTGCCTCCCTTACGATTTGTTTTACCCATAGAAAATATTCTATCCTGCCTTTTTAATTTCCCCCAAAATATTTCATTCTCTGGGAGGGTGGTTTGATGCTGCCTTTCTACAATAAGTAACATCTTCCGCAGAATTTATGGAATGTCAGAGTTGGTATTCTGTTCATAAGGGCTTCTGTGGTCAGTAGGTCTGTGATGAGAGGGTCACATCAAGTAAGGGTCTTGTGAGGAGTCAGGTGTGGGTTAGGATTGTATTTCTTTGCAGTCACTGGTAGTTAACACTCTGAGAGCTGTTGAGGCCACTTGGGGGTTTAACTGCTTTATCTGTTTATCTGGGTTTGATGTTATGTTGTACCATGCGCTTGTGAAGCAGTTGTTTTGTGTCACCAATGTATGGCTCTGTACATGTCTCACTGGATTGTATTGCATATATCATATCACTCAGTTTGTGCCTGGGTGGTTTTATCCTTGGGTTAAAAGTGTACATGTATGTTTGTGTCGGTTGAAAATCATCCTGGGCTTTTCAGATATTCCTATAACATATGGAATGACAATGTTGCTACATTTGTTCTCTTTGTCTGTAATGGAGGGGCTTCTGCTGTGTCTTTTTTATTATTATTATTTGATGAAGACCCAGTTAGAAGAATCACAAGTTCTGAGGGATTCCTTAACATGTTTTAGTTCTTTTTCTTTTCCCTTTTACTGGTAGGCAAACCTTCAGCCCAGTGGTTTAGAGTACTGATCACTCCCATTTTGTGCTCCAGGTGGTAGTGAGAATCAAAATGTAAATACTGATGTGTGTGCAGTTTCCTGCAAGCTTCAATGCTAAGGTTTGTATATTTCTTAATGTGCACTGCACAGTCCAGGAAAGCCAGACTTATTCCCTTAGCAGTCTATCCCATGTGAATGTAATGTATCTGTCCATAGAGGTGATGAAGGCCAGAGGCTCCCCATCTCATCCGAACCACTCTAAGCAGCTGATACAGCGACCACCTGGAGATGCCAGGCTATTCCTTCCTCTGCTCCCCCTCCCCATCACTGCCCACCCTGCTCTCCCAATTCACCTGTATAGCCAGCCAGCCGTGCCAGCCCATTCTCTCCGTGCCAGCCATCTCTCTCCTCCCGCCATGAAGCCCCAGTTCTGCAGGCGAAAAGTGAAGGGAGCAAATGTGCTGCTCAGGAGCCAAGCAGAAGATATTTCTTTTCGGGACAAAGTGGAAATCCCCTCTTCCAGCTTTGGTCTTTTGCTCACGCTAGGGAAAGGAGCCTGCAGGACTCTCTTTCCGTTATTTTCAAAAAATCCTTGTGAATTTTATTTTTTTTTAGAAACTCTTTGAATACCAAAATGCAATTATTTTTTGCTTTTGCTTTGGTTGTATGTCTTAGCCAATAATAGATTTTTTAAAAAAGTCAAGAGATGTTGGATTACAACCTTAGACACAAAGAAAATGGACTTAGAGTTGAAAGACTTACTGTTCATCAGCAGAAAGACAAACATATGACTATAAACCATTCATTGAATTTATTATAGATCAGCTACGGATGTATGCTGTGACTTATGGCATCAATTTATTGAAATACATATGCCTGTAAGTATACATCTTGTATATTTTTGTTTCTTTTTTACTTTTTTCTCCCTTTTATAATTTTGCTTTTTGTTTTTGTATTCAGTTAGATTTTTAAAAGCTGTTCAGGCTATCATTGATCATACAGACTTCTCTAATTTGGTATAGGTTGGGTACCCTTTTTATTCTGCGGTCTCACAACAGTGAACATGCAGTAGATCAGGGGTGTTAAACTCAATGTCATTGAGGGTTGCATCAGGGCGGTAATTCACCTCGGGGGAACAGGCAGGCATGGCCAACTGGGTGGGTGTGGCCGACGGGGTCAGCATGGCCAACTGGGTGGGCAAGGCTAGTTTGACGCCACTCCCCAAGCTGCTGGCATGTTTCCTCTTTGCATTGGGTAGACCGGGTGGAAGCCAGGCTGACCCGATCTTTCCTCTTTGCTTTGGGTAGACTGGCCCGAAGCCACACCGGCCCGATCTTTCCTCTTTGCATTGGGCCAAAGCCAGGCTGGACTGATCTTTCCTCTTCACATTGGGTAGACCAGGACGGTCCTGAGGGCCGGATCTGACCACATTGTGGGCTGGATCTGGCCTGTGGGCCTTGAGTTTGACACCCCTGCATTAGATGCTGTCCTGGATTAGAAACTAGCTAATAAACCTCAAGTCTAGATCGTTGCATAAACCCACGCTGTGTAATTAAGATTCAGTGTGTTGTATGAATTAAATAATGGCATCATCATGATTCAGCTTATTATATGAATACAGCTAGTAACAGCTAGTAATATGAACACGAAAGTATTTTCATGAAATACATATTTGATATAAAATGTATTCTATATATTTATAAATGTCCATTTTAAGCAGAGGGGATAAATAGTCTGATAGGTCAACTTGAGCCCCACTGATGATAATGGCATCATATTTCAAAGTGCTGAACTATGTATCTCCTACACTCCCACTTTTCTGCACAGGCTATCGCTATGCCCCTGATGACTGACAGAACCACGAGGTGGCAGCAGCCATGACCAAAGGGCAACATTCGAGTGTAGGTGAAGGATAGATAAATCACAGAGGCCCCTGGTAAAATATGGCTGAAACATGGGGTAAAATTGAGAGCCAGCAGCATCTCCCTTTATAGATACCGCCATCTCTTGTCTGTGATAATAGCAGCTAGCAGGTGCCTGAGGATTATATTTGTTAGGCCTGGGAGATTTTATGCAGGCACATTTGCAACTGGGCGTGACAGACTTCTGTGATGTCTTTTATTTAAATTTTTTAAAAAGTTTTTATTGAATAGACAAAAAAGAAAAAGACATTTAAAAACAATGGACGTGGTGCAATCATCCTGACACCCTTACACTAATTCATATAAAGAATAGTACATATTTACATTTTATATGCATAGTATAAAATATATACATAAACATTAATGATTTTTTTATATTTTTTGATCCTTCCTAGTTTCTAACCAGTGATAAAACTTTCTCCATATTTTGTAGTAATCAGAATCATTCTTGTTTTTTAATTCTTGTATCAATTTATCCATTTCTACGCAATTCCAAATTTTCTGAATTATTTCTATTTCATGTGGAGTTTCTTTACATTTCCATTTTGGGGCATAAAGTAATCTGGTAGCTGTGATTACATGGATTATTAAATATATTATATCTTTGTCATGTTTTCCCACATTAATTCCCAACAGAAAATTTTTGGGTCTATATTGTGATATCTTTTGAGGGAAAGCATCCAGACTGATCTCCATTGGGCCACTGGCAGCAATCTGAGGGGGCTGCTTAACTTCCGGGATGTCATATGGTACACATCATGACCCGTGCCACAATTCTTTACTGGTCCATGATATCAAAAGAGGACTTGTATCATCCCTTATCCTAATCCAGGAACTGCCAAAGACAAAACCACAGCTCCACCAACACTGGCAGGGTAAGCTGCTGTATGTAAACAAGCAGCAAACCAGTGGTGGGATTCAGTCGGTTTGCACGGGTTTGATAGAACTGGTAACTAATTTTTGGTCAGTTCGGTGAACCGGCTTCCAAATGGACAGACTATTCTGTTCGTCCTTCTCCCATTCTCGATCTTTTCTCACATCTGCGGTGTAACCTGGGTTTGGGGATTTGGATACTACGGGGGCAGAAAGCAAAAGGTGGACTTGGCGGATTAGGGTGTTCACTGAAGGACCTGAGAGCGGGACACGGGGAGTCGATCACTTTCCTCGATTCTGCTCAGATATAGTATGGTTTTGCCAAGCCCCTGATAAAGGACAAGCACTGACCGTCGGAGGTAGCATCTGTGAGTGCTGTGAGGCACCATACCTAGGTGGATGTCATCGATGTCCCCAGGGGCTTGGGCGCCTTGTCTTGGTGCAAAGAGCCTAGGCAGCACATGCCTTCCTGTCCCCATGTGTATTTTTACCTCGCGGCCTCTCACCAACTGATGGGGAAGTTGGGGGCAGAGGTGGGGAAGAGCTCGGAATTCTTGTCTATCGTTCGCTGGTTATTATTATTCTCGCCTCAGAGAAGAGAGGAACTGAAAGTCCTGGGGAAGAAGAGGCAGGGCACGTTAACCGGGCTAGATTTATTGCTTCTGGGTGGTTCCTCTGCAGTCGGGGGGATTTGTTTTCCATTCATCCATTCTTTCGGGTGTATGAATTCTGCTGTTAGTCAATAGGCTGGATCTGAAGAAGTTTTAGTGCCTCTGTTGTGACACTTAAACACCAGATTTTTCCTTGCTTTTGTTCATATTAATGCAGATTGCTCTGTGGTGTGAGAGTCCAAATGCATCACATCTAATTTTTAAACAATAATTTTGACCACATATTGTTCAGTATTTCCATCAAAAGAGTTCAAAAAATTGTCACATCTTTAATTATTTCGGGCAGATCCAGGATGAAAATCATGACAATCCATACCTTTGATCTGCATTTCTGTTATGGTGGAATAAAAAAGACCAGGATTTTTTTGTGTCTGAAATATTTGGTGCTCTTAACTTTGATATTGGAGCTAAATATGTGCTCATAGACACTTTCTTCATTAATTCTTACTCTGTGATCCTTACCTGAGTTAATACTTTTCACCATTTTTCCTGAGAGAACTGGTGAAAAATAGCAATTAAAAAAAATTTCGAAAAACCCTGAAAGCAGATTTCTGCCCATCTAATGAAACAATGATCTCTTATATGGTATAAAGAAGCTGGGCAAGACCTTAGACTCTCTTGTCTAAGACTTAAGACTTCTTGTCATATGTGGGGGGGGGGGGGAAGGAATGAAGTTCTTGTGTGTCTTCCCCCCTTTTTATATAAGCAGGGCTTAGAGTTGTTTTTAATCCATATTTTATTTTATTTCAACTAGACAGTAAAAGAAACTAAGATTTGATGTTGGCTTCTTTAAAAGTGGACAATGGAAATCACAAATTGATACTGATATTTCAGGTACATGAACTCCAAACTTGTACGACTTTATTTTAGGCATGTTGTACTAAATCATTATTTAAAATGGTGTATGAATGGAGTTGTTGATTTAAAAGTGAATAATAAGAGTGTATTAAACACACTGACATTTTATTTTGTTGTATATTTTAATGTGAAACAACAGCAATATCTCAAGAAGCAGTGAAGTTCTTATGAAATGAACTGAAATAAGTGATTCCATGGATCCTTTGGGAGCTAATTGTTTCTAATATATCAAACACAAATGACTATTATTCTAATTGGCCTACCTCTAAAGGAATGGGATCTTACTCCTACAGTGAAAAGATGGTTAGGGATAAATCACACAGCCAGTGATGTTTGGATAAAAGCGAAGAAAATTGCAAGTGAGGACGCCAATCAAGAAGCAATATGGAAATACCTTACATAACAGTTTTATTATTTTTTGACAGGTATTATTTAATATTTTTTTCATTAATATTTTAGAACTTTCTTATAACAATCTAGTTTTGTGTACCTCTTTTATTGTTCTTATTTAAGTATTAAATGCATGAAATAATAAACTACTTTTCAGTATATCATTTTTTTATACTTAAAACAGTTATTAGGACAGAGAACCAGTTGTTAAATTATTTCAATCCCACCACTGAGCAAACCCCACTCCCTTCTACCAAGGAAGAAGTTACCTACTGGGGTAAGGAACGGTCTGTAGGCAGATAACCAAATTCAAAGAGTACCAAGGACTCCACTACTCAACTTTGAGCTCTGTGTAGTCCTCTATTGCCATCATGACCAGGTGTGACCAGCTGATAAGTAGCAGATTTAATATTCAGAGTAACTGTTCCCCAGCTATTCAAGGTCAACAGCAAAAATAAACAAAAAACAAAATCAAACCAAAAAGCAGGGCTCAGGCTTACAATATAGTATAATGAGATTAAAAAAAAGAATAGAGTGGAAAGGGAAAAAGAAAGGAAATCCCCCCCCATGGGGATTCAAGTAAATATTTATTTACCTATTTACTTATTTAACAAATGTATGCAGCTGTCTTTCTCACCCAAAGTCACTCTAGGCAGCGCACAAAATATTTTTTTAAAAAGAATATAAAACTAACAAATACAGATATGTACTGTAAAAGACCCTAATAATAAATACCATAAAAAACTGGAAATCACATAGTTGAAGAAATAAAAGTGCCCACCCTCCCCATAATGGAGCCATCTAGATAGGTCTTCGGTTCCAAAGAAACCCCAGTATCAGGCTGAAGCCCAGAAAAGACACGGGGAAATCCAATTAAGTTCAATTTTTTATAATGTTCTATTATATCTCTTTCTGAGAAAACCCTCTGCTGGCCAAACTTCCCCCCACTGCTCCTTCAGGTGTACATGTCATCACACTCAGTCCTGGTTACCTAACCTGCCCTTAACCTGTCCTTTTTCAAACCTCAAAAGGGATGGGACCGACTTCACCTTGGGAAGAATATTCAGTACTGAGGACATCACAATTGAGAAGGTACATGGCTTAGACCCTCCAAATGTAGACTCGTTGCCTTCCTAAAGTTCTTTCAAGAGAAACAGGCAAGTACATTGTGGTGGAGCAAGAGCCATGCTGTAATTTACTCTGCCAAACACAGATATCTCTCCAATTCTGCTCACTCACCTCTGCGCCTCTTTTTCAGCCTAAATTGTGCATATTTCTCCAGAGATTTCCCTGCTTTCTTCAGTGGCACTATATTTTTCTATGATATTTTTCTTGTTAATCTCATCCTCTGATTCCACCAAGTGGATCAAAAGGATTTTGTATGTAACATTTCTCCCAATATTGGAAAATAGATAAAACTCTGAGTAGCATTCATTTAGTCAATCAGATGGCTTTACTCTTCCTTCCTGAGGTCATGCTTCATAATAGGGATGAGAGGTAGATGAGCTCACAAAGGAGAGGTAAATAAAACTTTTTGATGGGCTGAATAAAAGCCATTCACTCAGAGTTTTTTCTCTGGGTGCAGAGTGTACTCCTTGCTCATCAAGGACTAGCAGTTTAGATTTGGTTTTGGTTTTATTTTTTATTTAACTGCATTTATATAGCTTAGTTTTAGTTTACAATATTTATTTGTTTGCTTATTTGTTAATTTATCTTATTTAATATCACACTTGTTTACTTAGTTCAGTTTAGTTTACACATACTATTTGTTTATTTCTTTATCATATTTAATATCTGTTGAGTTTAGATATTGAATTCATCATGGAGACTTTCCTATATTATGCTGGGAAAGCCCTCTTTGAGGTAAGAGGTCTGTTTTATTTATTTGTTTACTTGTCAACTTGCATCTCTACTCTAGGATTTAGGATTCAAAGAGGTAACTTGACAGGTAACATCACATGAATAAATAATGATGATGATGATGGAATAAAAGAGGAATCCATCATGGAGACTTTCCTCTATTATGCTGGGAAAGCCCTCTTTGAGGTAAGAGGTCTGTTTTATTTATTTGTTTACTTGTCAACTTGCATCTCTACTCTAGGATTTAGGATTCAAAGAGGTAACTTGACAGGTAACATCACATGAATAAATAATGATGATGATGATGAAATAAAAGGAATCCAAGGAATCTAGGAACAGGCAAAAAAAAATAGAATAATTTTTGTACCTGAATGTTTTAAAATATTTGTACTGCTTCTTTCAGGCTCTTTCTTGGTGAATTGTGTTAATATCTTCAATTTAAACACATCCACAGGATAGCCTTCCAGAAAGGCTGGGAAACACGGCTCAGCAGCCTTGCTTGGGATGCACAGAAAAGCACGCAGCTGTGGGGCTGGCTGGAGCCCTTAAATCCCTCTTCCTAATTAATTTTTAACATTGCTTGCCACTATTAAATTTTATACATGGGGCTTATGTTTTTAATATTTCATTTGTAGAGCTCCTCTAGTCTCTCTGGGAAAGAGATGGGCAGTTCTTAAATATAATAAGTAAACAAATAAGGTGGATGGCCCAAAGTAGTGGGGGAGGGGAGAGAGCCCCCCCCCTTTTCTACGGTTTTTGGCTGTGACAGGTGATTACAATAGGGTGGAGGGGATAGCATCCCCATATACCTGCTCCCATGGCAAACAACCCATTTCTTTACATCATCGTTGTGCACAAAAAGATACAGTTCCCTCTGCGCAAATAAAACTATGATTATTTCTAGGCAGAAATATTTCCAGAAATTTAATTAATAACGAATTCATTTTTAACATTGCTTGCCTCTATTAAATTTTGTACATGGGGCTTTTGTTTTGAATATTTCATTTGCAGAGCTCCTCTAGTCTCTCTGGGAGGGAGATGGGCAGTTGAAACAACCCATTTGTTCACATCATTGTTGTGCACAAAAAGACACAGTCCCCTCTGCACAAACAAAACTATGATTATTTTGAAGCAGCAATATTTCCAGAGATTAATGTCTATTAAGAATTCAAATCTAATTTTAATATAGTTCTTTCCATATTCCAGTTTTGAGATAAAATATAGTTTCTTAGAAGGATTATATGCAAGATTAATACTGGGTGTTTTTTTTTAAATAGAGCTAGAGGATTACATTTTTATTCCTGGCAGATTTTTACAAATAGGTCAAAATAATCACTCTCTTCATTCAGCTTCATTTGTAATCAGCCTGTAAGTATTGCTGCTAAAAATCTAAGTTCACCATACTTTGTCCCAACTACAAATATTAACATTTTGGTTTTGGAAAGGCATACTGTATGTATGCTATTTTGAAAACTAGGATAACTAAATTTCCCCTCCTCCAGTTGGTTTGCCTTCAATGTTCAAAGTCTTTTTTTTTTTTTTGCAGTACTGTCTCCAAAAATACAAGAAACATCAAAGAGACAAAGATAAGCAACCCAACATATTTTTTGTGGGGGTATCTGTAGCAGGAATGAGGATAGAATGGCAGTCCTTCCTCTGCAGCTGCCTCCCTTCCTTCATAACTACTGTCTTTGGGAGAGTCTCTGACCTTAAGTTAAAGGGAAACAGGAAACAGATCCTGTTTTCCTACACACATCCTGACATTGCATTTTATATGGACTCTGCCATTTGTAATGGCCAGTCTTAAATTGCTGTGTTGTTGGTAGCTTAATATGTCTTAAATCAGGGGTGTCCAACCTTTCACCTTCCCTGGGCCACATTAGAAGATGAAAATTTGGTTTGGGCCTCACATAAAATAAAGTAACAGTAACGATACCTGATCATCCAAAAAAACCATAGAAAACATAGTTAACATATTAAATTTATTTGGAAATGAAGTTAGTGAGATGTTTTTATTATTTATTATTTATTAAAAATTATTTATTTTTTATCACGGTTTTTTATCACGGTTTATTTTCTGGCCAAATTTTGCGGGGGGAGAAAGCTTGCCCGCCTCGCACCTACCTCTCCTCTTGCAAATGGCCTGGCTGGATGAGGCAGGACTGGAAGGCAGAAGCAGCGGCGGCAGCAGGGGCAGAAGTGGCGGCAGCAACAGCAGGAGGTGATGCTCTGACGGCATCCGCCTTTTCTGTTGCTGCTTGGCCTGGCGCTCGCCTCGCGCCTGCCTCTCCTCCTCCTCCTCACTGGCTCTGGCATGAAGGTTGGGGTGGGCACTGGGCCGCATTACGAGGCGACCTGGGCCGCATGCGGCCCCTGGGCCGCGGGTTGGACAAGCCTGTCTTAAATGAATGTTGTGTAATAGCACAAGCATTTTTCTATTAAAATACAGAACAAGTGGAGACGAAAGAACTCAACGAAAAACACCAGGAGAAGATGGCTAAGAAAAATGCCATAATAAGAGAGGTAAGTAATACATTTCCCTTATAATCCTGTTTAAAGCTTCTCTTTTTGTCTGTTTATTTGTATCCTACGTTTGATGAATGCTTCTTGCCTTTTAGTTGGAAGAGGAAAACAAATTCTTAGCCAGCGAAGTTGCAAATCTTGCAAAGGAAAACAAATCCTTGAAAAAGAAACTTAGAGAAAGTCAAGGCACAATGAAAGAAGATGAGGAATGTTAAAAACTAACAGAGGAAATCCAGAGGTTCCACAAAGAAATAGGTGAACTGAAAATCATAAGTATCTTACAGGGTAGCAAGAAATTAGAACAACCTCAGTAAGTAAAATTATACAATGCATTCAAAGTTAAATTTTGATTGTGCTTCATCAATTTCCCTTTACAGGAAGTAGCAAAGGAGATGCAAAAACAGAAAAAACTTCCAAGAGGTTATGGAGAAATATATGCAAAAAATGGGTAAAAAATTGACTCTGTATGCCTCAACAAAAAAAGAAAACTGGATGACGATGACAGTAAATTTTGCCCTTCCGTTTCTGGGAGAGAAATAGACACGTTTCAATTGATGTCTCTACTTTGGAAAGTCACAACTGGAAATGTCGTCTCTTCATTCCCCCTCACTAGAATTTTAGAACTTTTTAGCAGCGCGCTTTGTTTGAATGCATCAAAAATTATTCTTATAGAAATCCTTTGGTATTATTCGATACATTAATATTTTGCATAGCAAAATAAACAGTTGTAAAATTATAGGTAAGTGCAATGTTAATAAAATGCTACTTTTTCTTAATGTGACATAGCATAAAAACAATGACGTATCCAGATAATACTGTTCTAAAATATTTGTTTAACTCTTTTCAGATTTTGCTGGAACCTCTGATAAATAAAATGACTGTGTTGACTGTGTTACACATTTTTAAAGACATAGCCTTATTGGACAGAAAAAAGGTTGCCTTTATGTGTTATATTATTGATCGTCTTAGACCAAGCCAAGTCCAAAAACATTAGAAGCCGGCTGCACCCTGCACTCTTGACAAATTGCCATCAAAATAAACATGAACAAGCTCTACGTACTGTGTAAAAGAGACATTCCACAAGCCAAAAAGGGAACAAAAAGACAAAAGCACCTCCCCATCAGTAATCAACACTCAGATGAACATAGATTAACACTAAGATTAATATCAGACAATCAATCCAGAAGTAAACAACTCTTGAAGGCAGCAAGACTACTTCATACACAGAAATGGAAGCTCACTTCGATCCCTACGATGGATGAATGGCTGCGAACATTGATGGAGTTAGCAGAGATGGCTAAATTGACTGTTTTGATCAAAGGAAAAAAAACCCTTCTATTTCTACTTGGAAACTGCTTCTGGACTTTGTGTTTGAGGTGGAAAAAAATGAAACTTTGATTTTTATAGTTTTATAATTTAGATAGAGTTGTTGTTATAGAAATGGCTAGTTTATACTTTTACGTAAAAGTAAAAAGTTGAGGTTTGATGTTAATGCCTTATTCTACTGCACCAAAGTGAGTTAGAAGTCAGTGCCTTTTTTTTCTTTTTCCCCTTTTCTTTCCCTCCCTTTTCCCTTCTCTATTTTCTCTACTGTTTGTTTTTGTATTTTTGTTGTATGCTATATTATAAACTAATAAAAAACTGTTTTTTTTAAAAAAAAGAAGTAAACAATGCCCCAATCAAGGAATTGCCAAACAAGCTAGCAGTAAACAGCCCAACCAAACTATCTCCAAGATCACTCCCACTAACACTGACAGGGCAGGCCACCAAAATATAAATTGAGAGGAAACCCCACTGCTTACTAGGACTGATGATGTTACCTAGTTTGGGCAATAAAAGATCTGCAAGAAAACAACCAAGCTCAGAGAGCATTACCAACGACCCCTCATTTCAACCCTGAGCTACAATTTCTCCTTTACTATTACTGTCCCTTCTGCTCAAGCATGTTTCTGATGTAACTTTCAGCAGCAGTGTAGTTATTTATAAACAAATAGGATTGGGAAAGTACTTAGAACAGGGGTGTCAAACTCAAGGCCAGAAAGGTACTTAAGTACTTAAGGGGCATCAGCACAGGTGAGCGTCAAAAAAAAGAAAAAGTGACTTCCAGGTGAGGAATGGGAAGCTAATACATCTTTGGATAAACAAAGATGGTGTCACTTGTGCCCCCCCACCCCCATAGATACCCCTGCCAGGCCTCTAAACGCTCTGGTTATGCCTCCTCCTGTGGACAGAAGTTTTATGATCAACTCTTCTTTTTAAATTAAATTGCTACATTGCATTAGGTCTGAACTTTCTATTTCAAATGGTTCCAGTTTCTAAAGAGAATGAGGTATTAAACAGCTGGTCCAGACAAGCAATACATTGCATATATAAAATGTAATAAAAAGCCAAAAATTAAATTAAATACTTAAGTACCTAAGTACTCAAGGTACCTAGATCTGGCCTGAGGGGCTGTCCTGGAAACTACAAAGGATTGGCCCATGGGGCCTCTGCCACTGAAAATGGAACACCCAGAGGCTGCGTGTGACACAAGGTGGCCGTGCCCACCCTGGCCACACTTATCCTGGCCACGCCCACCCCGACCCCCTAAGGTCAAACATAACCCTGATATGGCCTTCAATGAAATCAAGTTTGACATTCCTGACTTAGAATGACTGCAAGGCCAAACTTCATGACACCTCTTTTGAAAACTGGGCTGCCTGTGTGTGTTTTGTATTTCTTCAGAAGTACAGGCCAGAGGCAGAAGGTCTGTGGAGATTCTTAGTCATCCAGGTCATCATTGTCACAAAGGTGCTTTTTGAAAAGGCAACTGATTGTTTTTCCTTAAGGAAGAAGAAAACATTTCACTCCTCACTGAAGAAGCTTTATCAGTTGTGACGGTGGGATGGAAGAAGAGGTTCTGATGGGATGGTGGGAGGGTTATGTGCTGGCTTGTAGCAGACGTTTCTTCATTATCGTGACAGCTTCAATTGTTGGAATGTAGATGAAGAGTGAAGTCACATCATAAGAAGCCATAGTTCATCCAGATCCAGTTTTAGTTTCCAAACCTTACCGACAAAGTCCTGTGAATTGTTGATGTGATGAGTGGTGGTGCCAACCAGAAAAACTAGAAGGGTGGTTAAATATTTTGCAATGTTATAGGTGACAGAGTTGTTACTGCTGACAGTTGGTCTGAGTGGACTTTCCTCTTTGTGGATTTTGGGAAGTCCATATATGCATGGATTAGCTTGCCCAGGACTTGTCAATGGCATTGTCCTTCAGTAAATGTTGCAGAAAATTGATGACCTTTTTCTTATAACTGCTGGTAGGATCTTTCTTCAGAGTCTCATATGTAGCAGTGCCCTTCAGGAAAGTATCTATCCTGGCATTGTAAGTCATCTGTGTTCAGGATAACACTGCATCTTCCTTTATTGGCTGATGTTTTGGTCTCTTCCTAGGAATGTCACTGCTCTCCATTTTTAATTGTGAGGTTGGAAAGGGGTGTTTTCGCATTGGCGAGGATTGTCAGATACCTTCATAATTGTTCTGCCCCTGGTTCTGCTCATTTATTGTTCTTGATGGCTGACTCTGTGAGGAGATTGAAATTCAGTTCTTGATAAAACATTTTCTGTTTGAATAACCTCTCTGTCAGACAGATTTTGTTGGTCAGTTCTCTAAGACATGTCACTGTCCTCTCTCATCTGAATTGATTCTTCTGTTTTGTGTGCTTTTTCTTATCTAAACTGTAGGGTGGAACATTTGCCTTTCTGTCTTTCTTTGTCCTTGTTATATTGTGGTAGAGTTGTGCCTTCTTCCTAAATTCTGTGACCTCCGCCCACTACTTCTGTTGAAAGAAGTGATTGTGTTCCACTCTCTTTCAAAACCTCAATTGTAAAATTAATTTGTCTTATTCTTTTGTTGAGAAGTTGGAGCTGTGCTTTCTGGAGATTTTCTGTCTTGTGTCCTTTCACTGTTGAACACCGGCACAGGCTGATGGGATTGAGCCTGTTTTGTCTGCATCTTAAATTGAAGTGCAAATGGTTCCTGTAGTCTGCAAGTTTTCTGGAAATCCATTCATACTCCTGTACCATTCGAAGGATGTTCAATTCATCCCAAAGTGTAAGGCCAAATGACTGTGGAGATTCTTGGTCTTTCAGGTCATAGTTGTCTTAAAGGGGCTTTTTTTCTTCAAAGGGCCACTAGACTGTTTTACCTTGAGGAAGAAGAAGAAAATGTTTCGCTTCTCATCCAAGGAGATTCATTAATTCTGATGGCAGGAGAACGAAAGGATAGGTGCTGACAGTTGAGACTGGAGGGAGGGTATGTGTGTGGAAGGATAAATACTGACAGTTGAGAATGAGGGCGGGGGGATGGAAGGATAAATACTGACAGTTGAGAATGAGGGTGGGGGATGGAAGGATAAATACTGACAGTTGAGAATGAGGCGGGGGATGGAAGGATAGGTTCTGACAGGATGGTGAGTGTGGGGGGATGGAAGGATTGTATTTCTTTGCAAGTCATCTGGTCACTAACACTCTCTCTGAAAGTTATGGAGGCATTGGGAGTTTATCTATGTCCTCATGGTCCCCTGAATCAGGGTGCAATTGGTTGTGGAATCTTCTTGGAACTGCTGCAGGGACTGCGTTGTAAACTGGAGATAGATTTTGTCTTATTGCTTCCCCCCTGTTGAGGGAGGGGAAGAATTTGCAGACGAGAATCAGTATAGGTGGTCCTCGCACCTACAACTGCTCCTTTAGTCACTGAAATGACAACAGCACTGAAAAAAGAGACTGGCGACCATTTTTCACACTTAGTCCTAAATTGCAGAATCCCCATGATCAGAATTCAGACACTTGGCAACTGGCTGATATTTATGACGGTTGCAATGTCCTGGAGTCATGTGATCACCTATGGTGGCCTGACAAGCAAAGTCAATGGGAAAACCAAGATTCAGTTAACACTTGCAGTGGTTCACTTAACAACTGTGGCAAGAAATGTTGTAAAATGGGGCAAAACTCAATAACTGTCACACTTAGTAACAAACATTCTGGTCTCAACTATAGTCATAAATTGGGGTCTACCTGTACAATGGGTCCTATGGAGGGCTCTTGCTTCTGTCTAGCATTGATGATGTTACCTATTTTGGGTAATGAAATTCCTGCAAGAAAACAACCAACCTCAGAGAGCGCCAGGGATCCCTTGCTTCTTGCCTAGACTGTCTACACCACACCCGGGGTTCACAAGGGCAATGAAACCGTTTTCTTGGGAAGTAGGGCCCAGGTGCCAGTGTATGGTTTAGTGAAGTTTAATGTGATGTAATCTCATCATTGTATTTCCAGCATTTTGTAGAAAAAGAATGAGTCATTTTAGCAATCAAGATTGAAGTTCTGATCAAAGATAAACACTTTGTACCAACTCAAAGTTTATTTGAAGTAAATTTAATTTTCCACTGCAATTCCCATTGTTCCATCTTTATAACTGTATTCACATTTAACTCATGCTCTTAATCACTTTTACTAATGAATTATGAATTGCATCCAACAAGTATTCGGTATTTCTTACCAAATACAACATTTTCAAATTCAGCAGTCTGTTTTCTCTTGTTCCCATAATTCTCTTGTTGCAATGTTCATTGGAAAATAAGTGCCAGTCCTGAGGCTTATCTATGTCACATATGTAATAGGACCTCCCAGTTTCTAAAGCAAATGGATCTGATATTCTCTATTTGTAGCAATAATCAATCATGCTATAGGATGACCCTTTTATGTTGGTTATTTGTATACAGGCAGGTCACAATTAGTGCAAGTTCAAATAATATATTTAATTTAGTACAAGTTGTAAATTGGTACCAGGTCATGTTTAATGTGACCCCAAATTTAATTAAGATGATTAGGCTAGTGTGTGGGCAAATGAAGATAATAACACGCATAGTCACATTTGGGGTTTAAGATGCTACTTTTCTTGGTGTGCGCAAAGTGGAGAAAATAAAGATTCCATCAGAAGAAAACAGTACAAGTTTAAAATAGAAGATACTTTTTATTACATTAGAGCAAAAACTTGATGTTACTGAACGACATTAATGTGGTTATGGCATCAGCAGGATCTAGGGTAGATTTTTTTTTTTGTTTTGCTTTTGCTCTCTGTGACTTTGTTAACCATACATTTATGTTATTTTTACCTTATTGTAATATTTAATAAAGAATTTTTTTTAAAAAAAGAAAAATATTGAAACCAATTAAACCTAAGAGAGCATTGTAGAGACACAGAGCTTAACTTATCCCCGATAACAACAATAAATAAAATCTTGCAATATGAACAACTTGTCTCAACTGAGAAGTCCCTTCTTCCTCCTGTAAAAATATTCATTGCATAATGAAAGGAGGGAGGAACGTCTGGACTTTTCTTATACAGTATTTGTGTCAAATATTCAATAAATTGCTTGGTATAGTCTTCAAAACTATGAATTTGTGTACATCCAGCTTGATATAGCTACCGGTATGCAGTGTTTTTTAGAAGATCGGCTTCCTTCTATTTGAGATGGAACCGCATTCTCACTAGAAACTGGGACCATTTAAGTAGAAAATACAGACTTAATGCAATGTAGCAATTTAATTACAAAAGAAAGAGCTGACCACGAAACTTCTTTCTGTAGCCAAGGGCTTTTAGAGGCCTGGCAGGGGTATCGGGGGGACGGGACGGGACGGGACACACAAGTATATAAAAAGGATGGTTCCATCTTTGTTTATACAGAGATGCATTAGCTTGCCATTCCTCACCTAGAAGTCACTTTTCCTTTTTTTTGACCCTCACCTGTGCTGATGCCCTGTGGCCTGGCATATCTAAGGACTATTTTCTGACACCTTACTGCCAGACCCTAAAGACAGACCTATAGAACCCTTAATTTTCTCAACTCTAAATACAAGGGCAAATTATATTCTCTAGAGGATCAGTCTGCATTTACGTTCACTGACATTTTGCATATTACTGCAAATACAACATTTATATTTGCTTGTATATCTATGCGCGCACAGAGGTTCCAGGACATAACTAACGTTCTTATTCAATTCTAGTACTAGTATAGGTAGTCCTTGATTTGAGGCCGTAACTTTGGTAAGAAATTATTGTTTAAGCGAGGCACCCACATGACCACTTCACTCAACAATTACAATCCAAGCTCTCACCGCTGCAGTCACTGAGTGATTCTATGTGGGTGCCTCAGGGTATTGGAGGCACTGGGAGGCCTATCAGCTCACAAAAAATGTGAGGAGGCATCAGCCAGCTAGGCCCATTGGCATGTAAAGACTCTCTCTGCTTCACAACCTGGTCTGCTTTTCTTTCGGTCGCCATCCTGTACAGGGAGTCCTTGACTTACAACCACAATTCAGCCCCAAATGTCTGTGGCTAAGTGGGACAGTTAAGTGAATTTTGCCCCATTTTACGACCTTTCTTGTCACGGTTGTGAATCTGGCTTCCTCACTGACTTTGCTTGTGAGGTCACAAAAGGTGATTCACGTGACCCCAGGACACTACAGACGTCATAAATATGAACCAGTTGCCAAGCATCTGAATTTTGATAACGTCACCATGAGGATGCTGCAATGGTCATAAGTGTGAAAAATGGCTATAGGTCAGTTTTGTCAGTGCTGTTGTAACTTTGAATGGTCACTAAATGAACTGTTTTAAGTCAAGGCCTACCTGTACACAGGCCTCATTTTCACAATAGTTCAAAAGTCCCTTATCAAAATCATGTGATTTGGAGAAGGGCCCTTCCAAACTATATTAATAACAATGGTTTTAGCTAGTGTTTTCTCCTCCAGAGAGGAAATTGCTAGTGAAGCCAGCATTATAAAAGACTCCGAGCTTCAGCATTTTATTATGTGGCTGCTGTGACTGCAGTCATTAAATAACTACTTGTAACTTCTGAACCATCTGTACTGCAACTTCTGTGGATTCTAATGTATATTAAGATGATAAGTTCAAAACATTCTGATTCTTCTGTTAATATGAGTCTAATGGAAGAGCCCGGGTGCTGCAGTAGTTAAGAGTGCAGTACTGCAGGCTACTTCTGCTGATTGCCTGCTACCTACAATTTGGCAGTTCAAACCCCACCAGGCTCAAGGTGGACTCAGCTTTCCATCCTTCAGAGGTGGGTAAAATGAGGACCCAGATTGTTGGGGGCAATAGGTTGACTCTATGAACAAAGTGCTATTGTTATTGCTATTGCTTGTAACAAAAATACACTGAAGCGTTTAAAAAATTGCCAACCTTTAAAAATCTCAGTTTATGTATTTTAGGCATTCATAACCAATGAACCAGGAGAAATGAACTTTTTCTATAATACATTTTTTTAATTGTAGACACAAACAGAAGTTATTTTGGTCTGCCCATCTGGGGGCAAAATTATTTGAACAAAAGAAAATTTTAAAAAAGTGTAAACTCATTAGACGATCCAGATATATACAAAATCTGTTCCTTTATTGTATAGGAGTGATAGCATCATAAAGTCGCTGTGCAGCCAGCTCGACCATTTCCCGAAGAGTTTCGTCATCATCTTCACATCCTGGTTCATGATCAACTGTCTAAAAGAAAACAAAACAGAAGCAACCTTAAGTGGCCTTCATATGTAAATTCCACAGGGCTGTTTAGTACCCCAGGCCTATAAATGTTTGGGAACGCAAGGCCCACTGGCACCATGGCAGCCCTGGATGCATTCCCTGATCTCTAGCATTGGAAAAATATTCTGTATAAGTGACAGTGCAAAAGATGTAATTCAAAAAGAGAAAGTACATGCTGAAGAAGAGATTCTGAGTGTTCACAACATAGGCTTATGACTTTTTTGAGAGCTGCGGATATGTATTTTGCCAACACATCATTCTGGAAAAAAATAAAACATGTCTATGAGCTAGAAGGGGGTGGAGTGGCTTGGAATATTATGGCAAGTAAAGAATTTAAGAAAAGGGTAGCATAAGCCATTTGGCTCAAACAGACAATTGGGAACATAGTCATTGGTCACAAAACATATTTTTGCTTAGAGAATATTTTTTACTTTCCCTTGCAAATGTGTACATTTTTTTTGCAGCAGAAGCCTTGTCTGGTGTGTTTCTGTGTATGCAGATAAACTGTGAAAACTCAGGAAGCGGAAACACCAAGCAGGACAGGTCTTAGCTTACTCCAAAATATCACAGATGCTTTCATAATTCTTTAATGAAAGCTATCTAAAAATGTTGTTTATGAGACAAGGAATGCAGAAATAACAATGCAGATGCTGAACTGAATAACTGATATCTTGTAATCTTTCTCAATATATTTTGGCATAGTAAGGTTGCTGTAACATTCAGTAACAAAAATATTTCTATTAGACTGAAACACATTCCAAGTGTTTGTGGTGAAGTATCAACTATTAAAAATCTTCAATGTATTCAGTTGACCAACATTTTCCTATTTTTGTCCTAACTTCTAGGTTTTTTTAAAGGATTGGTTTTTCTTAAAGCCTTAAGTGGAGATTTTTGACACTTTTACAGTTTACAATAGGGATGTCAAATGCAAGGCCCGTGGCCGGTTGTGGTCTGCCAGGACCACAGGGCCGCCCTGGAAACAACAAATGACCAGTCTGCAATGCCTCTGCCAGTGAAAATGGAGCTCGGGAGGGCCGCATGCAGTCTTGCCGGGCTCAGTTTTTGACCCCGACGGCCTCCCACAGACCTCTGCCAGCAAAAACAGAGCTCAGTGAGACCCCAATGCAGCCCTCAATGAAATCAAGTTTGACACCCCTAGTTTACAACATTCTTTACTATTTTACCTGATTTGATAGTAATTTCTGGCAAATTTCTAACTCTCCAAAATGACTACTAAATATTGAAATACTCTAATTATAATATTTAGCTATATTTACCCTTGTATCCAATGAGAGATTTGCTGTTTTTCCATCCACAGTGATGCTAAGCACATTATCCTTCTTTGAACTTACACAGTCTTCTCCAAATATGTCCCTACAAAATGAAAGGCTAAATGTTAGAAATATATACATTTCCTGGCTGCTGTTTTACATTTAGAATAGAGTCTCTTCAAGGAAACTAACACTAAAAGAAAGTCTATTCAGTTCAATGGAACATTTATTGAGAATAATTCTGGGTGTTACTGTAACCAGTCTATGATTCCTTGGTTAAATGCGCAGTTATAACTTACTGAAGCATAATTTCCATTTTTTTGTGATAATCTTCTATTTCTTCCATTTTTGGAATTTTGCGCATCATTGCTGAAAAACATAAATCGAGAGTACTGCAATTTAATTGCTAATTATGCGTTTTCCCCAAGTGCCGTGGTTTATGGGCAAAAGAGTAACTTCCAACCAAACTCCTGAAAAATGTGCACAGTCCAGTTTCACATAAGAAGAAGAAAGATGTTGGCACACACAAAAGTTCCTTGAAGTAGGAACGATTTTCCTTACAAAACTGAGTAAGTTAAATTGTGCTTGAATCAGATAATTCTGTATGGGGAAAGCAGATTGTCAGTTGTAGACAAACATAATAATTTCTTATATCTGATAAGCTGAAGAGATACAATGAACCCTTGATTTAACTGACAAGTAAGGAGGAAGAGATGACTATTAAATCCAAGTGACTGAATTGGATTTTTTGAGCCCTGAAACATACTTGTACACAAGCAAACCAATTTTACTGATAATAAGAAGCAATATTTCCAGGGGAAAACACCTGGACACATTCATCAGATTTTGTGGGATTAAACCTTGAGGAGCAGTCTATTATTGCCTGAAATCCAGACACAGAAGATTTTGTCTAAGTCAGCCAAGTCAACAGTTTATTCTTTCTTGAATGGGAGACTTGCAAGGAATTAGGAATGTAGGCTAGAGAGGGAGGCAAAAAACTCCATGAAACCTGAGGAGCAAACTACTTTCATAATTGCTGCCAAGAAAATTACACGGACATATCAAAGAAGCAACTGCGAACTGAGGTTAACATGTAGGAAACTTTATTAAAGAGATCTATTCCTAAATATAATTAATTGCAGCTGAGCTAATCAGGTTAACTAATATTGAAATAAGCTATTAACACTATCTCCTTCATTGATATGGGGAATAATCTACTTTAGTCTCAATTACATTAATTTTAAACTGTGCATAGTAGACCACGTTACTGGAATAAGAGAAGTACTGCCCTTTAGGCTACGAAATTGCCTTGGATCCTTTCAGAACAACACAGGCATTTTTGGTCTATACCTCTTAATCAAATTAAAATGATGAATACCTTTATGAACTTTGGGATTTGATTGAATTTCTAGAATCACTGTTGTTACAGTATCTGCATACATATCATTGGCAGGATTTGCTACCCACTGAAGAAAAAGAAAAGTAAACAAGGATTGTTCAAATCAAACCAGACAGCTCCATCTTCTGACCTTCAGAAAAACAAGGAAGATTTGTCCACTGGGGTTAATTAAATTATTTATTTATTAAATAAATAATTAAATATTAATTACTAATATTTCAAAAGTTATTTAATTGGCAACACAGACTGTCATTGTCGCCCCAGTTAAGTATTGCAATCTATTTGTGGGGTTTATTTTGAAAAGATGGCAATTGAAAAAATGGTAAGTCTGCTGCTGCAGCCGAGCATAGGCCGAACAAAGCTAGGAAGGAAATGGGAAGTTATGCCATAGAGTGTAAGATTAGATGGACTATAACAGATTGATTCTGTCAATTCTATACTAATAATATATTGGTGCTGGACTGTTGTTTTACTGCTTTGTACACTATAAGCATCACGATATGACTGATGGCTAGAAATTGAAGAAGAGCCAGATAATCAAAGGCACTGCCATTCTGCTTTATATATGATAAGATAGTTTCATTCTCTGTCAAAGCAATTTACAAGATACTGTAAGAAAACCGTCAAACCGTCCTTACCTCGAGCACCACCATGCCTGGTTCTTGGACCACAGTAATGTTTTTAAAAACTTTCAAAGCTGGCTTATCCTGGACCTCTATTTCTTTTATGTCACCTAAAAAAAACAAGAACAGTAAAATTACAACAAAGTTTGTCATGTAACTAACACACACAGACATACACACATACACTGCTAAATTATTATTCAATAGGTGTTTGGACTGCTGGCTCCTATTTCCTTCTAAGATATATATTCAACAATCCTCGGAGCAATTCAGCATGGGCAAATAATGACCAGATTCATGAAGTGCTGGCTTGCTTAACCATAGTTTATTGAATAAATGCTGTTAGGCTTGCTCACGTTGAGTTCAAATACTGTAATAGTGTAAAAACCATAATACTTAAAATCTAGCGAGATAGTAAACTCAAACTGGGCAAATCATGTTCTAGCTTAGTAGATGTATACACAGTGAATTGTCAATCAGATACATTCAAATACAAATTATCAAATCATTTTAATTTCATGTCTTATCTTCTTAATCTTTTTAAAACAGATCCAAACAATCAAAATAGATGGATTAATTATTTTGCAAATCCATCCTTGCTGCAATGGCTTTAGAATCACAAAAGTGTGGCACAAAATTCTGTGATACATTGCAAAGCCAATTCCAAGGTAACAAGATTTTCCAGGTCTGCTCCGAAATGTATTTTTCAATACCTTGCACGCCCTTCCTGATCAAGAAATCTCCAATGAGCTTCTGAAGTCCTCCAGTAACTAAGAATCTTTAATGCTTGTGAAAAAGAAGCTAACAGGTAGTCCTTGAGTTATGACCACAACCGGCACTGGAATCTTGGTTGTTGAGCAAAGTGGTTGTTAAGCAAGATGACTGATTGGCCACTTTGCTCAATGACTGCAATCTCACCACTCTAGGTTTGAGTGTTAAGTGATCTCCCAGGTGGTTAAGCAGACAAATCCCAGGTAAGAAGTCCCAATAAGGAATAAGAAGACTTGAGAGGGTTCACAGGGGGCAATTCCTTCATTGGGCTGCAGGAACAGAACTAAAATCTTCAGTGGATGAAGGGGAGGTTTCCAGAGAAAATCTGGCCAGTAGGAGGAATCCTTTATTGGAGCAAAAATCGTAAAGGAACTTAGCTGTATTCCTGTAGACTAATGGGGGATTTCCTCTCAGTGGACAGAAAGGAGGAGACATCCTTGGTGGGGCTAGAAATCTCAGCTCCATGAGATTCTGCCCCCAGAAGGCAGCTCTTTCAGCCAGCCCCCAGAAACAAGAGGGAGTCTTCTTGACAGGCAACAGTGGCTTACAACCTTCCGTACCAGTTTCCGCGCTAACTTTCTGGGGAAGTCAGCAGAGAAAAATTAAAATGGCGATCACATGATCATGGGGGGGCTTGGCAATTGGTCATCAATGTGAACAAATTGCTCAACCCCACATTATGATTTTGTGGCCAAGAAGGGGTGGGGGGAGAGGAAACATGCCAGCCGTTTGGGAGGTGGCATCAAGCTGGCCACACCCACCCAGTCGGCCATACCTGCCCGGCCCCTCAAGGTCAACTACAGCCCTTATGTGTCCCACAATGAAATTGAGTTTGACACGCCTGCTACAGAATATTAATCATTGATCTCCCATTACATTTATTCATCCAAATTTTAATATCAATCTGAATCTCATAGAATTAAGCAACCAGAAGAGCAGCAGGGGAAAAACAAGATTTTTAAAAAATAATAATTCTAAAGTATTTTATCTACATACCTGTTAATTTTTGCAGATGATAATGAAGCAGACTGAATGTGCCTGTGTATGGAATAGCTTGTGTCTGTGTCACAGTGCTCATGGCAAGATCTGTGTAATCTTGAACAATTTTAAAGGAAAAAAAAAGACAATATTTAGTATGCGCCACAGCCCGGGGCCCACATTATTCATCAATAAATCTAAGAGAGTGATATGAAAGTTACTAGCTCCTTTCCAGATCTATTTCATTTCAGAGGGTCCATCATATCAACACAGAGTAGCTGCCTTAAGAAAGGTGACATATATATGGCAGTGCTCAGGTGTGTTTCAGGTAGCAATCTGCCGAGTGGTCTTGAAGGGCCCATCTTTACTGAAGTGAAGCCTCTTTTATTCAAGGCTTTGAACAGGTGTTATTTTTGGACTTTTATTTCCAAGAACTGTTTTAGTCTTAACTGATATCACAGTACTGTAAAACATTTTAATTTGGAATTTTTCTTCATTTAAAATGGATATCCCAAATTTTAACTGTATAAGCTACAGTATAAACAGTACAGACTACCTATTAATTTATAAATATGAAATCATTGTCATCACTGAATATTCACAGTCCAAATTGAGAAATATGAATTTTGAATAAAAAGCACACATTTGGCTTATTAAAAATATGGGAAGAATTGGATATGGGATGAGGATAACTTTTACTTACTGGACAGATCACAAGGAGAAAGAATATGGTAGTTAAAGTTTCTTTTAACTAGTATTCCTGAAACTCGCTGTCCCTGTTCTGGTTTCTTATCAGCTAGGGAACCCATTACCTAAGAAAAAGTACAAAATTGTGGCTATTAGGAGAGATTACAGAAAGGCGAATCACATATATAACCTCTATTTAAACAATTGAAGGTAGAATTTTAGCTACAAGTTTCCCTATTAGGCTCATATATAAACATCTTTAAGTAAATCACACTTCACTTCATTATTTAACAGTGATGGTAATGAAATATACAACATCCTCTAAGTTCTTCCATTTTTTGGACTGACAAATGGATGCTTTTCTAAAAATCTCAGGTGATACTTCCCACTTTTATACTTTTATCCCTGTTTTAAAAACAGGGTATCTCAAGATGCTCTGCCTCAATATAATCAGGCCAAATATGCCTCTGTGGTTAGTAAATGACAACTTCAAACAACGAAGAAGTTTCTAACAATTGTACCTTATTATAGCTAACACAACATTCTGAACACTCTGGATTTTACTACTGTCATCCTCCATACATTCAGTCCTGTGTTTCTATCTCTGGAGAAAAAGGCCTATTCTTTCCACAGTAGTTTATACAATGTGTTATTCTTATATCCAAGAAGAGCAGACTAAATATATTTTAAATAAGAAATATAATGCCCTTTGTCCAAGACCCAGGAAAAGATTCTTGTTAGAGCAACAACAACAACAAAAAAAGATTAGCTTCATAAAACCTTGGCAAGTTTTTCTCCTCTGAAGTTTAGAGTCACAGCTTCAGTATTTCTAGGATTGTGGACCTCTATGTGAACTTCATCATTATCTTCATATTCACGTATTAAGGCAGCTTTCAGTCTGGCCATTTCATTCTGCTCACCATGCACCAATATCTGCATGACAAATACAAGCATCCACAATTAAAGAAGGTCATTCTTGAGATAAGAGGAGGAAGAAAGAGAAGGGAAAGCAGCTACTACATACAGAATATGATTTTAACAGTTTTATGTACAATTTTCCATGTACTGAATTAGATCTTCCTGGTCCTCAAATGTTACTATTCTTTCCCACCTTTCTCAGCTTGGAAAGTGCAAAGTGAACAGGATACCCCTCAGTTCTCTCATTTTTTTCATAAAAGTTGTCCCCCAAAGCTTTTCCATTCTTTTTGCCAGTGAAATAGGTTGAAGGAAAGTGGTGGACAAGTGTTGAAATGCACAATGTCTTTGGGACATGAATCCTCATTTTTAAAAAAAATATTCTGATTTGTCATTATATCATTGTTTTCTTTTATCATTCAGGTGTTCTTGTTTCTTTCTTGGAACTTTTTTCCAAAGTATTATCTCAATATGTGTTGTAACTTTTCTTGAAGAGCCGGTTTTAAAATAATATTTTTGAGAAACAATCAAAAAGGAATGATAAATGTATTAAATATAGCTGATAGTAAATTAATACAGGAAAGGAAAAGGTTAACATTAGACTGAGAACCTAAAATAAAATGTCCTGAACTTGTGTTGAGAACTGATCAATAATTATTCAATGTCTTGAAAAGAAGCTAGATACTAACCACATGGGGGGGTTTGAGTGCCCGAATAAACTCGCTGGTTTGTTGGTAATCTGTATGAGCGGAGAAAGAAATGTAATCCACTGACATCTTCAATGGTAGCTTTTGTCCTGACATTGTTGTAATTTCTTCAGGCTCAGACATGATATGCTGCAAGAGCAGAAAATACACAAATTCCAAATATATTTTATTATTTTATTTACAACAGAAAAATAGACTATGGAACATGGCTTTTAAATGCCTAGCAAACAATTCTGGGCATCAGTCTGGTCAAGTTACCAAATTTAACATCTCAAGGTTTCTGCCTTTCGTTACAAAATACCCAGATGTGATGGAAATACATACAAATAATTTACTATAATAGCTGGAGAGGATCCAAACAATTGTTTACCAAATTACAATGAGTCACTGGACCCAATTGCCATGGGGAAAAGAGCCTTGATGTAAGTTAATTTAAATATGTGTAAAATACACATGTATGTGCACAGGAATACCACCAGGCAATGACCTAGGCCACTGCTTGGCAACAGAGATGAGATCAGCATTCTTGGATAAGCTCCTAAATCCTCTGTGTGATGCTACACATAGTGCTTTTGTGTGCCTCTTTAGGGAACATATGAGATTATCCAGGCCATTCAATTGTTCTTGAGATGTCTAGTCTCCTAGGACATATGCTTTCTCACAGATTGAAGAATTAATGTCTGGAACTCCTTATCATATCCAATTGTTGGTTCCTTGGTGCTCTCTGAATGCACTGATGATGTCACCTAGTTTGGTAATGAAATGTCTGTAAGAAAACAACTGAGCTCAGAGAGCATCAAGAACCTCACAGTTCAACCCTGGGCTACAAATATTTTCGCCTTTCATGCCTAATTATTCACTATCACACAGTTAAGTTTTACCATTTTTGTCACATAAATTGTAAAGCAAGAATAAACATTTAATATGAAACAAATGCATAAATAAATAAGGCTGTATCTATATCAATAGTGTGTATATTGTGCATTCCCATGCTACCAAATTTACTTGATTAAACTAAGTATGGGTGTCTTTTAAGCACCAATGTCAACCCTCAGAACATCTTCATCCAAGCTTACTTTTGTTTGCCACTCTTGGGAGGGAGGGGGGAAATCAGAAAGGATTGAAATGTGATGCCTTAAAACTGCTAAACATTGACCAGAATCAACGTGAGAGCCAAGGTCGGGGCAACAAACATCTGCTGAGACTGAGGGGGAAGCGGCTGTCGGACTGATCGGTTAACGTGACCTAAGATACCTGAGGTGGGGTGGGAAGTTTCTATTCTTTTAACTACACTAGAGCGTGGGAATTACTTAGAGCTAGCTTCACCTTACCACGTGCCAATATGATGCACTCAATAAAAGGTCTTTTGAGCCTGATTGAAGCCTCAGAGTCCTGATTCAACTGGGTTCATTATTTGGAACCATGACAACCAATAGAGCAGTCAAGCACTAATGTCTTCCACATAGTAGAGAGAGAAGATCTCACCTTGGCAAGTGTTCCTTCCACACAATAACCTGCTATGATGACTCCATTTCTTTTGTCAGTGCACCAGCTCTCAAATAATTCTCTGGATAAGCCACTCTGCATCATACCAGGGGAAGCCATTACCACACTGGGGCCAATGTCATCAAAATGATCCATGCTCTGGATAAGAGAGAAGAAAAATGTCTAGTATTGTACTTCTGTTTGGAAGAATCGGGGACTCTGGGTTCCATATATCTGGGCTAGGTCTGTATGCCATGAGTCCCAGAGAGACGCTTATCGTTAAAATGCTCATAGCTAAGAGGAGGTGCTTCCGGTCTGGCTCTTGTGGTTTGGAGCCAGGCCACGCAAGCGGTGGTCAAACGCACATGCACTCAAAGCTGCATTTGTGGAAACCATCCCCTCTCACCCACTTCCCACGCTGCCGGTCCAGAAAGGTTGGAGGCCACTGCAGTAGACCACAAGGATTACAGGAACAGCTCCTAATAGCTGTAACCTCTAGAGGGTACTCTAATCTTGCATTTGGTAAATGAAAGCCAAACTTTTAGGAATCAGGACTGTCTCATAATAGAACTTAGCACTAGCACTTAGAGTTATCTACCGCTTCACAGTGCTTTATAGCCTTCTCTAAGCAGTGTACAGAGGCAGCCTCTTGCCCCCAACAATCTGGGTCATTTTACCAACCTCAGAAGGATGGAAGGCTGAGTCAACCTTGAACTGGTGAGACTCAAACTGCCAAACTGCAGGCAGCCGACAGTCGGAAGAATTAGCCTGCAGGGCTGTATTCTAACCACTGTGCCACTACAGCTCATCTAAACATCTTAGTTACAGTTAATGAGCTATGTTTCTGACTGCGCAAGATCTCAAAATGTAAATTATGCTGGAGCAGAGAATGGGAGAAGGCAACTCAGCAAGCATCTGTTTCCCAAACTATTTTTAATAAACTTACAGGTGCTTGAGATATTTATCAATAAACTAGATTAGGGCAATTAAGAAGCCCAACCATAAACCAGAACTACATTTATTCGGAATCAATTTGCATGTTCTGTAGCAATACCAGTGGTGGTATTCAGCTGGTTAGCACCGCTTCGGGCGAACTGGTAGCAAGGATTTGGCGTGGGTCGCCGACCCGGTAACTTCTGGCTGGCCATACCCCCAACCTGGTCGCCCCTCTCCTCCCAGCCTAGTCAGCCTTATCGCACATGCACAACATCGTGCACATGCCCGCCATAGCTGACTGCATTCTTCCCCACCCAGTCACTCCTTAAGGTATTTCTTTTTTTCCCTCCTCCCAACAATCAGCTGTTCCTATGATCAGCTGTGCCGGGATTCCCCTTGCTGTCTTACTGCTTCGCCCAGGAGGCTTCCTAGGCCCAGGAAGGTAAAAAATGGAAGCCCGCTGCGCTCATTTTTTGCCTTCCTGGGCCCCAGGGAACCTTCCTGGGAGCAAAAATGCCACCCCAGGAGGCTTCCCTGAGGCCCAGGAGGCCCCAAAATGGAACGTGGGGAGGTGCAGGCTCCGTTTTCTTTTTCCTTCCTGAGCCCCAGGGAAGCCTTCTGGGAGCAAAAGCAGCTCCCAGGAGGTTTGCTTGAGGCCCAGAAGGCCCAAAAAATGGAGGGGGGTGTGTGTGCTGAAAAAAAAAAAAAACCACACCCACCCAGTCACATGGTCACACCTACCTAGCCAGAACCAGTAGTAAAAATTTTTGAATCCCACCATTGAGCAATACACTTATTCACACTGACCTTCAGATTACTAATGTGCTTGAATACAAAGGGGTTGTTGATATTGATTTGCTTGCGGATTTTATCGTTCATGGCATTAACGTAGGTCTGATACACTGCCATGCACTTCTTTGCCAGGGAAGAAGCATAATATATGGGTATCTCATGTAGTTCAGGGTGATTTTGCCAGTATTCATCTAAACAGACATGTAAGACATGAAGTTAATATTAAAAATGGTTAAATATTTGAGTTCTGACAAAAATATCTGCAAAACCGGTATCGTTCCACAACATAACATTTGTATTGTCTGCATTCCTCAGCATGAATCATCATAAAACCATAAAAATTATAATGCTTTATAGTTCATTATCAAAATAGCTAGGTTTATTCCAAGCTCAGGTGTATCTCCTATCTTTGCCCAAGTTTTTTCAAAATGTAGCCTGGAATAGGCATGTTTTTAAAAGCTTTTTAAAATAAGGTTCTGCTTTGCCTTCTAGGAAGCCGTTCTCCTGTGAGCCTCCTGTCACAAATCTTGAGAAGCAGGGACTGTTATCTAAAAGTACCTATAAGCAGTCTCTAAAATTGCAAGGCTCCTAGCCACGAAACATACTGTACTACCAACCAACTCAGCTCCTTCAATACTGATGCTATAGAACAACACTGGATTGCCCAGGGTTCATATGCAAGTTGGGTGATCTTCAAAGGCAGTTCCAGGTAGAGTGCAGCTGAGATAACAAAGGTTATCTGCCCTTCAAGAGTCAAGGATCCCAAATGCCTCTATTATTACAGTCAGAGACCAAGACAACACGTGAAGAAAACAATTTGTATATGTTAAAGTTAGAAGTATTCAGTAAATACGTACCCAAAATTAAAAGCAATTCTTGAGCTCTTCCCAAAGCAAACACAGGAATGAGGCCTCGCCCTCCCCTGTTTACAATATCATGTACAGTGTTACAGAATCGAGCCTCTCGCTCCTCCCGCTTCTCATGGATGTGGGTACCGTATGTTGATTCCTAGACAAATAGTTGCAGAATTACAACACTAAATACACACATAATGACAACCTTCAATTCTTATGAGTTCATTGTGCAAAAATATTTCTCATCATGATAAAACAGCATAGAAATGATGTTCACAAGTGTTAACCATGGTCAAATTATTTTACACTGCTAGGCAAACAACGGATTGTCTTCAGGGCAAGCTGCTCCTTTGAACTGAGTCAAAAGCAAGAGACAGCTAAGTCCCACTGTCTGACAGGACTTCATCTTTAGCTAACCAAAAAGATGGACACAAGTTACTGAAGAGGAAGCACAAGACCGAGGCTGTCCACACCACATTATGGCAGGGGAATTATTCAGATAAAGAGAGTGTAATCGTATCTAACTGAATAAATAAACATACCAAGATATACTAAAAGAAGAAACTTACAATGATAAGAATATCAGGCTTAATATTGGGAATCTCAGCTGCCATCAAATGCCTGTCTTCTTGCCTTGAGAAGTCACCTGTGTATAAAAGCTTTAAGAAAGAAGTAAAATGGCATTGTAATTATATGATTGAACAACAAAAAGATGTCTAATCCATGAATTTTGGTTTATTGCCTTAATATCTCCACAAGTGTATTGTTAATTCTGTGGATTAAGTGTACTGTAGATTCATTAACAGTAAATGCTTGACAAGGGGCCAATCTGACATAGCAAGATGTAATTTCAAGCACAGTGTTCTGCCACTGTTTAGATTTCTTTCCTTTCAGTGCTAAAGGGAACAGTTTATATCTGGGGCCTTTCATCTTCCAAGCTGCTGGTGTAAGAGAAAGAGAATACCTCCATTCTCCCCCCCCCCCCGCAAAATGAGTTCCTCTGAAATGGCAAACTAATAGAAACAGAGGTCCAGAGATTTCTCCTCGTTCTAAGGAAATACCTTCACTCCAGCTATTTCAATCATAAACATGGCTGCTCCCAGAACATGTCCGGCGTGGTAACACCAGAATTTGATGCCAGCCACCTCTTTTACTTCATGAAAGTTTATTGTTTCGATCTTCTCCATGCTTTCTTCCAGGTCGGTCTCTGTGTATAACATATCATCTGCAGAGATATTACTAAATAAAACAATAAGGCAGATTACCATCTTATTCAACAGATTTACAGATTTATTTTTATAATAGGGTAGGGCTTGAAAATACTCACATAATCCAAAGTCCACATTCATTTTATTTTAGGGTCGGTTTTTTTTTAAAAAAAGGTTAACTTACCTGACTTTGACATAATCTGAGAGTAGCCATCTATAAATTGCTTTTGTAGCATGGGTCATGAAAGTTCTTCCTTTAAAGCTGGTTTTTTGCAGAAACCATGGCAATGCCCCACAGTGATCCAAATGGAAACTGAAATAGTCAAAATAAAAAAAAATTGAAGGCAGGGGATGGGAACTGATGTAGATGCTATTACAGCAAACAGCTAGACAAAATTTATTTTTTTATATTATTAAAATACTTAAACACAATGAGAGAACGCATTAAAAAATTCAGTCTGGCAAATCCAATAAACATTCTACACACCAGCTTTGCAACATTTACAGGACTGGGACTGGCAGAGGGAGAGTGCAATCCATTACATTTCTAAGAACAGAACTAAGTCTATGGATGGGAAAAACATTCAATATACATATACCAAAACACGGCAGGAATTCTGAGGCTTCATTTCTGGCTGATTTTGGTCTGTTTCTAGACTGAAAGAGAAGTAATCTAGGCAGTCATGTTTTGGGATGTAAGACAATGACAAGCAGCAGCAGTCTAGGGAGTTTCATGAAAGAAAAGCACAGAGAGCTGGTGGCTGATTTGGATAGCTGCCATTACCATCCTTGGTTTCAATACACCCTATTCAGCTGCTCTGCCCGACCTCAGCCCTCCCCTTTCAAGTCTTTCCATTCCCGACCGTCCTTTAGCTATAGTTACAGACAAACGCTTTGGTTTCAAGTGCACTGTAAGAAGAATCCAGAAAAGGCAGACTTTAGGAAGATCAGGGCAGTGGATAGGGTGGTTAAATATGCCATGCTTAAAGTCAAGAACAATGATGATGGCAGAGGATGGAGAAACTCAAGGGGAGGTAGGGAAAGCCAGATGATTAGATAACCAGCAACAAGTTAGAGCAGAAGCCACACAGCAGCATGGGGAAGAGGAGAAAGAGAGAGGCAGCCTTCCCCTATTCTCCCTTTAAGACAACTCTAGATTTGGCCCAAACCCAGAACTACCCGAATGTTCCAGTTTGGTTCTGCCAAATAGCAGCCCTCCCAGAACAGCTTGACACAGAACTTCAAAATCACAATGGTTTTGGCTTTGAAAAAGAACACACGTTCAGTTTTGTGCCTAACCATACCCAGCAGCTACGTTTCTGTGCTGAATCCAGAAACAGTTTCTTGAAGCGTACAGCTGCCATAGTAGTGGTTAAAGGCAAGATAAATCATACATCACTTACTGACTTATCAGAAGGAGATCAGTTTCAGCTGGATCTATAAGATCAATGTAAGGAAGAGCATCCATTCCTTCTAAGCCAGGGTGGATTCCACAGTCAAGCTGAAAATGCATATTGAAATCAAGAATATTACCAATCACTAGAGGTATACATACATGTAAATCCTATGGCATCAAAGTCAAACTAATGAAGCTTATACTGCATACTTAGGATTTGCATGTTATTTTCATATGACAATAATAAATAATTGTCCAGTATACTACAGAAAAACAAACCAACCAGAACTGGAGTAGAAATTTTCTATGAAATTAGTAGAAATGAAGATGAGATAAATTTTAACACTATTGCTCTGAATGTGGTTTACAAGTAATATTGAAATAAAATTTAAACTGTACAATGAATAACTTTAAATTGAAATTTCATTAAGATGGAACATTATTCGAACATTCTCATCTTTGTGTAATTAACAGAAAAACGGAATAGCCAAGATAAATACCTCAAAATTTATTTTCTTACTGAATAGCCAACAAGAATGTGGCAGTCCCCTCATGCCTAAACCCACCAAATGTTAAAGATGATGTAAGTCTATGCTGAGGCTGACTGGACTGGTTGGGATTCATGGGATAATTTAAGGATTTTTTTAAAAAAATATTTTTATTAAAAATTTTTTAACAAGATAAAAACCATAAAAATAGCCATGGATATATATACCTTGTTAATTCTACACTTCTCCACCATACATACATTTTGGGGGGAAGGATTCAGAATATACACTTAAGTGAGGACACTAAATAATATATTATCAGTAAATTTATACAACATAGAAGTATTACTACAGCCAAATGTGGTGCATGAAAACGTATAAGAAAATCCTTAGGTAGTTGGTCTATTGAAAGCTACAAGTGCATAAGCTGCTACTTTTATTACAGGACATGTGAGTATATCTTATTACAATCTTATGCAATATATTTTTCTAAAAACATTTATTCTTAAAAGTTGTTTTAACATATTTTTTAATTAATATTGTCCAGAGGTTGCTAATGGCTAAGAATGGACACACATCTGAATAACAAAAAAGTTAAAATTAAGAATTTTACAAATAATGTAACAAAAAAATTACATTACCATTATCTTCCTTCCTTTAAATTCCAAAACAATACATGATCTTCCGACTTCCTGCCCAGCACCTCTATAAAAGTTGTTAAAGGAAGTTTTTTTAAAATCCTCATTAGTTTATTGAAAATAAACAAAATATGTATAAATATTCAAAAAAGGTGAGATCTTTACCTTAATTTCACCTGGGCAGAATGGCATAACTTATTTAAAGAACCCTTGGCTCTGTGAACCATTAGGCCTAAACTCTGAACTCTTAAGTTTAACTCAACTTTATTTAAATGACCTAAACTTCATAATCGTGACATTGCCTTTTTCACTCAACTACAATTACGGTAGAATTAATAAACGTTTATCTAATTTTGCTATATAGTATCAAAACCAGGAACAGAGATAAACAAAGTTTGCTGTGCATACTATACTAGATGGGCTTTAGGAGATCAGCACCAAGTTATGGGTCAGGGTTGTGTTTTTTGCAGATATTCTGCACCAAATCCCAGCAATTGCACAACTTTTCAACATTCTGAAGCCTCACTGGGATGTGTAACAAAATTTCTGCAAACTCTTTCCCCAACCCTCAACCCCATCGATATTTGAAGCACACTGAACCCAAATATTAAGAGTATGTAACAAAGGTTGACAACTTAGTTGAAAACCTCCTTCTTGCATAAGTTTCCAAGTTGCTAAAATCCAGACATTATTAGATGGCAACAAAGAGAAATTTATTTTTTATTCTCTAGTCATCTAGTGGTCATCCAGATTTTTGCCACACAATTTAATACCTGCATCAATCAAAGATATGCAGGAGCTTCTATGAGCATTTTAATTATTTTGAGACAGATTAACATTCCATTTGGAAAACATTTTTACAGTATTTAAATTATCTCAACAATAATATCTTCCACAATCAGGTAGCACACAGCTTTTCAGAGGAATATAATCTGCTTTTCTAACTCTTCGTGAAAGATATGATGTAAAACAGAGTTGCAAGTAAATCTACACTTGGAGCCAAACTAGTTCCTAATAACTATTAGTCATTTGCCCAGATAAATTCAAAAGCAAAACTCCACTTAATTCCAGTTTATTAGACAGGTAATCTTTGATTTATGACCACAATTGAGCCCAAAATTTCTGTTGCTAAGTGACACAGTTATTTGTGTGTTTTGCCCATTTTACAATTTATTTTGCCACAGTTAAGTGAAACACTGCAGGTGTTAAATTAGTAACACAGTTGTTAAGTGAATCTAGCTTCCCCATTGGTTTTGCTTGTCAGAAGGTCACAAAAAGGGATTACATCACACCAGGACACTGCAAGCATTATAAATATTAGTCGGTTGCCAAATGTCTGAATTTTGATCGCGTGATTGTAGGGATGCTGCAATGGTCATAAGTGTGAAAAGCAGTCATATGTCACTTTTTTCAGTGCTGATGCTTACTAACCACTTGTTCAGCAACTGTTCAAAGTTATGATGGCACTGACTAATGAAATTAAGTATAAATATGCAGAGTCAAAGAGCAGCCCTTGTTTAAAAGATAAAGGTGGAGCTGTGGTGATGCAGTGGTTAGAATACAATATTGCAGGTTGACTCTGATCGCTGCCAGCAGTTCAAATCCCACCAGGCTCAAGGTTGGCTCAGCCTTCCATCCTTCCGAGGTGGGTAAAATGAGGACCCAGATTGGAGGGTGGGGGGCAATAGGCTGACTCTGTCAACCGCTTAAGAGCAGGGCTCGTAAAGCACATATGCTGCTTCATAGTGCTTTATAAGTATATATGCTATCGCTATAAAAATCCTTCACGCTGAGTTCAATTTTGTGCAGATATCTTGACAATAGTTTGGAGAGGATACCACAGGCCATTGGGGTTTCCCCCCCTCAATTTCCCAGTATGGCCTTCAGCTGTGGGATTTCTTCATTGCCTAAGTATCAAGCTCATCCCAGCCAGGGGATGTGAAAGCCTAGGCCAGGGGTCTCCAGCCTTGGCAACTTTAAGACTTGTGGACTTCAACTCCCAGAATTCCTCAGCCAGCAAAGCTGGCTGAGGAATTCTGGGAGTTGAAGTCCACAAGTCTTAAAGTTGCCAAGGCTGGAGACCCCTGGCCTATAAGACGTTTAAAAATAGGGAAGGGGCGCGGGGCAAGAGGAGCGCGGACGGAACTCCGAGGACCAAAGCTTCGCCGTCACTCACAGGGGCCGAATCAGCAGCTGGTCGCTCTCTTCAGCCGGGACGAAGGCTTCGGTTCTCCTCCTCGCCGACATCTTTAGCAGAAGGGAGAAGGGCTCGCCTTGTCTTTCACCGGCAGTTGTACATCACTGAACCCGCCCTCCGCCTCGCCCCTCCCCACCTCACTCATACACAGACGCGCGCTACCCTAAGACAACCGGAACTACAACTTCTCCCTCGCGTTATCTTTGACGGCGCATGCGTACTATCATATTGCCGCTTCTACAGAGGGAGAAAGAGAGCGCTGAGAAGGGCCGGAAGTTCCCTGGTATAATGGGTGGTACCCGGAAGTAGAAGAAGGCGGAGGAGAAGCGGGGCTGTTCTGGCCCCAGATGTTATTGGTGTGCCTCTCGTCGCTGGCTGGTGGAGGAGTTGTTCCGCGTAGTCGCGGAGCGCTTCGAAGGCGATGCAGAGAGGAAAAGTATCTGAGCTCAGAAAGAGGCGATTTATTATTATTTTTTTTGTTATCTTTGTAGGTCTGTAAAGTAGGGTAGCCTTTCCCTCCTTTTCTGTTCCCAGAAAGGTTTGAACCAGTCGGTTTTCTTCCATTGGGATTGTTTCATCCACCTGGTGATGCGGTCAAGGCTTCACCGGGTGGATTTCCACCCGTGATGCTGATTTTCGGGGTCCAGAAGCAAAAGGAAGGGGGAAAATAAGTTAACATATAGGTAAGGTAATATCATGATTAAGACATTTGGAAATTAAGTGGGAATGTTTCGTCTCTTTGCAGCCGACAACCGGGGCTTCTCAAACAACGTTGCCCGATGAACCCTAATAAAGAGAATATTCTTCAAAGCCTAAACGTCAGTTTGAAGTTTTAGCAGCATTCGCACAACTCTCTTGAATAACAAGCTAGTTACTATGGACGTTTCAGTCCCGGGCACTTGATAAAACTCTCTTGTGTGATCGCTACCGTTCATTCATCATGCAAGACCTGATGGATTATTGCAGGGGTCTTCAAATTTGCAGTTTTAAGACTTGTGGACTTCAATTCCCAGAATTCCTCCTCCAGTCATGTTAGCTCAGGAATGCTAGGAGTTGAAGTCCACAAGTCTTAAACTTGCCAACTTTGAAGACCCTTGGATTATTAGATTAAACCGTTGGGAACTACCCAAATCCAGCCTTTATGTCAGTAGTGTTATGACAGTTCAGTATACAATCTTTTTCAGAGGAAATTTAATTTGTTAATAACACTAAGTAAAAGTTGATGTTTGCTCATATTTTGCTTCCCAGCTTCTCAAAAGCTTCTGGTTAGTCAAAGAATATCGTGTAGACTGGTTTTGATACGTCTACTTTGTTGAAGGTAAATCTTTAGGCATATTTCCCCCAGAGAATTATGTTGCATTCTCTATTCTTTTTGCAATTTGAGTTCTATCCCAAGTGCAGTTGTATACCTGCAAAACCCACGTATGTATGTTTTTAAGATTGCACTTTCAGTTGTATAAGAAAAGGATTTTCTTTTCTCTCTTTACAGCTTTAGTTTTGATTGTGCATCACTAAAAAAAATGTTCAGGAAAGGAAAAAAGCGGCATAGCAGCAGCAGCTCACAAAGCAGTGAAATCAGTACTAAAAGCAAAGTAAGATATATTTGATATATAGCGTATCTTAAAACATCTGTTCCATCTATGGCTTATCCAGATGTGATCTTGCTCACTTTTGCTCCAGGGAGGTTGTTTTTCAGCTCCCATCAACTCCAATCAACCCAGTCAGTAATGAAAATAAGGACCTGATCATATTTTCAGAAGTTAGCACTTTCTATGAATTTAGGGTAGAATATACCTTTCAGACAGTTATGTAGACATCTATGCTTCTAGAAGAGAAGGGCAGCACATAAATCCAACCAACCTCTGAAGTGTCTGAGCAATGAAATATACAGTATTGTTTCAGCCAAGAGCATGATTCCTTGCTTAAGCAAGTTATGTAAACAAAATATTTCTTCTGTACAGTACTATTGAATTTTAAGATGAGGTGCCTATTTTTAAATGCTAATGGCACCGAGGACTTGCTGTGAATGGATTATCAATGATGAATGTGATATTGCTTAGATTATGTGAAGAGTCTTTCAGAACAATTTTTCTACAGTATGAAAAAGGGGACTGAGGGAATGCTGTGGTGATGTTCATTGTCATGGAATAGGCAAAGTGAATCTGATATCAGCTTCTGCAGGGTGGAATAGGGCAGGGCTGAATAAAAACACAATGTATTTGTGTCATCAAGATCAAATATATAAGGGTGGGATTTGTATCAGTGTCAATCCAGATATCATTTGCCATGATTCTGATTTGTTGCAGACCCCCCAGATTTGGCAGCTGGGAGAAGGGGAAATCACTTTTATCTTCTTCCGGGATATTTTATTTCAAGTTTTTAATTTATCTTACTTAATGTGATCTGTAAACCTGGACAATTTTTCCCATTTTGCCACTGTTCACTAAATTTAAATAAAATCAACTTTATAAAACTGGTTTTTCTTTCAGTAAACCAAAGTAAATGTTAGTTTAGAACTCAGTCAAAACTCTGTTAACTAAAAGTGGGAGCCATGAGTTCTAGCTCTACCTTAGACATGTTGTAGGGAACATGGGGGGAGGAAAGAACATTGAGTGTGTTTGCTGCACTGAGTTATTTTATAAAAATAAAGATGGGATTAAAAATAATAAAAATAGAAGTGAAAGCTTTTAATTTCCTCCTGGTGGTTTTACTGTAGGCTTTCATTATGCTTATTTCCATAACAAATGAGAGTTCACTATGCAGGTGTTCATGATTTAAAAAAAATCCCAATGCACGTAATATTGATTAGATGCTTTTTGTAACAAATAGTGATTGAACCCCATGATGATTAGATACAACTTTTTAATATCAAGATCTGATTGTTTTCTTCTTGCTTTTGGGTGAACCTAAGAAAATAATCTCGTCTTGTCAGCTAAATTTGTTTTTAAAAGCCCATATTAAAAAGGTATAATCTGTAAAATAATTGGAACATCTATGGTTGTAATGCATTTCATATTTAATACAGGTTTTCTAAAAAAAAAAATGTTTGACCAGAATAACTTCATCTTTTTCCTTATTTAGTCAGTGGACTCTAGCCTTGGAGGCCTTTCAAGATCTAGTACTGTTGCTAGCTTGGATACGGACTCTACAAAGAGTTCAGGTATGAAACTTGTTGAGGTGTTATATTGACAAGACTATGTAGCTGAGTAAGTATTTAAAACTTATTATATGTGGGGATGTCTACATTTGACATTATTTTTCAAAACAGAAATTTTTATCCTTATTATCTCAGCTGGGTTTTTGAGGATTTTGGATACTTTGTCCTGGGGAGGTTTAGAATTATGCGTACAAGGACTATGAAATTGCTTCTGGGTGATGATAGCCATTTTAGAAGGCAGAATATAATGGTTAAGAGAAATGCAGTGAAGATCATCAAGGATATGCTGGCCTTACTTAAGGCACTAAAAACCTGGTTCTTCCCTTGGGCATTGGGTCCGAGTGTAGGATAATCTCATAGAAATTAAAGATACTGAATGGAATATGCAGAGCTTGACCCCAGTTACTTTGTTATTTTTTCATTTTCTGGATTTTTGTTATGTTTTTTGTTTAGTTTTATTTCTGTTTCTAAGCAATTTAAGATAGCTGAACTCTATGAATTTGGTAACCATAACAATCAAATAAATATGGAAGATTAGGCTTGGAGGGAGACCTCTAAAAACACTGGGTTTATTCAGTTTTGATTCTTGAAAAGACACAAGGTTTCCAGAATAAGGGTGCTCCACAGAAATGGATAAAGATTTTCCACTGCAGTGGGTAGATTTCAGTTTTCCTATTATTATGCTAAACCTCTTGAGAAAAATATACTTTGACAATGAAACTAATTTGAGAATGTGATGAGAGTATTTTTCTCATTAAACATCTTCAAGCAGAGGCTGGAGTGTTAAGGGATCTTTTAAGTTCTAGACCACGGGTGTCAAACTCGATCGTGTCATGGGCTGGATTGTGACGTATCGTGGCACTTTTTGCCTTTGCGGAGCCGGGGTGGGCATGGCCTGCACATGACATATCTGGCCCATGGGCTGCCACTTTGACAGGCCTGTTCAAAACTGAATAAGATATTGAACTAAAGAGGCTACAGAGCTCTTCTGTCATGCTTCTAAAGTGATAATGCAGGGGTGTTAAACTGGATTTCTTTGAGGGCTGGATCAGCATTGTAGTTCTCCGCAGGCTGGTGGGGGCAGGCAGGGAGCAGGGAGGGGAGTTGGGATGGACAGCCTCCTGAAACACCTTGCTGGCCAAAACACGGTGCAGGGAGTTGCATGTGCCCCCCGCGCCTTGTTTTCAGCTTCCATGGCCTCTTGCAGTACTCTCCCAGCTGAAAACGAGCTGTGCTGAGGCACCACAAGGCCCCATGTGGCCAATTTTTGTCCAGCAGAATGCTACTGGAGGCCGGGGAGGCCAAAAATGGGCCATGTGGGGGCTGCACAAGGCCTCTGCGAGGCCTGTTTTTGTCTGGTCCTTTGATATTTCCAGGCCAGCCTCACAAGTCAGAATTAAGCAACCTGCATGCCTTGATTTTGAGACCCCTGTGATGTGAGAATAATGCTTAAAGGTGACTTTCTTGGTGTAGCAGGGGTGTCAAACTGGTGGCCCGCAGGCCAGACGAGTCACATGCAGGCCACAGAACCCCCAGGTTAAGTACTTTCTCTCCTATGGACTTTTCCAATATTAAAACCAGCAGTTTTGAGAACATGGTGCCAATGTTATTACTTATTAGTTCAGTTATGTGAGAATTGGAGTCCCTTTTAATGTCCTAAGCAGCTTGTTAACAACTAAAATGACTTAGATGTGTGTTTAAATGTGTTGCTTTGTAGGCCAAAGTAACAGCAATTCAGATACTTGTGCTGAATTTCGAGTGAAATATGTTGGTGCTATTGAAAAACTGAATCTTGAAGAAAGCAAGACTTTAGAAGGACCCCTGGATTTGATTAATTATATAGATGTGGCACAGGTAAAGGTTGTCAATTTTAGCTAAGTTACTTAATCATGGTTTTTTTTAAATGAAATGAATGGATTTGCATGAATAAGCCATGAACTAAAATTCACACACCCCAATGACAGGATTCTTACAAAACCAATTAAGCTACATTGGACTTAGCTTATGTAAAGCACTTGGCTTGCCAGCTATCTCAAGAATTTAGATACAACATGCTTTTCCATTACTAACAAAAAGTGCTTTGACAAATCACAGAAATAGGACGAAGAAAAAAAAAATAGTATGAGAAGTCCTTTTAACAGTAAAGAGTTACAATTCTATGACTATTTCTCTAATCAAAATAGACTGAGCAACTGCCATTTATGTTTTCATGTCAGAATACCATTTTTATTTTATTTTCCAAAGCAAGATGGAAAGCTGCCCTTTGTTCCTGGGGAAGAAGAATTCATCATGGGAGTGTCCAAATACGGGATTAAAGTTACATCATTGGACCAGTATGTAAGTAAATGAATGATTTTAAAAGATGCAATTGGCATGATTATAGGAGCAATATAAATTCTTTTATCCTTCCTCTGGGTGATTCTACAATAGAAGTTTGCAAACAGCTTGAATGAAGCAGGGATGACATTCTGTGGCCTGCTTATTAGACCATGTGCTTCATTTTAGCTTGTGTTGCTGACCTTTTTGAATATCCTATTCAAGAAATAACTAAGTTTACTAAAACAAGAATTGAATGAATGCATAAAACCTCCAAGGGGCAAAAAGTCTCCATTTCTACTTTAAATTCCATCCAGAAATGACATCTGGTTTAATACAGAAAAAGTATTATTGGAATCTTGTTCCAAGCTTGATTGTGTATTTGAGTCCCTGAGGTTTAACAAAATGGTGACTGCCTTGCAGTGGTGGAATTCAAATATTTATACCACTGGTTCCATGGGCATGGCTTGGTGGGAGCGCTTTGCACGCGTGTACACACTTGGTGTGCGTGCACATGCCAAGCACGCACTTTGCGCAGGCACAGAGGCGTTCTAACTCATCTTCTGCAAGCCTGCACTCTCCCGGTCACTTCAGCAGCTGCCGCACGGCACTCTGCTGTGCTGCACAAAGCAGCTGTGCTTCAAATTCAGAGGATAAAGGTTAGTATGGGAGCCCGGCTGGGCAAGTGGGCCCAACAGCAGAGCAGTGGAGAGAACTAGTTCGGTCTCCACTGCTCATTGCTGCTACCGGCTTGGCAGAACCGGGCTGAACCGATAGAATACCACCACTGCTGCCTTGTTGTAAAATGTTGCACTGACAATGTTGCAACAGAATGAGAATCCATTCCTCTTTCAGAATATTCTGTTCACTCTATCAGCCAACGTCCAGTTTTCTATTGCCCTTCTCCTCCAAGAGATTTGCTGTCCCTGGGTTGAGTTTTGTTTTTGGCTTTCTCTTTAGACCACCTAGGGTTATTTGAACATGTTGGAAGTTATTACTGGTTCTCTGGATGGAGAACCAACAATAGAAGCTGGTTCAAGTAACCCAGTTCACCAGCTGAAATTGTTGCTTAGGCATAGACTGGTCTTAAGACAGATGATACGTGGCTGGAATTTCCTAAGGAAATTTAGTGAATGACTTATCCCCAAACAAAAACAGCTATTTACTTCCAAAACTAATGATTGCGCTGAGAGTTTTCGTCTCCTTTCATATATCCCTAGATAAAAGGAATTTCTTTTTTCAAGAGAGATGGATATTAGCTAATGTTTGTTATTTTCTCTCATTATTTATTGTTAAAACAGATGCACCGTACATTTCAGTGTTGGTTGTCTTCACTCATCTAGGCTCCTAAACTTGTGGTCATCGCTAGCTTACCGATACAGGAAATTAGATGTTGGTAGTCTATGAATAACTCTTCATAATAATAATTTCAGTAAATGCGGTGCAGAACAGTCTCTTTTCCAAAGGCTAGCTTTGAGGATTTGGAAGTTTGGTGATATGGTGTCTTTTTTCCACACTCTCTTTCATGATAATTTAAATTAATTAGTAGAACTTTCAGGATGTTTTGCATAGACATGCACTCTACCTAATTGTCCGGATGGTCTGCTATGATGATGGCTTAGGAGCAGGGAAGAGTTTACTGGCTTTGAAGACAACCGATTCAAACGCCGAAGAATATCATCTTTGGATTTACCAGTGCAATAGCTTGGTAAGTTTTCTGTATATTTTAAAAAGCCACTTACCACTTATTCATGGCAAGATACTGTTTAACATGTATTGGGCCAATCCCTATGCATTATTCCCCAATATGTGTATTAGTCCAAAATGTGACAGAATTGGTTTAAGATTCCAACATGTTCTGTCCCAGCCAGCAGAGCTAATGGAAAATACATACATAGGGGTTGTACAAGTAATCTTCGACTTACAACAGTTCATTTAGTGACCAAAGTTACAACGGCACTGAAAAAGAGGATTCATGACCATTTTTTGCACTTATGACCATTGTAGCATTCCCATGGTCATGTGATTTACATTTGGAGGCTTGATAGATGACTCACATTTATGACATTTGCAATGTCCCGAAGTCATGTGATCACCTTTTGCGGCCTTCTGACCAGCAAAGTCAATGGGGAAACCAGATTCGCTTAAACAAACCGTGTTACTAATTTAACAACTGCAGTGATTCACTTAACAAATGTGGCAAGGAAAGTTGTAAAATGGGGCAAAATCCCACTTAATAAATTTCTCACGTAACAACATAAATTTTGGGCTCAATTGTGGTCGTAAGTTGAGGACTATCTGTAGTTCATATCACTTGGAGAGAATATACCATCCCGCTCCTAGACCACTAGTAAAAAAAACAGTAGAGGTATTATAACCTGTGCTATCGATATCCCTCAACTTAACAACAATGGGGACTGGAAGTGATCACTAAGTGATTTTTTTTTTTTTTTTGGCTATGGTTGTTAAATAAATTTGGCTTTTCCCATTGGCTTTGCTTGTCAGAAGCTGCCTGGGAGGGTCACAAATGGCGATTATATGCCCACCCACCCCAATGCTGCAACGATGGTAAATACATGCCGAATGCCAAATACTCAAATTTTGATCTCACAATCATAAGGGAACATTATGATCGTTTAGCAAGTGCTGGTTGTAAGTCACTTTTTTCAGCACGGTCGTGATTTCAGCCACTAAACAAATGATCATAAGTCAAGGACTGTCCGTATTAAAGAGCCGTTGGTCATTAAATCAATTCTGTTCTATATCCCATAAGTTACATTCTTGGAGCCACTATTACATGTAGTAAGCATTTGTCAACTGGAAGCTGAAGCAGAGAAACAGCCTTAAGTGGTACAGTAAATTATTTTGTATGCTGGTGGTAACAAAGAGCTTATTATTTTCTAAAATGCAGGAACAAGCACAAGCTATTTGTAAAGTGCTGTCCACAGCCTTTGACTCAGTTTTAACATCTGATAAATCCTGAATACTGTATCGATACATCATCCATGAAAAAGAAGGTCTTCTTCCTATGACTTCAACACCTGGAGAAAAAAAGTTCATATCTGCTCCAGAATACTTTTTAAATTATTTTGGTATAATGTTTAAACTATATGTAATTTTGTCATTACTGTTATTAAACAATGGGACCAAAAATCCACCAAATGTTCTCTTATGTGGAAGTCTGCGCTAAATTACACTATTTTAACATTTCATAAACTTGAAAAAAATTAATGAAATATCTTCTGTCTATTCCAGGGCTGTCAAACTCATTTCATTGGGGGCCACATTAGGGTTGTGTTTGACCTCAGGGTGTGTGTGTGTGTGGGGGGGGTATGTGGCCACCTCAACGTCACTTATCAAGTTTCTGGTTTTGGCCATGATGGCCTCCTCCAGCTCCTTGTCAGCAAAAACGAAATTCTGGGAGGTCAAACGTGACCTTCCCGAGCTCCATTTTCACTGGCAGAAACACCGCAGCCTGGCCCGTTGTTTCCAGGGTGGCCCCACAGGCCATATCTAAGCATCCCACGGACCAAATTCACCCTATGTGCCTTGAGTTTGACACCCCTGGTCTATTCACTGCACTTTTTAAATTGCCTTAATATTTGTTAAGAAAACAGAAGCGTATCGTGTAAGATCAGAGTTAGGAAGGCTACATATGTTGTGATTTACAAACTCTCAAGTTTTGGAGTATCACTCTTCCATTCCAGAACTCTCAATTGTTAAGGATATTGTTCACATAAACACAAAGAGTCAATATGAGGCTTAAAGTAGTTTATTTTTTCAGTCTAATGACTGATTTAACAGAAGTAAAATTAATCATGCTCCAATTATAAATCACTGCCTCTAGACACTAAAAATAAGAAATGGTCTTAGGTTATACAATGTATACAGTTGCTCTGCAACTAAACAATCAAAACCATCACATTAAAATTATATATCTCAAATAGCATTCTGAACTGCATTTTAAGTGTCTTATGCTCCTTTAAAAATGGTTAACACAGTAATCGCATGTGCTTGGTAACAGTTTGTTGAATATAGCGCTCTCTGTTGTCAGTCATGAAATCTCAATAACCTTACAGAGTTCAGCATATTTTTTTAAAAAAATCCAGATTTTCTGACTAGTTATGAGTTAATGTTACATGTCACAAAAACAGTGTTTTGAGATGTTTCTTACAAGCCTATCATACTGATGTAGTGTGAGAAAATACTCTTGTTTAAGATTGTCTAGTAGCCATAATCAAGTGTTTTTCAGGATAATCTGAAACTTTCAAATTAACTCCAGTCATTTTCTTCAGATTAATCATATCCTTAGGCAAATTTCCTAACTTTTGGGGGGTTTTGTTTGTTTGTCTGACAGCAACAGACAAACAAAATATGATTCTATATTTGATGGTATTCTTGGTTTCAAAGAAATTTTGGCATTGGAAAACCATTTTAATCCAAACATCTTGGAGTAAATATCTAGTACAGTTCATTGGATCCTACCCAGTGTGAAATCTGAGTCTAAAAAAGCTTCATAAGGCTATTTTGCACATAGTTGTTGAAAGATTCTGTGTTAAACACTGTAAGTAATGTGCAAAATAATGTGACAAATTATTTCCTTGCATTTGCCAGGCATAAAAACATAAAGACTTGAACCCCAACTGAATTATCAGCCTCTGAATAAATGTGTAGTGTGGCCAACTATTCTCCTAATATACATATATATTTCAATGGGAACTTTGAATATGCAGACTTAGCTTTAAAACATACAACAAAACTAGCTTGAAAATATTCCAGTTTGCTCCTCCCATCACACTGCAGCCACTCATATTGTTCTTAATTTTAGCCAACTGATTTGCATCAATACATCTGACAAATTGCCTCAAATGTACTACTTCAGCAAGGCAACAGAAATGTTGAGATCCAGCATTTCCCCCCATCCAATATAAATATACCAAAGGGTCCTTCCCATATCTGTTTCCACTTCCACTAGCCAATATATACATAATTTCTGTGTCAGAAATTCAAAGTTCTCTTGATAAATCTAGAGATACGATAGTCACAAAACTTGTGATCAAAGCCAATGTGACCTGGACATTGATATTCTAATTCTATGCTACCAGTGCACATTTGGGTAGCATATGCAAAATAAAAATTGTTACAATATCACAATATACAAACATTAAAAGGACATAGCTATGTTCTGTAAGAGTCTATTCATTTTGAATTATGAAATCTATTCACAATTATTAACAGTGTTTAACTACCATGTTCTAGGATATATTTCAGTACACAATGCAAGTCCGCAAACAGACTGAACTGCTTGCCAAACAACAGCGTGTACCTCAGCCCAGGGCCTTTTGGATCAGTGACTATGACACTGTTAACCATAGCAATCTCATTATGAACATACCACTATGTGCTTTACAACTTGTTTTCAAAGAAAAGGACTGTAAGTAATATTTCATAAACTTTCCCATTTAAATTTATCAGCAGTATCATCCCGGTTTCCCCCTCCCCCCCCTTACCTCAAGGGTAATTAGTGTACGGCATAAAATATTAACTGCATATTTAGTATAGAAAACTATGACCTCATACTTATAAAACGAGGTAATCAGATTTCGGGTTTTAAAATATCTACACATCAAATTACTAAAATATTTCTTTAATGCAACTGAGGACATTCCTAACCAAGCATCTTCATGAATATGCATATTACTTATGTTTGCTGCTCCAAGGAAGCAGTCTTCCACTGAGATACGTACAAGGGCCACGTGCAATTTTTTTCTCGGACTGCTTTAATCTTTAAAGCTTTTCTCATGACTTCATCTACAAGGGGAGATTGGCAGGAAGAATAATACCTTCTTTCTTTTCCTCATAAACTGATAAATATTCCTAATTTCTTCCTTTGTATTACAAAGGTATAAAATCGTTATTTACCAAGTAGAGATATTCAGACCTCCATTTGTGCCAGTACAAGCCATCGTAAGGAAACACAGGCTATTCAACCAATGGGAAATTGGACTAGGTTATTAGATCCCAAACTATTTTAACTCTGCTATGCAAAAAAGGTTTTGACCTTTTCATTGGACTCAAATGTTTCAAGCCTGCCAATGCTGCTGCCTAATGCAGAGTCATTTTCAAGCACATATTCATCACCGCTTGGGCGTAGTGATATTTTTTTGTCTCTGTGCAGCTGTAACCCTTTTTCAACAGGAGCAAAGGGTTCTACTGTTCAGAGACATGGATTCTCTTTCAACACCTAATCCTTAGGTATCTTATCTGGGGGTTCTAGATTTGTTTTTCTGTAACAAAAATGCATGCTGTGTGAATGTGAACTTATACAGGTTTCCTCAAATGTGGTTAGATTATTACTTAGGACATTAAATAGGGCTGGGTTTCTATCACTTTCAGTCCTTTCCATCCATGCATTTAAAAAAAAAAAAGGTTGAGATTGCTATTTAGAAGTCTTTGGCAAAAAGACTTCTCCCCCATCCTACTTCTCCGATCAATGGACATTTGTGGATGGCTGCGGACATGGATAAGAAGAAGCTCCACCATGTCACAACTGAGGGGGTGTTCTTATTTTTCTCAAAGTGTTTTAATGTACTAAATAAAACCAAAACAAACTGTCATTCTTTAAAATGAAGTTTCAACTTTCAGTTTACTTACAGTCCTGAGACTGATCTCAAAAGCCATACTCACCACTGAAGTTAAATACTTGTTGTAGGCCTGACATTGGCACTAAAATGTAACGCATTAGTGCAGTCAAGAGATTAATCTTCTAGCTTTCTTAATATGCCTTTCACATTGTCATGGATTTGGGCTCTTGTGTTTTTGCAGCTTTTGGCAATCATCACAAACATTTTTTAGTGGCTCTGTTGTTAGAAAAGTCCCATGGAAAATAATTTCAACAACTGCAATAATGAAAATTCAACTATGTTATTTTGAAGTATCCCAGTGAGGCATTTGATGATGAACAGGGAGTCCCAATGAAATCTAGAAAGGGAAACTTTCCACTTGCAGGGAGCTGTTTAATCGACAATAAAGTGCACAAATGATACAGGAAAAGCACCTTTCCGATTAGGATCTCCATCAATATGCCCAATCTGAAAAAGAGAAAATATTATAGAGGAGTTATGAATTCAATATGAGGACAACTAATAAAACAAATTTAAAATATTCTCAGTTCTTTTTAGCCGTATAAAATTGTTTATTATTTATACATTGATTTTGTAAAATAAATTTTCTCCGAAACATTTTCTTGCTCTTTTGGGACTCTGTCTCCAAAACTCTTGAGATTTCACCCAGGAACTGTAATTATGTAGGACCAGAAGTACTGATGGGGAAATTTTACTGCATGGTAGAAAGGATGAATTATATTGGGTGAATACAGCCAATGAAATTTCCCTTCTTCACTGCTACAAGACACATCATATTGATCTAAACGGAAACTGATCCTGAATTAAAACAATTCCCCCAAAAGGAGGTTTAGACTAATCTCTAATCTTCACTATATTCTCAGTAAAATCATGTAAGTAATTTGGGCGGGGGAGGGGAATGGCACTAGCCTTTCTGCAATATCCTGGCAATGTGCGGCTTCTGCTCTCTTCCCTGCTATGATTGGCAGAATAACAAGATTACCATGTCCATGTGATGGCTGGTTTATATGCCGTGCTAGGACAGAGGCTGGGTTCACTTCCACATGCTGAGCTACAAGTGACGCAACTCCATTTTAGCCTAGACTTGACTTGCACACTCTTGTCAAGCTCATCATTCAGCTGTTCATTCAGCTAACCTATGTGAAAAACTGTTTCCCCTGGCAAAGATCCAATTTTCTTGCCTGAGCAGGAAGGAGAGCTTAGCTGGCAGAGGATGAGAGGGAGGGGCTCCCTATTCTGCAACCCTCTCCCAACTCTTTAGGAAACAGCCCTGCAAAGTGAACCTAATGTGAAATTTTGGCTAACCAGGAACTTCCTTTCCATGTTCCGCCAAGAGAGCAAGAAGAGCCTTTAGGAGCTGTCAATAGAAGCGTTCTCGGAACCTTGAAATAAATGTTCCTATTCTGGCAATTTCACTGAATTCTTGGGACAGCAGGATTGAGCTGGCTGGGGAGGACAAGAGGGAAAACGTTACCCCACTGCCGATTTATCCAGATATGAATTCTGTACAAAAGGAAGGAATAAAAAAAGTCTCCAGTTCAACTGAGAAAGAACTTAAAAGTCCATGTATTTCATTTAGTAGATACTTCTGAAACAGACGGTTTCATCCAGGAAGTCAATTCTGTTGAGTGTTGCTTTATTTTTATAACTGCAGACAGCAAACCAGAGAGTTTAAGTCACTTATTAACCTCAGCTGAATACAAAAATACTTACCCACCACTCCTGATCTTCCTCCCCATCAACTATGATGATGTCACCTTCTGAAAACGTTAGCTCATCAGGATTATCTGCTACACAGTTATAGATTGCTTTTACTCTTTTGGGCTTTGTTTTTGACTGTAATAAACAGAGAGAAAGAGAGAAAAAAGGAACCTGGTGTTGAAAACATAGGGCAGACACCACAGAAATGGGCTTCAAACAGCGCCTCTTCTCAAATAAGTTGAATGGTATCTATATTGGGTTGCAACAGTTCTCAAGACTTTCAGGTCAATTTTTAAAAGATTTATCTGAGTAGCTGAGTAAACCTGGGACTATCACTCAAACATGACATTTAATATATTATTTTCCCCTACTTATATTCTTCAGTATGTTTGCCTTCTAGTACAACTTTTCTCACTAGCAAAGGTCACACATTGGATCAGTGCAGTTCTCAGATAGCGTTTTGTCATAGCCATGATTGTTTCAAAATCAGAACAGTGGTCAAAGTCAACAGCCATCATTTCGATTTCTGAGAAGCAAGACATCACTCTACGTTGCTTCTGAAACATGTAAAAAGGATATTCTTCTGATAAGCTTTTCAAATTCCGGACCTTTCACTGAACGTTATTTCAGTGAGTTAACTATTGTGTTTGCTTTTCTGAATGGGCATCAGTTAATTGAAACGACACCCTCTGCTGTACAGGTAGTCCTTGACAAGACATTGTTAAGTCAGTTTTGCCCCATTTTACGACCTTTCGTGCCACAGTTGTTAAGTGAATCAGAGGTTATTAAGTTGGTAACATGGTTGTTAAGTGAGTCTAGCTTCCCTATTGGCTTTGCTTGTCAGAAGGTTGAAGGTGACCACATGACCCCCGAGACACTAAAACCATCATAAAGACATGTCAGTTGCCAAGTGTCCAAATTTTGATCACGTGGCTGTGAGGATGCTGCAACAATCGTGAGTGCAAAAAATGGACATAAGTCATTTTTTTTAGTGCTGCTATAACTTCTGTCACTAAATGAATGGTTGTAAGTTGAGGACTACCTGTATTGGCAACTCCATAAAATATCCCAAAAATACACTGCTCAAAAAAATAAAGGGAACACAAAAATAAGACATCCTAGATCTGAATGAATGAAATATTCTTATTAAATACTTTGTTCATTACATAGTTGAATGTACTGACAACAAAATCACACAAAAATTATCAATGGAAATCAAATTTAGCAACCCACGGAGGTCTGGATTTGGAGTTACACTCAAAATTAAAGTGGAAAAAAAACAGTACAGGCTGATCCAACTTTGATGTAATGTCCTTAAAACAAGTCAAAATGAGTCTCAGTAGTGTGTGTGGCCTCCACGTGCCTGTATGACCTCCCGACAATGCCTGGGCATGATCCTGATGAGGTGGCAGATGGTCTCCTGAGGGATCTCCTCCCACACCTGGACTAAAGCATCCCCCAACTCCTGGACAGTCTGTGGTGCAATGTGGTGTTGGTGGATGGAGCAAGACATGGTGTCCCAGATGTGGTCAATTGGATTCAGGTCTGGGGAATGGGCGGGCCAGTCCATAGCATCAATGCCTTCATCTTGCAGGAACTGCTGACACATTCCAGCCACATGAGGTCTAGCGTTGTGCATTAGGAGGAACCCAGGGCCAACTGCACCAGCATATGATCTCACAAGAGGTCTGAGGATCTCATCTCGGTACCTAATGGCAGTCAGGCTACCTCTGGTGAACAAATGGAGGGCTGTGCGGCCCCCTAAAGAAATGCCACCCCACACCATTACTGACCTACTGCCAAACTGGTCATGCTGGAGGATGTTGCAGGCAGCAGAACGTTCTCCATGGCGTCTCCAGACCCTGTCACGTCTGTCACATGTGCTCAGTGTGAACCTGCTTTCATCTGTGAAGAGCACAGGGCACCAGTGGCAAATTTGCCAATCTTGGTGTTCTCTGGCAAATGCCAAACGTCCTGCAGTGTTGGGCTGTAAGCACAACCCCCAACTGTGGACGTTGGACCCTCATACCACCCTCATGGAGTCTGTTTCTGGCCGTTTGAGCAGCCACGTGCACATTTGTGGCCCGCTGGAGGTCATTTTGCAGGGCTCTGGCAGTGCTCCTCATGTCCCTCCTTGCACAAAGGCAGAGGTAGCAGTCCTAATGCTGGGTTGTTGCCCTCCTACGGCCTCCTCCACATCTCCTGATGTACTGGCCTGTCTCCTGGTGGCACCTCCATGCTCTAGACACTACGCTGACAAACACAGCAAACCTTCTTGCCATAGCTCACATTGATGTACCATCCTGGATGAGCTGCACTAACTGAGCCACTTGTGTGGGCTGTAGACTCCGTCTCATGCTACCACTAGAGTGAAAGCACCGCCAGCATTCAAAAGTGACCAAACCATCAGCCAGAAAGCATAGGAACTGAGAAGTGGTCTGTTGTCACCACCTGCAGAACCACTCCTTTATTGGAGATGTCTTGCTAACTGCCTCTGCTTTCCACCTGTTGTCTATTCCATTTGCACAACAGCATGTGAAATTGATTGTCAATCAGTGTTGCTACCTAAGCGGACAGTTTGATTTCACAGAAGTGTGATTGACTTAGAATTACATTGTGTTGTTTAAGGGTTCCCTTATTTTTTTGAGCAGTGTAGATAAGAAACACAAAGGAGTGCATGACATAACCAAGGGCAATCCACAATTATTCAATGTTCTACCCATTACAAATGGACCTATGTAGCAGGCTGGCACAGCTGCCCAAGGAGAAAAGCTGCATCTTCAAATCCTTATGGAAGACGAATGGGATTGAATATCTAAGGATATGCAGGTCGAAAGAGAAGGGGTTATAATAGAGAAGACTCATATTTTTAATCCTGGCAAATGATGCAATTTTACATTTAAAAAAAGGATCTAGAGCAAGCTCTTTCCTGCTGGATCTCATTGGATGGGCAGAGAGATTGTTACTATGCAGTATTTTGTCTCTTGCAGTTACAACAGAATACAACACAGCTATATTATTGAAACTTCTGGCTATAATTTATTATTTATAATTAGCTCCCAGCTCAAAGAAACTACTTGGAATAAATACAGCTTGTTAGCTATATTTGCACCATACAAACATTTTTCTTGGAATAGTCTCAGTCCTCCATGCAGTTTCAAGTAAAAGTTCTTCCAAAATGAAAAAATAAAAAGTCAAACATACAGAACCTTGTTTGTTTCTTGGTCAAACTGAATGTATCTGAATTCAACAGGGCCAATGTATTCTGAAGAAGTTAAGACTCTGTACAATGTCTTTTAAGTTTCAGCATGGAGAATTGGCAACTGCAACCCTTTAAGAGAATGACATGCTTTGCTACTTACTATTTGTGACTTTCTTGGCATTGGTGCTGGAGGTTGGATTGGCACTGATATATTTGTAGTAGGGGCAATTTGAGATCCAGCAGTCTCAGATGCAGAGGAAGACTCAACTGTTAATAAACAAACCAAAAATTAAAGCCAACTTTAAAATAACAGATATCACTCTATTCTTAGATTATTTGTCATGTCATGACTCGTGTTAACCAAGCCAGTTTTTGTAGCTCGTCAAAAATAGTCATCATGTCTCACATTAAAAAGCCTTTAACTGTATCTCTGGTACCAAGGATGCAATTTAGCATGTACTAATAATAATTTAAAAAAATATAGGGAATGGCACCTATGTCTTGCTCAAATCCCTTGTTAGCAAAATCATTATATTCATCTTCTCTGCAATTCATTTTTCACAACTGCCCAGAAAAACACTGGGGAGATTAGTCACTGCCTCCAAAAATGCAGTTGGATTGATGGGAAAAAAATGTTGTTTGGTTGTTATAGTGAACCCTTCGGAGCATAAAGCACAGCACAAAACCCACATTGTGACATTAGCTCATCCTTTTGTTACATATGAAATAAGCATGTTGGTTAGTTCTAAAGAAGTGAAAATTAACAAGATAAATTTTTAAAAATAATTACCAGAAGACTGCAGAGATCCAGGGCCCTTACTCTTGTTAGTTAAGTTGGATGACTTGTCAGTCCTATTTAGAAGGGAAGCAAAGGTTATTCTCTATCACTGCTTCCCATTTAGCCCGTCGTCATCATCCCATTTATTTTCTGAAACAATATTCAGCCTGCTATTCTGTACTGCACTTTTAAACATGTTGACCAATGTTCAACCACATCTTAAATATCTCCTGAAAATAAATACCTGACAAATTATAACAATAACATCCAGAACGTTCATAAATGGTCATTCTACTGATAAGAATTCTAGAAATTCAAGTTGCCACGCCTGTAGAAGCCTTAGGCTAAAGACGGCTTCTGCAAAACTTACAGGTAGCACTAGTTTTCACTACCTCTTTACTCCAAAACTTCCAATTCAAACTATGAAATGGAAGTTTTGGAGAAAGCACGTCACATGGAGAGACGCAATTTTGTTTTCCAAGCTACACTTCTCTGTTTAACTGAACAAGTAACAGAAAGCAGAGGTAACAAGAGAAAATTCTGGTCAGCCTAAATAAACCCTTTTTACAGTATTTCTAACAATGCTTCTGATTGTCTCCAGTGAATCTCACAAGACTGAGACAAGAGGAATTTACTGTGTTTCTCACAAAATAAAGCCGGGCCTTATTTTTTTTTGAGCCCCCCCAAAACGGCTAGGACGTCTTTTTTGGGGTGAATTAATTCCCACCCCCCACGCAGTCTCCAACAACAGTGTCTGAGTCGTTCCCGCTTTTCCTCTGTCCCCATTACAACAGGAAAAAAAAGATTTTGAGGTACCTAGGAGCGCCACGTGCTGCATTTTGGTTTAATCCTGAGCGGCTGGGTGGGTGTGAGAAGAGCCAAGCGAGCGTCTCTGAGGCTGCTACCCTTGGTGCTCCAGCCTCGGGCATTGCAAGTTTGCAAAAGTCCCGGTGCGCAATCCGTTCCTGCATCCAAGCACCCAGGCCAAGCTGCAGCTGTCCCTCTCTTGCCAGCACCATCTCCAATAACAGCGGCGGCAGCAGCGAGAACCGTGGAAACGTTTCAGCTGCTTCTCGGGTGGGAGAGCCGCCTCCAGAACTTCCACGGTTCCCGCCGCTGCTGCTGGAGATGGCGCTGGCGAGAGAGGCGCCAGCACCGGTGGGAACCGTGGAAGCTATAGAGGCTTGAGAAGCGGCTGAAACACTGCTGGACATCCATCCGCCCGCCTGCTGACCAGGGTAAGGGAGGGGTAAGGGAGCCCTCTGTGCTCCGCCATGGTGTTAGGAGCGGCTGATGGTGAGGCGTAGCTGCCCGCAGGGCACTCCTATTGGCAAGTTCCCCCTACCTCCCCCCCCCCCCCCAATTTCGCATGTTTTAACCTAGGCCTAAATTTGGGGGGATGGGCTTAATTTCATTTTATGCCTAGAAAACATGCTGGGTCTTCCTATTGGTGGGGGCGTATTGTTGGAGAAACACGGTACATAAAAGTAAATATTACACCACAGATATTCTCAAGCATGACTTCAGTTCAAGCCTGATGGTTTTTTTTTTCCTCATGGCAATAATAGGTGATATCTAAACTGTTCTTCCACAATTTGCTTATTAAAGCTTACCCACCTCCACTCTCCATACTTTGAAGCCTATCCAGGCAATGTCTCTTTTCTACTTTCTCTTGTTCATCACTTAAGAATGAATTAAATCAACAGACAAAACCTTCAAGAGGAGCCACTCAGCAGAAAGTGTAAATCATTAGTACAGCTTAATCTTCAGCCACAGTTTGAACATATCTTTTTTAAACCAGAACTTGTAGAATGTGTATCTCACAAATTACCCAGAAAGAGGCTTTTTCTGAGATATTCGACTTGGAGGCTGTGGAGGAAGTGGTGGCGGAGCAGGTTTGGCCTGTGGTATAGTCGGTTGTTTTGACTGCTGGTTCAAAGCTTCAAAACCACAGGCTGCCTTTGCAGTTGGAGGTGCTGAAGAGAGGATGTCTATAAAAATGCACGGATAATAGTATTCAGATGATGAATGCTTGAAATGAGTCCCCCACCCCCCACCCCCCCAACAAATAACATAAGGCTTTAGATCAAGGGCCTTCAAAGTTGGCAAGTTTAAGACTTGTGGACTTCAACTCCCAAAATTCCTGAGCTAACATGACTGGAGAAGGAATTCTGGGAGTTGAAGTCCACAAGTCTTAAAGCTATCAAGTTTGAAGACCCCTGCTTTAAAATCTTATTTTATTAAAAAAGAATAGAGAAACATAATCTTCCTTTTATACCAAAAATTAAGGCTCAAGACTCAAGCTACAATTCTAAATACACTTTTCTGGAATTAAGTCCAATTCAATGAAATAAGAATACTTTTGCATACACATGGAAGGGATTGAATTGTAAAAAGCTAATTGTCTTAAGTGTTGGATACATTATAGAAGAGTCTGTCTCATTTGAATAGATTCATTTATGGGTATAGCTACCTGCAATTCACTATATTAAGATAGTATGAACAGAGTATGCAGAGTGCATGCATTCAGGAACAAACTGTTCAAAATTCTTCACTGTTGTCACTGCAAGAGACTATCATGGCTGTCCCCCTGGAAAATCATACAATGAAAGCTAAGCTAACAGAAACCTGATTAATTTAAAACACAGGGTGTTTATTTCATGGCTGGTGAGCATACTAACCTTTCTGAGAGGTGTTTTAACATCTTTAAAAAAAATATTTGTTCAATTTCTATAGCTAGCCACCTCAGCCAGGATCATCACATTTGGAATAATATTTTCCATGAAAGATACACAGCCCCAGTACAATTTCAGAAGCATCAATAGCAGACCATCCCAATGCACAATCAAGATATTGAATATTATTGCATACAATCTTTTAAAATGTGAGGACAGTCTGAACTCTTTGCAAAGCTACCTCAAAATACTGCGTTCTCAGCCCTGCTTGAAAGAAATTACGGATATTCAGAGACTATGATAGCAAACCTATGTTCACCAGAGAGAAAGAAGAGTAAGAATGAGTTGTGGAATGGACAGTTAAGGCCAACCATGATTAGATGCAGCAAAAACCAAGAAAGCAGCAGAAAGAGCAAACATACTTGTAGATGTTACACGCAATGGTGGAACAGGGGGATGGACAGTTGGTGGATCTGATGAAGACCTTTGCCTGCTTATGCTTTCCATTCCTAAAGAATTTGTCTTCCACAGTGTGTTCGATGAAGGAGTTGTCTGAACAGCACTGCCAAGAAATGAAGACTGAACTAAAAAGAAAGGAGAACACTGTATTATTATTATAATTATAACTGGCTGTTAAATGAGCAGCTCTACTTCAATGGACTGGCTGCAATCCAGAAGTACACGTATTTCAGATTTAAAGAAAGATGGGGCCATTTCTAAGGCCCTATTTGGACAGGTATAGCTGTTATGTATCATGTGACATCTGGTTCAGGTATTACAATTGCAGAATACCTCACATTTGAGGATTCTATGTGCCAGGCCAGCATTACTCCATTAATGTCCTTTTTCTATAGATATTCATGTTTCAATATGAGCATCTGCAATACAAATGTTTTCACTGGTACAAGTTACTCATGTTGAATTGTATTCTGAAATCATGCTCATTTGCAAGAACAAACAGGAAAGTTACTGATGGCATCACAGAGAGGGATGCAGATCTGCCTTTTTTTTAAATATCGGAACAGAGCTTCTGGATAACTGCGTGCCAGTTAGTCAATTCAGCAACGGAGTCAGGAGTCATGGAGTCAAAAAATTTCATATTACTTTCAGGCAGTAATTTTCAACAGGGCACATCATCAAGATGTAATTATATTCCTTCATCCAATTTTTTTTTACACACTTTTAAAACACAGAATTATTGATGTGTTATGCAGTTTTAGCTGATTCAGCCAGTACCATAAACGGTAACAGAAATCATGCTATTTAAGGAAATGGATAAACCAGGCAACTGAATTAGGATGTATAGGGAACACAACTGCTTTCTCTTATCCCAGTTGATGAGCTGGAACTTTAAATCTTCTGATATGATATGATGGCAGACAAAGCAATGATAGTTGTTCCCACTTCCCATAATTTCTTTTTTCACTTTTTTTTAAGCAACTGACTTGCCACAAAAAAGTGGAAAAAGAAATTATGGGAAGTGGAAACAACTACCGTAAAGGGGCAGATGACAGATGAGGAAATGAATTGGCGAGTCAAACAAGTATTATGTTTCCGGTTATATCTTAAGGATTTCTGATCATGTCACAGTTGGTGAGTTGGGAGGCAAGGAGAATTATATGTGTTAATTCATGAATCACTTCTTTCCTGATGATGTAACAATAGCTAAGAAGTATTTTGCTGATAACCCTTGAACTGCAGTAATTGGTTTTCAAAAGCAGGAACAATAGCAAGGAAAGCTGCACAATTCATTAGCTAATGATAAGCAAAAGCAGCAGCCTAATTTGCTGGCAGGATCTATTTAGCTTGAGAATATAACCTGCAGAAAAGAACAAGAAAAGAACACCCAAGCTGAACTTGACCGGGCTTCTACACCCTTAAATGCTGTGATTTTCATTTTAATTATTTGTCCTCACAAAGGATTAATAAATTAGAAGTTTGTTTCCTATATTCTCTAACAGGGAGGTGGACACAGTGCTATCATACCACAAACTCTAGGATCCCTCTCCTTTGGCTGAACTGGGTGGCACTACAGGAAATAGCTTCCTGTGTACACAACTTCCTGACCCTGCTGTATAGGCGCCCTCCATTCAAAAAGTTGGATGTTCTGCCATGCCAACTTTCTTTTTGTTTCTGAAGAAAAACCAAGAGCTAAGAAAAAATAGCACATCTATCATCCATTGGCTTCAAAATGCCCACACCTGTTACCTCTGAAAGGTGATTCACTTTTCAAAGTGCTTTACTGTCCCACCTTTTTCAAGTTCTCAAACAGCAGAACAATTACAAAATCCTCATTTTATCAGAATTCTGCATGGTTTATAGTGACTATATTGTCTTGAAGGAAGAGCAGAAAATATGTTAAAAATTGAGCCATGGTGGCGCTGTGGTTAGAGTGCAGTATTGCAGGCTATTTCTGCTGACTGCCAGCTGCCTGCAATTTGGCAAATTTCACCAGGCTCAAGGTTGACTTAGCCTTCCATCCTTTCGACGTGGGTAAAATGAAGACCCTATTGTTGGGGGCAATAGACTGACTTTGTTAACCTGCTTAGAGAGGCGTGTAATGCACTGCAAAGCAGTATTTAACTCTAAGTGGTATTGCTAAAATAGAGATATACTCAGCCAGTAGCCTTGGAAACAATTTCCACATCAACCACCTAGGGGGTGTTGCTGATGCTCACGTGCAACCTATACATAGAACAGGGGTGCCCAATTCCCGAGCTGTGGCCCGATGGGAATCGGGCTGCACAATCAGCGGGAGAAGCTCCATTTGCACAAGCGGCATGCTTGCGCCCATTGCTTGTGCAGAACCACCTCTTCTCCCTCCCCCTCCCGCCGCCACCACTAGTCTGCAGAACAAGAAAGGTTGGGGATTGTTGATTTAGAGGATGGAGCAATGATTCCAAGATCATCCCTTGCAATGACACACACAGACACAGAGCGTATACAACTTCCATTTCCATCAGTGGAAAGAGGCAGCCACGACCCTGACACACTTAAGACCTCTGACATTCCTTGAGTTAAAGATTAGATACACTTTTACGCCCTTAACAGGTAGTCCTCAACTTACAACCATTTGTTTAGTGAACAAAGTTACAACCACACTGAAAGTGACTTATGACCATTTTTAACACTTATGACTACTAACTTAACAACTGCAGTGATTCACCTCACTGTGGCAAGAAAGATCATAAAATGTGCTCAAACTCCCTTAACCGTCTTGCTTAGCAATGGAAGTTTTAGGCTCCATTGTGGTCATAAGTAGAGGACTACTTGTATATGCTCAGCTGTTGTGAAGAAGAGGAAGAAGGTATCTACCTGAGTGCATATTCCTGGCATAAAAATAGAAAGCACAAAAACCCCTCCAAGGGAAGCATTCAAAGTGACCTTCAGATATTTTCAGCTATTAAAAAACACTGAACCAAAAAGATCTGGACAAAAGGATGAAATCTGATTGCTCTTATTCATAAAGTATACAACACTGTAAATTCATGTTGAAAATCAGATGTAATCCGTTATGTGGAATAGTTCCAACTTGTAGGGGGTGAAAATTCTTCCCTTTCTCATTCTTGTTCCTTCTCTGTTTGGTTTCTACATCTTCAATTGAGCATTTGACCAAATCTGGAATATTATTTCCAAAGCCAACAAACATTTTTCCATGATTCTTTGTGCAACTGATGCACTTACACTTTCAAAGAAAGCCACTAAATTAAGGAACCTCTCTAAGCACAAACCAAATTTTGTAGAAAATAATCTCTACTGTTAATTACTACAAGGTCAGAACTGCAGAATTTGTGATAAGGTCCAATTAGAGAAATTGACATTTGGAGAGATTTAGAACAGTATAGATTTGCAAGCTGCACACCATACATCACATTTATTTCCAAAATAAGTTGTTTATACATAGCAATTTGATCATCAAAATCAATAGGAAATTTTTCTACATTGAAAAATGATGTAAATATTTGTATTGTTGATAGAATTTAGTTCTGGCTTTTACACTCATTTGCATCTTCAGCAGCCCAGTTAATGGAACCAATTGTTGAAGATGTAAACTAAAAATCCCATGTGATCTATCCTAACTCAACAAAAATCATAATAAAAACTTTACTACTGTATGTTTGCTTTTGTTGTCTGATGCTTTTTTGAAAAATTAGGCCCCAATTCTAATACAGCATTCAATTTCGGCGTTCTTTTTTTCCTCTTCTCTATTTTGAGTACAGACCAGTTTAATGCCAACTTAAAAGGAAGCATTTATTAAAGGAATATTTATTTATTAAGGAATATTTATTTGGACAAATTGACAACCCCACACTTTCAAAGGAAAAAAAAAAAGAACCAAACAGTTTCCTGCCGTTCCTCATCTTGTCAAATATGAGAGCGTTAGTACCTTTCCCAATATTTCTGGGCGGCAAAGGAGGCGCATTGGTAACAGGTGCTGTGGGTTGAACGGGAGGTGGGCTGCTACTGAGAACGGCTCCATAGGTCTCATTTTGTAATAGGCTTGGCATAAAACTTCTCTGTTTGTCCTTGGCTACATTGGCAGCATCTCTTGCCAGAGAGGCGACATTAGGCTGAAGCTGGCTTGATCCTAGCTGATAGAAACTTACAGGTCTGTCCTCTCTTCGACTGGGGCTGGCTTGCTGTAAAAAAACAAGAATCCAAAAGAGAGCCATGTTGTCAAGTATTTTTGTGTCCATGCTATGAATATAACTTCACAACTCTGTTGTGGCTTAAGGCAAATGAAGCTGGTAACATTAAATTATGCCTTCAAAGTAATAATATTAGTTGTGTATTAGTTGTATGCCCTTAATTTGATAAATGGGAGTTTGGTGAATGACATGCCAACCACACCAGCAATTTGTGAGTCTGTAACTGTATCATGATTTTGGACAGCAACCATCCATATTCTCAAAATTTTGTAATGGACAGAAAAAATTGCTTGCTCCTTATTTATTTCTTTTTTGCCTGTCTCATTCACCATACAGGTAATCCTCAACTTATAGCCATTAATTCAGTGACCGTTTGAAGTTGCAACGGCACTGAAAAAGTGATTTATCACCGTTTTTAACACAACCATTACAGCACCCCTGGGGTCACATGATCAAAATTCAGATGCTTGGCAACTGGCATGTATTTATGACGGCGCAGTGTCCCAGGATCATGTGATCAACTTTGGCAACCTTCTGACAAGCTAAGTCAGTGAGGAAGCCAGACTCACTTAATAACTGTGTTACTAACTTAACAACTGCAGGGATTCACTTAACAAGAGTGACAAGGAAGGTCGTAAAATGGGGGCAAAACTCACTTAACAACTGTCTTGTTTAACAATGAATATTTGAGGCTCAACAGTGGTCATAAGTCATAGACTACCTGTAGCCTGTGACCTGAGAAATTAGAAGAATTTAAGCGTGCTACAATAAAATCACAAAGTATTTGAATACGTACCTGCAGTTTTTCATCCACATCATCGTCACTTTCATCCAAGTCTTCATGAAGTAACCGCCATTCATATTCTACGTGAACATGAGAATTAAGCCTTCCAGCCAGAGCCTGAGTAAGCTAAAGGACCAAAGTTAGGCTTTATGGAACCCAGTCCATGTCAATGATTTAAATTCCAAATCGTTAAACAGACTTGGAACCAAGTTATTTTCTATCCCTTTCTTTTTTAAGTGCAGAATTATATTAAAGAAATTTATAGAAGTTTTGAACATGAATTTATTTATAGAGCAAATAAAAAAACATCCAATTGAGGGTCCCACAATAATGTTATTTGAATACTATAATGTGACATTAATTACTGTATTATAATTCAAATGTACTCCCTCCAGATATGGTTGTGTACATAGAAGGGATTGTCCAAAAATATAATAGATTATGCATCATGCGCCACTTCAGTTAATGTAAGGGAAGAACAGGCTGTACAGTATGCATAAATCAAAATCTTACCAGCTCTTCACAGTGTGCATGCTTTAAGCGTTTAGCTATATCAAGTGGTGTTTCTCCAGCTTCATTTGCTATAAATCAATGAAAGGAAAAGTTGATTTGCAACTTTATATTACTAAAAATACAGTATAAGTAGCTTACAAAATGAAAATAACATTAGGAACAGTCCAGCCAAAGACAGACGTATTAGTTGCTACATATTTTAATTTGCTTTCTTTAACCTTGTTGGCTGCATATATTTTGGTGTGCACCTCCTCTCTCTCATCAGCGGACATATTGGATGAAGATTAAGAAACCAAAATATATGGTATATCCTTGCACATTGGAGATGTGTGTGTTAATTTACCCATGGGACTAATTCATGTTTAGTGCAGTGTCCACATTAAAAAATAGGATAATGAACTGAACATTTTTCTCACTTTATAGTCATATATTGCCATCTGATTCCCGTGACATTGGAAATAAGGCTACATAAAACGGATATTTTAATACCCATCGACTGAGAGTTCAAATTTTAGACATATGGCTCAATAATATGTATGTGTGCGAATGTGGGCATATGAGGGAATAAGAGAGAGAGAGCGGAAACAGCAACAAATTTACCTCAGACCTTTATGTTCCTAACACCAAGGAGTACTCCTTTTTCCCTTTACCTATTTCAATTGAGGCCTTCCCTCTCAGAAGCAGTTTGAGGCACTCCACATTATCTGTTAAACAGCAGTAATGCAGAGCCGTGCTGCCTTTACACGTCTGCTTGTCAAGATTGCCACTGCACAGGAGGAGAGAGAATAAAATTACTTGGCACATATAGCATAGAAGGTTCTCCAAAGCCTGCTTGATTCAAGATATTCAGACAGTTGTTTCCATCCAACTTAAATACATTTACTGAAAGGGCCTTTTCTTCAATTCCGAGTAATGAAACTGATATGCAAACAAGTGTTTAGTCATGGATGGCCCACCTGTTCTGTACCAAGAAGTCAACTATGTGAAGTGAAGTCCGATCTACCGATCGCACCGCAAGATGAAGAGCAGTTTCATCTTGTTCCTGAAATACAAAAAAAAAAATAAAAAAGTATTCTAACCAGTGCCAAGCAAAAACATTTTTAAAAATAAGTTTAGAGTCGATGATTTATTGTTGCACCATACAGTTTTGGTCAATGTACTCAAATGTAGCTTTCAAAATTATTTGAAAGCCAGATTTGAGTACAGTGGCCAAAATTAAGATAATGCAAAATAAAGAGGCACCCTCTATTTATTTCCCTGTGTGTTACCCTGGATCTATTTTACAGGATAAACCCCTGGTCTCAGAAATTCTTGTTTTGCTTCAAAGGATTTTATTAATCGATGTTGAAGGTCAAGTGTTCCACCATAACATTTTTTTAAAAATGCCTTCTCTGTTACCAAAATGTGATCTAGGCAGAGAACTGACAAGACTCAATTTATAAATTAAATGGTGATGCTAGAAAGTAGTGTTTGATTTTGTAACCTAACAAAAGAAAAAAGGCTTCACCAAATCACCACAACACTATATATGAAAACCAGTCTAGTTTAATGATGACAGTGTCTGCTTAGAAATACATAGTAATATGCAAGATAGGTCCTTTAAATTGACTGAAAGGGTAGTAGTGCTAGGAACCGTTAAAAGATTCTGGTTCAGGATAATTGACACTAACATTAACGTTTAATGAATCATAATCCTAAACTATTTATATTCCAGATCATTTTAACATTTCAAGGTCAGGGCGAATATTAAGGTGGCCAAGATTAGTCATGTTCAATCTAGAATACATTCTGCCCTTCAACATTGTTCTATCCCATTCTATAAATGGTCAGACTACTGCTTCAAAGCCTATATAAAAATTAGTGTGCACTTTTATTTTAATTTTTCTCCCAAGACAGGATATACTCATTGTGTATTCATTTTTCCTGACATACAAAACAACTTTTGAAATGATTTCTATATAGACTTTTTCACAAAACTGCACCAATGGTTCTTAAAATTTTGGATTAGCTGCATTCAATGAAGCTGAAATTTAAAATAAAACGCAAACAACAAAATTCACTCCAAACTCAGTGGAGGTATACATAATATCTATACATTTGGAGAAAGATATACTATGTAACATCATTTACAATGTTTTACACTGCAAATATTAAAAGCTTCCAAATTAATATAGATGAACTGAATTGCTTCAACAAAACATGGCTTCTCAATAATTTAGCTTTATAGGAAAAGACAAAGAACCTTTTTAGATGGTGTTGCTCAGATGTAGTCAAAGGAGATACAGAATCCAAAATATTATTTAGCCAATTAATCTTTTAGTGCAAGAATAAACAATAGAAATATCAAGTGCCATTCTTCTTATATATTAATCTGAGACTGGGTGTATGGTTAATGATATTCTTTAATATATATTCAATCAACACAATGTACATTTTTCACACACATCCAAACAGAGTTCCTTAGCTCCCTAGCAGTACTAAGCTGTTTTCCTGACTTTATAAAGTCAGAATATTTCTCACAACAATCTGCGTTCTCAGAAATAGAAATATTTTCTGCAGAAGAGCACTGAACATATATTGAAACCTAATCATAAATATTTGTCTCCCCGCCTCGCAAGAACATGACATGTATAACTTTATAAACCTCTTTATAAGGGCTGTAAAACACTGTGAAGTGATATATAACTCTAAGTGCTAGTGCTATCTAATTTTAATAGGTTTTTTTAAATGCTTAATAACAAATGATTCTTTTCTTTGATTCTTTTTAAAAGTAACACAGAAAGAGTGATAGTGAGTGAGATAAGTTTGCAAAATTAGAAACACCTAACACAATAACAGAGTTGAAAGGGACCCTGGAGATCTTCTAGTCCAACCCCCTGCCTAGGCAGGAAACCCTATACCATTTCTGACCATTGGTTGCCTCATCTTAAAAATTTCCAGTGTTGGAACATTTACAACTTCTGGATACAAGCCATTCTACTGAGTCATTGTTCTAACTGTCAGGAACTTTCTCCTTAGTTCTAAGTTGGTTCTCTCCTTGATTAGTTTCCATCCATTGTTTCTTTGCTTCTTCTGATGTAATTTCTACAAATAGAGCATTTGTGTTCAAAACGTGATTAACAGAAGGTTTCTGTACATACATGACCATTTGCTAATGGAATTTTCTCGGTTAGATCCACCCCGTCAGCATATACTTGAACGAGTCCAAAAATGTCTCTTGCTCTGACTGCTTCACAAAGGTTTTGTAACTTGGTCACATTGTCAGTATATTTTTTCCTTGCATATTTTCTTTCAATATATTTGGCATTGATATAATCTTTTCTAGCATTCCTGAAATGAGATATGGCATACACTGTAAAATGGTGCACAATGTACAGCTGAAATACTTGTTCTGCAAAATATACGATATTCATAACACTTAATAAAAAATGGCTCATGGATTTTATTTGCAACATTTTATTGACCTTTCCTCCTCTGACACATCTGTGAATGTGTTGTAGTTGTGAGCACTGATTTATCCATTGGAAAACAATGATCCAAATATATGGAGATAAATGTCTGTAGGTGTTCTTCATTTCCCCAGCTACTTTAAACAACTGATAATCAATTCAACATATGTGTTCCCTAAATTATTCAAGGGAACTTTCTAAACTGAATTTAGAAAAAACATTGCTCTAATGCTCTTTTTTACCTGAAGTCTGTTCAGTCTTGAAAGTTTAACAGTTTACTGTTAATATGGAATTAACAGAAAATCTGCTACAAATTCAGAATTGCCATGGTTGCATGCTAGCAAGGGAATTTTGGGAGTTGAAATCCACACATCTTGAAAATGGAAAATTTGAAAAACACTGCCCTAAAATTTTCCATGTGTCCAAAATCTGCTGTAGAAATCCCCACAACTCTCCAAAACTGGTTTTGAATGTGGAAACGACGCTGAAGACACTAAAATAATAAGGGAATGTCTTTCAGCATAACATCCAATTCCAATCAGCATGGGCAGAACCCAACAAAAGTCTGCTTCTGCAACAGATGTTCGACTCCCCGCCCACATACACAATCTCCTGTGCATGCTCAGACTTTGAAGAAACTTTGCCTGCAAAGTGGAAAAGGTAATGCTGTCAGAAATAAATGGACCACAGTGCCAGGTGACCATTTATAGATTCCTAGAGGGAAGCTATTTTAATATCTCACATACTATCTTGGGGAAGAGCTTATTATTTGCTCTGACTTATACCAGTAACAAACAGTTATTACTAGATGTGATAACGAGTAGTATTAACTAATTATAAAAATTGCACAGATTCAAAAACTTCACATTTCTTGTAAAAATATTTTGTGTGTTCAGATTGCAAATGGGGCTAGGTCTAATTCTTGATTCATCTAAGGCAGGGATGTCAAACTCAATTTCATTGAGGTCCGGATCAGGGTTGTGTTTGACCTCGGGGGGCCAGGGTGGGCGTGGCCAGTTCAACATCACTTATGTCGGGGGCTCCTGTGGTGGCCCGAGCGCTTTGCCCGAGAAAACAGACTCCCAAGCTCTGTTTTCTCCTGTGACAGGCTCCTGCAACCCTCTGCCAGTGAAAACAGAGCTCAAGAGGGCCACCCACGGTTCTCCTGAGTTCCATTTTCCTGACAAAGACACCGTGGCCTGGTCCATCGCTGTTTCCAGGGCGGCCCTGCAGGCCAGAGCTAAGCACCCCACTGGCCAGATCCGACCCTTGGGCCTTGAGTTTGACACCCCTGAGCTAAGACATCAACAGAACCTCTTAAATATCTGAAAATGATTAATTTTCTTTTTTAGCATTTGAGATCCAGTAGAGCCAGAAGAACCAATCTCATTTAAGAGACTGCCCTTGAATCATTAAGTTAGAACTCATATTAACTCTATTCACACATTACGTCACAACTGACACAGTATCACTCTAAACATTCCATCTTTCATACTTACATATCACTACTTGGATTGGGTTTGACTAGTTCATCTGCTGGCAGAGAAAATTCCATAATCTCATTAAATCCTGCATTACCGATATTCTTAGCAAGCTATTAAGATAAATATCAAAAAATTGTGTAAATGAACCCAATGGCTACTTAAATACAATACTTCCAATTTGAGGCATGAAAAAAACTGAACATTTGAATTTAGCAGCTGTAAATTTAATTTTACAGGCAGTTTTTTTAAACTAGATTAAATAAACTAGATTAAACAAAAGCCCAATATTACCTCTGCAAGTTTATTTGAAAATAACATGACTATACACTGGAAATTCAGCTTTCTAGACCTCAATACAAATACCTTTATACACAATGGAACAAGTTTCTTTGCAATTTACATCATTTGCATAATAATATCATTACAAAACTGAATAACATCCACAAATATAAACCCTATTATTGCAAAGAGGAAAGTCCACTTTACTGTACCAAACTTTTGTGAGGTATGGACCTTTCATCAGCTATGTGTTAAAATGACATTTTACTGAAATATGTTTATTTTAATGTAATACAGACATTTTGAAGTAACATTTAAATATATGGACTAACTCTCAAAGAAGCTGAAGGGTTTTTCAATATATGTGTAAATGGATTTTTTCTTCTTCCCAGTTCTTCGAGTCTTTTGTAGCTATCTTATATAATAGAAATTCAGTGGATTTATAAAGAGGGAAAACCACTCTAGTATGTTTTCCACTCTAACAGAAGGTTGCTATGAGATGAAGCCTATAAAAACAGAAGACACACTTATGCTGACCCTCATAGGGTTTCTTTGATAGAAATATTTTTAATTTACCAGCAATTCAGATGTACCCAGCACATCTAATGTAAGCGACTGCATTCTGGAATAGTGGACACCGAGTTCTCGGTGTATTCCTGAACATTCAATGCAAGTCAAAATGCCCAGATTTGTTGACAGCCAGGTTGGATCTAGAAGAGAAAAAAATAATAACAGCAATGACTCCACTGTTGGACACGGTGCTGAAACCATCTATTCAAGAGACTTCTAATTCAGTTCTACTGTCTGACAGCAATTAGTCTGTTTTTTTAGTCATAGAAATGAAAATTCTGTAAGGGCTATTTCCTCATGCAGTACTTGAATTTATACCAGGGGTGCAGAAAGTGCAAAAACTGTAATTGGGTGTGGTTTCTCAAACGGCCATAAGATGGAGCCAGAAACCTGGGTTGTTAGGAGTGAGAAAGTCTCAGTGAGTCTCTCTATTCCTTCTGTTGGAGAGAGTTGCCGTTCCTCCTAATGACTGTTACTGATGGTTGATGTAAGTCTGTTACTGAACTGTTTTTTGATACTGGACTTTGATATTTGGATTATCCCTGAACTGAACACTGTCTGCTTTACCTGTTAATGACTTGAACTGCTTATCTTGGAATTTGCTTAAACGTTTACTAGAAGTAAAAACCTACATTTACTGTACAGTGTATCTGTGTGCTGTGTGTGTGTTATTCTTCCATACTCTCACTACGTCTCCCTATATGCACTCATTCTCCTAACGGGGAATTACATCAAGAGGCGTGGCTTCTTTTTTGTGCAGCCCCCCCCCTCGGCACTCCGTTTTTTTACCTCCTGGGCCTCAGGGAACCTCGGGGGGGGGGGTATTTTTGCTCCCAGAAGGCTTCCCTTAGGCTCAAGAGGGCAAAAAATGGAGCACAGGGGGCTGCTCAGCACCCCACCTGCACTCTGTTTTTTTTTGCCTCCTGGGCCTCAGGGAAGCCTCCTGGGCAAAACAGTAAGACAGCGAGGGGGATCCCGACACAGCTGATCATCGGAACAGCTGATCATCAGGAGGGAAAAAAATAGAAATATTGGTGTTCAGCCGAACCAGTAGCTGTTTTTTTTACTACAAGTTCTGCCGAACAGTAGCATTTTTTACTACCGGTTCACTTGAACTAGACCAAACCGGTAGAATCCCACCACTGATTTGTACTGTATATAAAGAAGCTAAATACCAACAAAAGGCCTACTTGTAATTAGTTTTCCTGACTGATGCTACTTTTTTTTGACAGTATTATCATTGATAGCTTTTCCTTTGTAACAGGAATTATCAATTCTGCCCCCCCCACCCCAATTCTTAAGCTTAATTTTAAATTGCCCAAAAGATTATATAATTTTTCCTAAGTATCCCTTTGTTTCCTTAAAACACTCTTCCTTGCCCTTGTCTTGCGAGTTCTCAGAAAACTATTTCATCCCACAGTATTTGTTTGTTTACTAAGTCCTTGAGCTGCATACTGGGGATTCAAGCATTGTTTTCACTGCTGTTTCCTGCTTAGACAGAAGAAGGGAAAAGACAGTAATTTTATGAGATTTTAAAGTCACCTTGTGCTCCACAGTCACAACACATGTCATTTCCAGGCATTCTTTGCACATCGGATATTATTTCTTTTGTCAGTTCTTGGACAATGTTGTTTTCTCCCGTGTTATCATCACCTTTAAAGGCATTATTTAAAGCTTCTTCTTTACTATTCTGCAGTACAGATATCCAACTTGAAAAATAAAAGCATGTATTATGGTGCAAAATGGAACTGACAGTTTCCTACCATCCACACAGAATGAAATTTAAATAAAGACAGAAGGTTTTTAAAGGCTCAGTTTAGGCTAACCAAAAAATATAACTGAGAGTCAATAAATTGCTTTCAAGTCAATTTTCTAGGGATGGATTAGAAATCCCAGAAAAAGAAACTGAGAAATAGGAAATATGTTCATTATAAAAGCTGGAAAATATCTCTGAAATGAGATTGGTTTCAGTTTTAGTTAGTGACAGCTTAATTTAATGGATGAGTTACAAGTCCCAGCTGTGATCACTAAATAAGGGCTATCTATCACATTAATACAACTTACATTTGACAGTCCTGTTCATCCTCTGCTTGGAAATGATATGTTCTGTCATCTATAAAATAATAAAATTTCTCATTGTTCTATACATTTAGTCTTATGAATAAATACATATGTTATTTATTCAAATTAAACATTTTAATGAACACTTAATTAACTCATTAATTAAAAAGTGATGTCATTATTGGGGTTTAAATCACTACCCTATATGTTAAACAGGGTTAAAATTAACCAGAACCTTTCAAGTACAGTTGGATTAAGCAATCTAGAGGCAATTTTTTCTAGTACCGTTTCATATATAGGAGCAACATTTTTTTCATCTTGCTCAGCACTAACTGGAATAAAAAGAGGTTAGTACACATTTTACAAGTCATTCTCAGTAACATGTTCATTATTTCTCCATCCAGTTTCCCCTTGTATCTGGAATATGAGTATTTGGGACCTAAGAAGGACTCCCATAACAATACATGTAGTCCTCGACTTACAACTGTTCATTTAGTAGCATCCCCATGATCATGTCATCAAAATTCAGATGCTTGACAAATAGTTCCATACTTATGACCACTGCTGTGTCCCAGAGTCATGAGATCACTTTTTACAACCTGCTGACAAGCGAAGTCAATGGGGAAGCCAGAATCATTTAACAAGTGGCTTACTAATTTATCAATTACAGTGATTCATTTAACAGCTGTGGCAAGAAAGGTGTCGTAAAATGAGGCAAAATTAACTCAAATGTCTCAATTAACAACATAATGTTGGGCTCAATTGTGGTCGTAAATTAAGGACTACATGTAGTTATTTGTAACAAATATCTTGCCAGGCATTACTGTGGTCTTCTTAACTAAAAAGATTTGAGTGGTTGTGGATATTTGATTGCACGGGGTCTAGGGATCTTCTACCTTTGATCTTGGATGGGGTCATGCTTCCCAATTTGAGACTGGTGCGCACTCTGAGGGTAATGTTGAATTCACAGCTCTTGCTTGAAGAGCAGGTGGTAACTGTGAGCAAAAGAGCCTTTGCAGAGGCGCATCTAGTGCGCTTCCAAGGACCAGTCATTCACACCGTAGTCATCTCACAAACAGAAAACCTATAATGAACTCTGCTCTTGATAACCACTCAGTAGGAATGAAAAAAAGATTTCTTGCAAAAACGAAATAAGGTAACTGAACAGCAAGTTCCTCAAGCCCTAAATAACAGAATTGAACCAACAGGGCCAACTTATATCTTACATTTAACCATATTTATGAACAATTTTAAAGATTTCATAAAAATCCTCCATCCATCCCCACCACGAAAAAAGCAGGTGACAGGAGAAGAGATTGGCAAGCAAAGGTATCAGAATATATTTGCAGCCAGTGAGGAAAATTTCAGGAACCAAGAGAAATAGGTTGGGATTGGAAGGGAACAATGAATAAGAGCAATATTTTAGCTCATTCGGTGAATAAAGGGCTGAATTGATATAGATAGTCATTGACTTATGAACGGTCATTTAGCAAGTGTTTTAAGTTATGAAAGACCCACCCAAAACTACTTATGATGTAGTATTGAAGATCTGACATTGCCTACCCCCAATCACATGATTGCATTTTGGTTGCTTGGCAACAGGGCCGCATTTACGGCCATTTGCAGTACCCCATGGTCATGTGACTGCAATTTTGGGTGGGTTTTTTTTGTAAAGACGCCCCATAATTATCAATGGCTTCACTTAATGGCTGTGGCATTCCTCAATAATCACCATGAAAAAGGTTGCAAAATCATTTCCAATCACATGGTGAATCACTTTATGACCATTACAATTTATAACTGTAATTGCCATGCTCAATTACCATCATTAACTTGAGGACTACCTGTATTTTTTATTTATTTATTTTTAAAACCAGACATTTCAGAACATGTAATGGTAAGTACATAGTACCTATTACCACTCCTGAACAAAATATGTCTTTTCTGAGGAACAGGCAGTTTTTGGGAAAAAAACACAACTCCTTTGGCTTCCAGATAGGTGCTAGGTTTATACCTCAACATGCTCATTACAACTCTTGTAATGAGCATCTGTAATGAAGGTATAATGAATGTGCAAAAAGATATTAGGCATACTCAAACAATGAGGGAAGGAAATAGTTCCAATTCCAAGAGTAAACTCTTGATATTCAGTTAGTAAGATTCAGATGGGTAAGAAAATTAATTGTGGCTAAATCCTTTTTTATCTACATTCATTGGAAGGAGGATGACAGGAAGGGCTTTATGTTTAACGACACAAAAAACAAAAACACCCAAGCAATAATCCTAAACAGCTGTAGGACCTACCCTGCTGACTAAATATTTCAGTCCAGAAAAACAATATTAAAAAGAAAGAAAAGAGACAGTTGCAGTCATTTTCTTTATATGTCACGAAGGTATACAAAATAGAATATAGCAAAAGAAATGAGCAATACATGAAGAAAAGGTAATAGGATTGGAAGGACCGTAGAAGTGATCTAATCCAACTATCTGCAATGCAAGGGCTACTAGATAATTTTCAATGACCACTTACTCTTTCTCTGAAGATCTTTTAGCAAAGGCAAAACTACCACAATCATTGGCAACATATTCCACTGGATAACATATCAAACAATTGGGAAGATAATTTGGATGTGTAACCTGGAATTGCTTCCCTGGAGCTTTAGCCTATTGATTGCATCTAATTCAGGACACTAACTTTCTATTTCTAACAAACTAGACATGGATGAACAATGTCAAATCTAGCTTCATTTGGGGTGACAAACAGCAACCAGAGTAAAAGAAAAGAAACCCAAGAAAAAAGCTTTTGTTAAACTTGGCTGTTTTCTTATTATTGAGGGGCTATGGTACAATTAAACAGCAGTTATAAAAAAAAGAATTGGAGATGAAGGAAATCAATTCTAAGTCATCAAAAGTGTCTATATGGTCATAATTTAAGTAGACAAAAATATGTTCTTCCAAAATGAATAAAATAGGTTTTTCTCAACAATTTATAAACATATGATTCCATGTTTCTGATGTCCACATTATATCTGCAGACTATTTACTGAATACCCACTTTGGGTGACCAAATAAGTTTCCTTTCTGTCAAAAGATATATCATCTAAAAGCACAGCATCAGCAGAAACAGAGATAAAGGAGCACAAAATCAATCAAAATACAGATGAGAACTACAAAAAAATAAGCCATCAGTGTTATGGATGTGTGCGAGGATTTCACTGCCCATTTTTCTGTTTCCCTGGCTCATCTTTTTTTCCCCTCCAAAGAAAACTCCAATAATAACTTAGCTTCATATCTCAGTATCCTGGCAACAACTATTGTTTCCAAACTTATAACTTATAGTGTCTTGAGTTGGGCTTAGATTTGAACTATACTTAATTATGGCTGTGCTATATTGAGACCATGCCAATCATGAATGAAGCAAATAGTGAAGCAAAGATTCATGCACGTAAAAAGAGAAGAATGAAAGAAAAGAATCAGCACATCTGTAAACATATACTCAATCTTAAAAATAATCTGTATAGGTTCATGATCAAACCAACCTCAACAAACGAAGTATTCAGTAATTCAGAAGTTTCTATCAAGATTTTTTGAGGGTGTGGTCATTGTTTTCATTTTTCTTTGTATTTCTGTATTTTATATTTTGATAAACTAATAAATTTTTAATAAAAAATGTGTGGTCTACCAAGCATATAATACGAATATAATGAAGGTGATACCTAAAAAGTTTCAATATAACCCAAAATTCATTAACACTAACCCCAAACCATATTTAAATTCTAAAAAACTGAGGATTGTTATAGTTGTGTATGTGTGAATGTACAGACAGAAAATGCTGCTTAAATGTTATTATTTCTAGCATCTTATTTATACAAATCAGTAAAATGCAATGAACCATCAGAAAGAAATGCTGAATGATCTCATCTCATTAATACCTTGCATAATACATCAGAGTATCTGGGATACTGTTATTGCAATATGTGGAACTATACATATTATATAGCTATTTACTGTGAAATTCAAAATACACTCTCTTCTTCTTATGACTTCTTACTTTTGACCACATTTTGTCTTCCCAATTTTTGTGGTTTGGCCATTTGGTTCCCTGCTGTAGTTCTTTGCTGCTAGGTAAAACATCCCCTTAAGCTGTAGTGACCTTTCCATTTCCTTTACAAAAGTTGCACTGCATGGACAGATTAGTCTTCTTCCACAGCAACCATGCCTACAACTGTTTTGTGATAAACAAGCAGCAAGAAATGGGCTGCTGCCGATGAAAGCAAACCCTCTGAGAGATCTGTTAATACGCTCTGTCGTTTTCTGGTACAAAGAAGAAATCCTATTCTCAAGAAAAGCTACAATGGCAATTATATATAATTTTATCACTTGCCTTTCAAATGTTAAGAAAACCCTCTCTGCATTATACTACATGATGATTGAGATTTAATTCTGTAGCAACATCAGGAAAGCACAGTTGAATCCAATTTGAAAAATGTATAAAGTTGCATCTCACAGTTAGCGTAGCAATGATAACAGATAAAAGCAACAGATAGCTTGATTCACACACATGTACAATTATATATGAAAAGACAAATATTTATACATAGCAAGCTGCAGTAAATATGTTCTAATTATATTTGGACTGAACATCGGAATGTCCCATTAATTCCTTTTCTGAGACAATATGGAAGTAGAACTAACTGAAATCAGAGTACCTCCAAAACTGAACAACAAACCTACGTGATATGAGGTCAAAACATTTTTTCTCTTCTGGATTTGTTTTCACTTGGCAAGTTAACAGATTGAGCTTTGCAGGAGGTCGGTTTGCCTAATTAAAGAAAAACAAAACAAAAAGGAAATCCCTTAGTAAGAGCATATAAAGAATATAGACATTTTCTGTTACCATTGATTCTGAAAGGAAAAATCCTCCTGCAGTTCAGCACACCAAAGTTGTGCTTGTAAAAATTAATGAAATATGCAGATAGCCAGTATTTTTGAATAATATATCACAAGTTCAATTACTATTTTTAGGGTGGGTTTGGATCAACTTGAAATTTTAAAGTTTTGGTGTGATAATAAAATAATCTTTCTACTTGAATATTTTTCAAACATGGCAAATTATTCTTCTAAGCAACTCATACCAATGTGATTTATATTTTTATGATAAAAAATGGGCAAGTAATTATTTATGGACAGCTTTCCTGCTGTAAAACTTGACTAATGGAATTTAACTTATCGAGGAAACATCTGGTCTATATCTGGTAATAAAATTAATGGTGACCAATTAAAATAGAACATACTTTTATAAGAGACCTAATAGGACTGAAAGAAATGCAAGACTCCCTTATGTTTAAATACCACACATTACAATTAACATTTAGTTCTTATATTAATAATGGCAGATCAACAGAATTCAAGACGAATTACTTTGGTAACTGACAGAACAATACAAAATTACATATAAAGCTTAACCATTAAAACAAGAAGACAGAGCAATTCCATAATATGCATAGCAAGAAAAAAAAATACTGTTATTAATTACAGCAACAGACCTCAAGCAGACATTAGTGGCATTCATAATCAAAGATAGTGCATTTTATTAAGAATATAGCTGATATTGATGGGGGAAAATGGGACAAAAATTATCTTGATGTATTATTTTCTTCTACTATATAAAGAACTCTATGCATGCTACTGCAGGTAGCGGAATGAACTTATTTCCAACCTCTGCTCTAAAGAAATAAATAAAAACCAGAAATTGAATTGAAATGTGGAAACAGGAGATAAAACTGAACCAAGAAATACGATTTACTTTCCAGGCTAAAAGAAAAAAGCTTTTTAAAGCCAATGAAGGAACTTTGCGATCAGTTTCCAAGGTTTTTAATTATTAGTATGATCTGAAGGGTCTTATTAAAACTGCAGTCAGTGGGCTTAGTGCTGTGTTAACCTACTTCTAAATCAATGTGATGTTATGTTGTCACAGCAAATGGAAAAGTTAGTGGACATAAAAAAACAAACCAACCACCTCTTTTTGCACAGCTTTTGTTCCCTTTTTTCTTCTTCCTGAGAACACAATAATCCTTTTTGGTCCCTTACTGCATAAATAGATGCTTCCTGGAAATTATGTTCTAATCAGAAAACATTCTTGACCTTAATCTTTAAAAAGATGGATCTTTTTTAATTGATGGAAGGAAGAAAAATATCCAAACCTATTTGTTTCCAAATTAGCCATGTTATGTCACTTCTTTTTTTCATTCTGAAAGGGAACATACCTTACCAGGAAATATATCAAAATACTCCCACTCATATTTAGCCAGATATATATCTTTACAAGCAAGCACAGCTGCTACTAGCTAACTTGGCATTTACTGAACAAACCAAAAATGGCTTGGGTTTGCACAATATGATCTGCCATAAACCACACTTACACCTCACTGGCTGTATTTTACAGCAATCCAAGCCAGGTGAGCAAAGTATGGACTGAGTGCAACCTCATAAGGTCATCACCTATGACACAAACTGCCCCTCACCTCTTACAATGTACTCTCCCCCTGCATCCACACAGTGCTTTGCCTGAGATTACAGTTCTTTCTACTGCTTTCTGCTATCTTCTTCCCACATTCCTACAAATCCTTTCTACCATTTTCCTTGCCTCCCCATCCGTTTTCCTGTCTCTCTGTTGCCTCTCTGAATTTATCTTTTTCTCGGCTTTCCTATTTGACTCCTCTGATCTTACATTCTCCCATTGTTTTTCTACTTTTTCTCTCTGATCTCCATTTCCGTATTCTATCCTCAGTCTGTCCTACCTACCTATGTTTCCTCAAAAATAAGACTGAGTCTTATTTTCTTTTCAGCCCCAAAATATGCACCGGGGCTTATTTTTTCCCCTCATGTAGGGGAGGCCCTCTTCTGCTTGCTTGTGACAGGGCAGGAGGCCATGCAGTGTATTAATGCCGCTGCTGCAAGGTGGGGATGTGGAACTACCCCACACGCCCCACACTGGCTTACCTCAGGTCTCCCATAGCCAGGCCATCCACACCTGAGACCTGCCTCGCCTCACAGCCGCAGCACACCACTCAACCACCTGCTCCATTGCAACCACAAGCAGAAGAAGTGGGCCAGCAGCCACATGGACTCCTCCTGCACATGGCTTCTGGTGCTGCCGCCGTGAGGCAGGTGTCAGGGCATGGATGGTCTGTCTGCGGAGGCCCTGAGGTAAGCTGGTGTGAGACATGTGAGGCAGCTCTACTCCCCCCCCCCCCACCTTGCCTTGTGGCTGCAGCACTGCAAGCAACCAGACGGAATGGGCGGGCGGCTATGCAGGTTCTTAAGAGGGGCTTATTTGGGGGGTAAGGCTTACATTAGGCACACATGTAAAACATGCTAGGGCTTATTTTTGGGATAGGTCTTATTTTTGTGAAAACAGGGTACCAATCTCTCTCCCCTCTCCAGTTTTTCTGCTTTTTCATTATCCCCACTATCTCTCCCCACTATATTTCTTTCCCTTTGTCTCTCTGTACCCCTAACTTTTCCCTATCCAGTCTCTGCTTTCTCCTTTTTTTTACTTTTTTTGATATCTACTGGAATACTTAAATACAGAGGATCTTTTGGGGTCTAGGAAAAGTCACATTCAACATAAAAGAAAGATTTTATACCCACTCACTCTGGATCCTTAATCCTTTCCAGTATGACAGTCCTTAAAATGATAGAAGCTGCCATCTCTCTTCGAGCTGAAATCTAATAAAATCACATAATGGCTTTGCATGATGTAGGAACTCACTGATAATGAGCATCTGTCCTTTTCTATTTGTAAAAGTAATTTGCCCGAATGTTGAAGTGAGTTTTATCCCAAATGTGTCAGGTTAATTAATTCAAAATAGAAGCTGTTCCAGATGCGGAAGTGCCTATTTAGAAAATATATTTGATGGCAGATTTAAAGAGACAGAGTGGACGGTGAATAAGATTAAGATGGCAGAAATGCTACTGTGCCCTATTCCCTTCTTTCTAACCTCGCTCCTTCAAAACAACAACACATGCAGCAACACGTTTAAGGCAAAATCAGAGGAAGAATAAGAAGCCATTTCTCCTGAATAAAACATAACAATGGGAGGCACCAGAATCACTGAAAATCAAATATAAAAAGTCAGAAAGAAATGTTATTGCATCAGATCTAAACTTGAAGAACTCGAGATCTAATTTGATCTAAGCCTCAACCTCAGAACATCTGCAGCAATAATTAACAGATATTCTCAACACAAAATATATATTCATTTGAGTAAAATTAGAATACCTACAACTGTACTGATATTAAAGCAAAACATATAAGTCATAACACAGCAGAATATCTTTGGCACTACTGGATGTAGAATAATTGCTGCAAGTGATTGGAAAGACCGCCTGGTTGTAACTTGGATCCTTAAAAACACAAACCACCTTTTAAAATTATTCTTTTGCTACATCTCACTAAGGCATGATCTATTGTAAATATAATTTGTTGAATAAGGCACAATAACTTACTGCATATTGTGTAAAAGTTCAAGAGCAATATCCAACATTGTTTAGAAGAGATAAAATGGGTGTTTCAAATTTGTTAGGTTTAAGGCACACACTGTTGCTCCTCTACCCACCCTAATATGCCACAGAAAGCTCATATTCTTGGTCGCCCCCATTCTGGCACCATGCATTCCTCAAATAACAATTTTGCACATTTGCATACACATTAAACCATTGTTTAAAAGCCACAGTGACTAGCTGAACGCATGGGTAGAATCAACCAGCATGAAAGAAAAGAACTCACAACTGAAATTTCTTCTTCCTGCAAATTACTATTGCAAGATACAAGTGAAAAACAAGGCATTTTAAAAGTTTTAAAATCCAGAGTAAAAGGAGGTTGGGAATTATACTATAAAGTCAAGTATCAGTTGATCGAGTCAATGGGACTAACAGCTCTAAAAAGGAAAAGGAGTAAAGTGATGTACTCTATGGATGGCAAGTAAAGTACAGTAAGTAAGGTACTTTTCTTGGCAAATTGAATGTAAAGCACAATTAAATCTCAGGAACCAAAACATACCCTACATATTATCATAAAAAATATTTCAATTGAAACACAGATCCTTTGAAACACAGAGCTACTACACAGAAGCTGTGCAGGGCTGTAATCCATATCATTTTATCTGGGAGGAAGACCCACTGCATTTAAAGAATTTGCATTCTAATGAGATGCATACAGGAATGCTACCAATGATAGAAACTAGTTTTGTAGCAGCTTGGAAGAAAACAGTTGTTCACACTTCAGATGAATTTCCAAATAAAAGCTTACAGGTGTAGAAAGGAAGGACAGGGTTGTGTGCTTTTGCCTGGAGCTGTCCTTCCAATTTCCTATTTAGCATGATCTCTAAGTGCTGTTCTGTCCACTTGAACAATTTATGGCATTCTCCTCCAAACCAGATTACCCTTAATTAAAGATTTCTTCCACGCCTTTTGCAAGAGTAGAGAAGTGGTTGGCCGTTGACTTCTTCCGGGAAGTTTTTTCAACTACTAGATCCAGTCCTCCTTACCTTTTGGGGGATCAGCCAGGCACTAGTACTTGCTGTGATTACGCCTTAATTATAGTTTGACAATCTAATTCAGTGCTACACACTAAATAGGATGAGGAAGGAGAAGCTAAATATGAAAAAAAGGTGTCAGTTCAAATTTCCGTATCTTCATGATCCTTCAGAATTGAACTACCTTGGTAGCACATGTGAACAGAAAAGAAAATCATTTTGAAAAGAAAAATGATCAAATGGTTTACAATTCCTCTAATTTCAAAAACAAAGAAGGAACACTCAGCACAAAGTGAAATGCCCTTTCATCAAAATGCAGTCAGTCCTTGCTTAACAACAGTAATTAGGACCAGAGTTTCCATCATTAAGTGGTGTGGTTATAAAGTGCAACACCATGTGATTGTATCAGTTATGACAGCAATCCTAGCAGCCTCTGTTGCCATCCTTAAGCAAGGTTCCCGGGTCATTAAGCAAGGGCATCCTCATGACTTTCTGTCGGCTTCCAAAAACCCAAGTCAGTAGGGAAGCAGATAGGATGTTACAAGTCCAGAAAGCTTGCAAACAGGCTGGCAGGCAAGTGACTGCCAGGTGGGGGAAGAGTGTGTGATGGTGTATAACTGTGTAAGTATAATGTGAAGACAGAGAGACTTGGAGTGGCTGAAGCCAACTGCGGGGAGGGCATGAGAGCTTGCATGAGGGCCAACTGCAACACAACACAGCACAAATGCATCAAGGCTTGGGGCAGTTTTTCTCAATTAAATTCTTATTCATTTTTATCCATTGTAAGTTCTCCTTAGACAATTTTATTTAAGTGATTTTTTTTTTACAATTGTAAAGTATATATATTCTATAGTTGGGTGCATGAGGCAGCTTTATTTGGTTGTTAGGAATTCACTGCTTTTTTTCTTTTTATAAAATGAGCATAGAATGTCTTATACATATGCACACATTCTGAAAACGTTTATGTCAGGGAGGTCTTTGTGTAGATGTTGATTAAACCTTGCAAAATCATGGTAGAACCAAATCTGCAAAAAGTTACACATATAAAGAATTCAGTGCAGATGTTCACAGCAAATGCATGGCTGAGCCTTCTAAAATAACAGCATTATTGTTTGTATGAATTCAACACTTTCTGCAAAACTACTATTATGAGTTCTTCTAATATGTTTCTGAAGAAGAGGAAATTGGAACAGAAATATGCTACTTTGAATGAAACTTTATCAATATATTTGATCATAGCATTGCATTTCTGTTCATATAAAGTCAAACTATTCACAACCAACAGTACAGTTATTTGTGCTTTATATTAGGCAAAGTAATTGACAGCATAATAACAAATAGAGCTTGCTTTCAAAAACCTGTGATCATGAATGATATATGGCCACTTGCCTTTCTGGAAATACAGGAACCAGAACCTAAAAACCAACTCTTGTTCTTAATCAAATAAAGCATCTCCATTGCCTCAACCTCTTTCTGATACCATAATAATAATATTCTATCTTTCTCATGATCATGCTTGAAAGGTTGTTCAGCAGATTTCTCTTTCATCCTTGGTGTTGGACATGTACAATGCATATGAACGAATGATTTCAAAATGTAAGAGTCATAGAGTATCAGACATTTTTATACATAATTAACATTTCACTCTTTTGTACCCACATAAAGCATGTAATTACTTTTAGAATTCCTCATCAAGCATAGTAGGAAAGCATGAGTAAAAACTGTATCAATGGTATTGAATTCTCTAATTATCTGCTCTGGAAAATATCTAGGAAATTCTAGACATACAAAAATAATTGTAGATTAATGTGCCTTTTTTATATAAATAACCATCTGTATACATAGAATGCCGTAAACAAATACTTACTGTACCATGGGAAATAGTTAGGAAGCCATTTTTAACAATGCACTTTCTCTTCTGCCACACCTTCCTGATCCTGTTTTGTTAAAAAATAAAAAGAGACAGAGTGATCTATATTGCAAACTAATATGAGCTGTTGGAGAAATTTCCAAGTTTTAAATTCAAAATACTGCAGGATTATTGGACATACCCATCACTTTTCTTATAGAGGCTGCCATCTCTTTCAGTGCCATGTTCCTTATTTCCCTGAGGTTGGTGTAAACTGTATGTTGTACTTTGACGGAGTTGAGAATCCTACAAGAGGAGTAATGGTTAGAGATTATTGTGGCTTGGGTAGTTATTTTTATTATTTAATAAATATGTTTGCTGCCCATCTTGTCCCAAGGCTAATCCAATCATTTCAGAATCATTTTCCCTAACCTCATTATTCATATTTGAAGAAATATGAATTGCTAAGTTTACTAAGCATGTACCATGAACAATTCAAGTCCCAGACAACATCATCATCACATAAATACACCTTGGCTATAAATGCTACAGGGAGATAATCCCACAAATTTGAAAATCCATCTTATTTACAATGCTAAAGCCTCTTTCAATTATATGAGACTAGTATATAGACTGAACAATTACTGGCAATTCATTTTTGTCTCATTTAGAGAGCAAACTTAAAAAAAGAAACTACATGAATGTTTAACACTTCAGACTGGTATACTATCAAACTGGTTGATTAGCTTTCATTCTCCTAAACAAAATAATTTCAGCAACTAATTCTCTGGAAATGTTATGTTGCAAGCATACTACATACATTTTGCAAAGGGACTAGTGATTCATAAAATTGTAAGCCTCCTTTGCTCACAAGAAATAAAAGATCCATCCTTCAACCATTAGTCTAAATATTTCAAACAGTAAATACACAGCAAAAACAATATAAAACATTTCTGTTAATCTTTATACAAGCAAATGTCTCTACATAATACAACACCAAACACAAGAAAATTCCAACAATAACAAAAACCAAGCCTGTGGATATCGATAAAGAAAATAATTTTCAACAAAGTGGGCTTCAGTGCAGAATTTCCCATTCAGAAATGTAATTAGTTATCCAATTTCTATCTCAATGAATAACTCTGGTTGGCAATCCGAATAAAAACAAAATAAAAACAATAACAAACACTATAATAATTAAAAATACAGGCAAGCTGAGAAACAAACCATATAATTAACATAATCAAAAAGTGGGTCCCTGTATACATCTGGGGCCTGGGGTCCTTGTACAAAATCAGGCCTTTGGGGACTTAGAGAAGACCAACAGGATCTGGACCATTCTGATTTCCAGAAGGAGAACGTTCCATAAAGGCATATGTCTTCTAGGCTGGGCTGCCAAATGACATTCTTTGGTCAATAGAACCCAGAGCTTACCTATCATACCTGACCACCAGTTGAAGATTCTGAATGCTCTTTGAGGGCAGTTCTATTAGAAAATGTTGAAGAAATTCAGACAATAGATCATGTGAGCATGAGGCATGAGTGACAAGTGAGCAGGGCCTCCTGGCACAGGAATTGGGCACAAATGGCACACAGTCCAAAGGTGTGCAAAGGCCCTTCTAGTCACCTACATTTCAAGGTACCTGCCCTTTAGGTAGGAGCTGTCAGTCCAGGAGTATCCCGAGATTCTGCATTGGGTCTGTCTAAGGCATTGTCACCCATCTAAAACCAAAAATAGAAGATTCCTGGCACCAGAAAGTCTAAACAACCAAAGCCATTCAATTTTGCTTGGGTTGAGATGAAGCCTGTTGCACCCTATCCAGGCCCTCACAGCCTCCAAACACTGGGAAGGGCATCCATGGCATCATTCAAGTGACTTGGAGTGGAGATATAAAGCTGAGTATCATCAATATATTTATATAATACACCCCAAATCATTGGGAAAAGCTTACCCTGCTAATATAATATGAATAATGATTTATATTATTTTGCCTACAGAAGTGCTAGTATAAAAATAACTGAAACCGCTAGTAGTAGCCTGTATAAACTTTTGACCTGTGTCCAATTGATCTATGTTAAATAACTAAATGTATGATCTCACAAAATGCAAAACAGAAGAAATTATTGACATGCTTTAAGAAAAACAAATACAAGTTTCTTGACAATACGTGACAATCATGCAGAGTATTTTTTATAAAAAAATATTTAAAGGACTTACTCTCCTAGACTTCGGTCACAAAAGGCAAATGCATTTTAGGAAGAAAAGTAGATCAGTTGCAATGCAAAAACACATGTAGCACAGAGCATAGCAGAAGACTTTCAGTAACAGGTCATTGTATACATACAGCTTTGAAAGCAATAGCTCAGGTTTCAAAGTTGTGTATCCCAAACTATCACTAAACAGATGCTACTGAACAGGTAATCCTCAACTTACAACCATTTGTTTACTAACGGTTCAAAGCTACAACAGCACTGAAAAAAGTGACTTACTCACACTTACAATTGTCACAGCACCCCCACGGTCACCTGATCAAAATTCGGACATTTAGCAACCAACATGTATTCATGATGGTTGTAGTGTACTGGGGACATGTGGTTACTATCTTTCAGCAGGCAAAGTCAATAGGGGAAGCCAGATTCACTTAACAACTGCAGTGATCTGCTTTCCCCCCTCTAATTCAGTAATCTTGTCTCAAGCTGGACACAGTAATTATTTTCAACAGAGCAATATGTTGAAAACTTTGACAGGGAAACTTGTCCGGAGATGGTCGTGGTGAAGGTTGCAGAGGGTCTATCAATGGACACTAATGTAGGGTCTATATCAGGGGTCTCCAAACCTTAGCAACTTTAAGACTTGTGGACTCCAACTCCCAGAGTTGGAGTCCACAACTCTGGGAATTGGAGTCCACAAGTCTTAAAGTTGCCAAGGTTGGAGACAGCTGGTCTATATAGATAAGATAGAATGTGCAGTCTTTTTCAGGATGAGGTGACTTAGCTTCTGAGGCGAATGCCAGGATCTGAACTGCTCCAAATGATTGGGATAAAGGCCAGGACAAAAATTACATGCATTAGAATTTCTAATCTAATTAGCCAGTTAATGTGATTACTCACCATATACTTAATAATTTCCCCTTGTTTTCACATATATGTACAAAAAATATAGTTCTAAGATAAATTCTGGGAGGAGTCTGGGAGCTAAAGATTATATACAAAGACATGTAAGTCTAAGAATCCAGTGGCATCTTTGCAGAAAAAGGCAGAGAGATTTGACACTTTTAGTGGAACCCTTTTGTGCTTGTTTACATGAATTCTGGGAGCGATTCCAAAAGCCATTAACAATGCCTACAGAACAATGTATTGAACTTCCCCAGAAATACATTTTAAAATCCTGCTATTCTGTATGACAGTGCCCCAGTTAAAAACAAGTCAGAAAGACTTTGGGCCCAAAGGGAATAAGCCATGAAGAAATGTTCTAAGAAATCTGAACAAAATCATGTCGAATCTTAATGTACAATACATTAATTTCATACAATCAATAAATCAGTAAATTGTTCCATTAAACCTGAAAAGCACATTGTATCGGTTTATATGCTCACCTCTTTCTGATCAACCTGAAGTGCAGATTTTAAAATATCCCTAAGTTGAATTAATTGCTTTCTTTCTTCATCCTGAACTTGCTTTATCTGGAGTGGAGACATAAGAGTTCAAAATAAAATTGTCAATGCACATTTTGTATGGGTGTAGGGAAAACGCTTCTTGCCTTTAGAGAACAGAAAAGCTCAGAGACCAGAAACATACTCGCATCAGTAGTTACTGTGAAGGCTTCACTAGCAGAATCAGCATAGTTCTCAGCATCTGTTGCTAAGAAACACAATGGGGCCAGGATTCTGATATTTTCATGTCTCGACTGTAGGCTTCCTCAAAGAATCTTGTTAGACATTGTAAAAAATAGTGTTGAGCTAGGTACTTTTTCAGTCTAAGGAGGCAATTTCATCTCTCTTTTCCTGCCAGCAGTAATTCTGATTAACATTAATTTTCACTATTATATTGTCCTAGAAAAAATGTATTTATCAGATCATTAAAGAGCTGGTGCCAACTTGATTTCACATAACCAATCAGTTATCACAACTAGCTTCTTCCTTATCAAAGTTTGATTTAAAAAATAGGGCTAATAAGGATGAGCACAGAAGTATATGCTGAGGGGTAACAACAGGACAAAATTCTGACTCAGTAGTCTATACTTTATCCCTATTATTGTTGTCATTATTAATATTTAATCTCCTCAGTAACCAATACATTCTATTTAGATTAGAAAGATACTAGTATAAAATTTGTATATCCTTTTAGCATGATTAGATTACAACTTCTAGAACCGTGATGGCAAACCTATGACATGCGTGCCACAGATGGCACACAGAGCCACTGGTGCGGGAACACGAACCACAGCCAAACTTCCCTGGACTGTGCATGTGCGTGCCTTCCAGCTGATTTTTAGCCTGCTTGAGGCCTTTTTTGGCCGGCCAGAGGCTCGAAGGAAGCCTCTGCAGCCTTTGGAGGCCGATAAACAGGCCTGTTTCATCACTTCTGGTGTTTTCGGAAATACCGGAAGTGACAAAACGACCCCATTTTTCAGCCTCCAAAGGCTGCAGAAGCTTCCCTCGAGCCTCTGAGAGGCCGAAAATTAGCTGGGAGCAACGCACATACGCAGTGCAGATAAGGGGGTGTTGGGAGGATTGCGCGTACATGCGCAGGGGACATGCCCCCCTGCATGCATTGCCTTCTGGGTGCTGCCATGCAAGCGTGCATGCCATTTTCAGCACAGGAGTCCCAAAAGGTTAGCCACCACTGTTCTAGAAGCTCATCTACCAGAAAACAGACTACTCTTCAGTACATCAACACCGCTAACCTCCAATAGACCATTACTAATCTCATCCCCAGACATTTATGGCCCAGAAATGTGTCAGCAACATCATTTAAAGGTTTGGAATTTCCCCAAAATGTTTTGTCTTTCCAGGCCATGGTCTTCTGTATGTTTACATCCATCCGCCACAACTTATGGAAGAACACGAAACACACTCCTCGGTAATTAAATATAATAAAACAGTTGAAATCACCAAACCCAAAAGATAATAAGAAAACTAAAGTGGATGCAACAGGATTAATTTTTAAACATATCTAGAAAGAAATATATTCCCGAGGCAGCTTTTACCATATAAATGACTAAATAAATAAGCATATCTTCAGTTGTTTGGATTAGAATAATTTAGAATAGTGTTTCTCAATCTTATCAACTATAAGATGTGTGAACTTCAACTCTCAGAATTCCTCAGCCAGCATGCATCTAAAAGTTACTGAGGTTGAGAAAACACTGGCTTAAACAGGGGTCCCCAACTCCTGGTCTGTGGACAGTACTCAGCCGCGGCATGCCAGAAACTGGGCCATGCAAACAAGTGAAGCCCCATCTGCAGGAAGCAGGCAGCACACGAAACCATGCCCTCTGGTCTGTGGAAAAACTTCTCTCCATGGAACCGGTGTCGGGCTTCCTCAGCAATGCCATACTAATGGACAGAGTGAAGCCCAACACATACCTGGGGCGGGGAATCCATTCCGGGTGAGAGCGTACTTAGCTGGCGCCCCCTCCTCCTTCCCAGCCAGCTGGATGAACTGTCAGGCCGGCATATCGGTGCAGCGCTTCCCAGCTCTCAAATGGCATTTCGGAGCAGCTTGTCAGCTGATTAGACTTACACAAATGTTGATATAGGGTTTTCGGCTTTTGTGGACTGGGGTGGCAGTGCATGTAGCATGGGGGGTAACACCTGGGCACTCTTAATCGGGAATATGTACAGGGGGTAGGAGTGGGGGAGTATCACGGGGCGGCGGTGCACGCAGGGAGGCAGAAATTAACTGTTTGCCGGGAACAGGAGGCTAGGCAATGATTAAAGGTAGAGATGACAATGATTAAGGGTGGGGAGGGATATAAACAGTGCTGAGAGGCAGATGCTCTCAACGCTGGTTTTGCTCGGGAGTGCAGTTTGTTGCTGTTGTTGGAAGAAACAAACAACAATCAACGAATCTTGCCACAACCAAGCTGTGAGTGAAGTAGTTTATTGGAAAAAGTTTCATTGTCTTCCAACGGAAGCTGACAACCGGTCCCTGGTGCCCAAAAGGTTGGGGGCCGCTGTCTTAGAGGACCAGATGTGCCTCTTTCAGGAAAGAGCTCTGCCATTTGCTATGCTGCTACTGAAGTCCTGTTCATGGCCACCAAACTGCAAGATAATCTCATGTACAAGGCCTCCCCATGTGATCTCAGTTCACAGATAGAGCACCATTGGGAAAGGTGATCTTTTATGCACTTGCTTTCAATTCATCTATCCCTTCGTATATTACCATGGTCATCCAATAATATCAATCTGCATGATTTACAGGAAAGCCAGGCAGGCAGAATACTAACACATATCTGTTGCTGTTTCACTTAATATGGAGACTAAGAGAAGAGAGAAATTTTTTAAAAAATTAGACATTTGTTTTCTCTCTTTTTTTAACTTTTTAAATTCAGAAATTAAAAATCTGTTTTTTTTCCACCAATATATAGCCCCCCTTATTTACTTTCTTGTTTCTAAACTTTAAATAAACATGTCTTTTGTTTTTGTTGCTTCTGCTGGTTTGTTTTCAAATTTGCAGTTTTGTGTTTTATAAATATTTGAGTTCATTCAGAAAGTCCAACTCAGAAATTGGGAACAGTCCAAAAATATAATGAATATTCAACTACTTACAGTGTGAAGATCTGTTGAGAGCTTTTCTATTGAGGGTTTGAGGCTTTCAACTGCTTTCAGACCATCCTGAAAGAAGCTGTGAAAGAAAAAAAGTTTTTTTCAAAGGGAACTATAAAAGTTAATGTAAGTTATCCAGAGTTTTGTAAAAAAAATGTAAAAGATTCAATGTATTAGCTTTGCTTAATATACATTTATGCGTTTTATGATGCTCAAGGGTTCCACTACTGAAATCAGAAAATCTGTGAAAAGACTTCAGCGTATCTACATTTAATTTTTTTTTTGCAGTAAGAAATCTTTTAAAGGCATAAAGATAGGCAAGAGTCAGAAATCCAGGGATAGAAGCATTGGCCAAGTTCAAACAAAACAATAGTTTTAATCATGATTTGCTAATAAGGAATGTGCTTTGGGATTTTTAATGGTAAATAGTATATAGATGTTGTAAATAAACACATATATTAGAAATAGTCCACAAAAGATCAGTTTATGCATCATGCCAAGTGACAGGCTAGGAGTTATATCGCCGGAAGGCAGCTTTCTTGCCTCCCCACCATTTCTTTTTGGGAGGTCTGAGTGGGATTTACTATTTATCATTATTTATTTCCAGGATACACTTGCTACTTACACCTAAGTTTGGAGGCAGAGCCTTCAGCCTCTGTTGAGGTCCAGTTTGCACTGCTAAGGTACTATCCAAAATTAGAATGACTTCAAGATAAACTTCGTGACTTGCATTATTGGCAGGGGAAAAAAGATATCAAACTTTTGCCTCACATTCTCTAATGATACAACTAGTCCTCTACTTACAACAGTTCATTTAGTGACCATTCAAAGTTACAACAGCACTGAAAAAAGTGACTTATTTTTCATTCTTTTTCATCCTTACAACTGTTGCAGCATCCCCATGGTCACATTACCAAAATTCAGATGTTTGGCAACGTATTTGTGAAGATTGCAGTGCCCTGGAATCATGTGATCCCCTGTTGCAACCTTCTGACAAGCAAAGTCAATGGAGAAGCCAGATTCATTTAACAACCATGTTAATAACTTAATGGCTGCAGTGATTCTCTTAATGTTTCTTGTGGCAAGAAAAGTCATAAAATTGTGGGGGGGGGGGGCGGAATTCACTTAACAAGTGTCTCGCTTAGCAACATAAATTTTGGGCTCAACTGTAGTTGTAAGTCGAGGACTACCTGTACTCCCTGCTTCCCATGAAAGAACTTAATATTTTGGACCAGAAAAAACTGTGGAGATCGACTCTTCAAAAGGGATTCCAGTAAAGACACTGTTGTAGTAGTGATGCAAGTATTCATTCTAACACCCCCAGTTACAAGAAACACAGAAGCCTCTTCCAGTATTTGATCACTGTTATCTGAGCACCACTCAGGAAAGCTTTACATCCATTCACTCACAGATTATGCCTTCCGCGTATCTTGAAAGAGAAGGACATTCTGCAAACACTTCATAGAGCAACGCTATTGTCCCTGCGTCACCTGTGAAGTGAAGGATATAGTTCACCATATCCTCTGCTGCCCTATCATGAGATCTGAGGAAAAATATTGATGATAAGAGAGACTTAAAGGATCAGATGCAAAAGGACTGGATTATCTTCTTCCAGGTGCAATTCTATTAGTTAACAGTTGGGTCTTTAGTTTTGCTACTACATTCTTTCAAGCTCAGAAGGAAATGTATACGATCAAAACTGCAGCAATGGGTAGTTAATGTTAATTTCCTTGTATGCTGTACATCAGTTTATGCAGGCAGCATTTGTTTTAATTACTACTCTTTTCAAGTCATGCTACATTTTTATGACCAGCAATCATAACAATAATCTGATTATTTGTTCACTCCAGCCCTCGAGGCTTCATTGTTTAACTCTAATGAAATTACCCAAAATTGACAGTCAGCAGAATATTCTGGAAAGCAATATTGGTATGATTTTTTTTGCTGTGACTATGATTTACAAAGCTCAGTGGCTGGATTCACACGCTACATTGAAAAAAAAACACAATACAAATGGGTTTATTCAATAAACTATGGTTAGACAAACCATACTTTCACATTTCCCACTTACAATCTTTTATGCGCTGCTACAGGTAGCCCTCGCTTAATGATCATTCATTCGGCAACTGTTCAAAGCTATGACAGCACTGAACACATGGTACTCACACCTGGTCCACAAAAGAACAGCGACTGCAATGCTCATGCAGTCACATGACCAAAACTGTAGCGGACTCTGCCACTCCTGCTGCCTTGCTCCCCACTACTCGGCACTCAGCTGCACACACACCGGTCCTGTATTCTACCATCCTGACCCGCTTTGCCTTGCGCTCTTCTGTCCCTGCCACCCTCATGTTTTTTTCTCCCACTGCTGATGAGGCACACCTGGCCCGGCCCTGCACAAGGCAGCTCTTGGCCGCACAAGGTTGGGCTTCCAGCAGGGGAAGTTGAGCACAGTGTAGCAGAGGGCAGGGTACCAGAAGTGCAGGTCGGGGCACAGGATGGGACAGCAGAACACAGAACAGGAGAAGCAGCAGTAATAGTAGTAGTAGTAGCAGAAGCAGCAGCAGTAGTAGTAGCAGAGCAGGGTGGAGCGCAGCGCAGCCAAACAGGCAGAGATGGGGAGAGATAGGGGGTTGGTGGGTAGACCTGGAGCCGTGGCAAGCACATCAGGGCAGGAGAAGCATGAGATCCTTACCTAATGACAGCACAATTCTGGCCTAACAATGGCAACCAGAACTAGCCAAAATTGACATCGCTAAAAGGTGCAGTCATGTGATTTAATTAATGACATTGCTTCACAACAGAAACTCCAGTTCAAATTACAGTCATTAAGTGAGGACAGTCTATACTCTAACAGTCTCTTGAGGAGAGAGTTTCAAAGGAGAAAGGATACACAAATGTATACTATTGTTTAGGCATGTGATATTTTGAGATTAAAATTATTAAAATCCTCCGGCATGGGTAAGCAACATGATGCCCCCCACCCCCACAAGAGAGAGAGAGAGAGAGAGACAGACAGACAGTGTTTCTCATCAAGTACAATGTCTTTCTTAAAAGTTCTCTGTCTTAAAAGAATACAAGTCTTTAGGTCTCTAGCATCAGGATGATCGTATAAGTAATTATACTTATAGATCCCACAATTTCCATGGATCGGCCGACATCATTTCTGAGGGCAAGTTTGTCTTCTGATAAATAAGAATTTTCTGACTGACTTTGACAAATATTTTGTAAGAGCATCTAGTACAGGTTATCAAAATCCCAAATTTTCCCTGCTCTGGAAAAGTATTCAACAATATTATGTTATGCATATTCCATAGTATTAATCTCTGTAGAAATTGCCAATGCTAAATTCTCAATCATGCAAGCAGATTAAACTATATGTCTTAAATTACTGTGTGTTCTTTCTGATCCCAATGAACTAATTTCCTTCTTTGAAACAACCTAAAAATAAGTTTAGCCCTATTTTTAACCAGGAAATGGGTTTTTTTTGCTACAGTGCCCAAAGATGAGATGATAAAAATCAGAATTCTACAGTTTTCCTTGCTTATTTTAGTCAAGTGAATGAGTGTACGGTTCCAATACCTCTCCCAGTTAGTAATCCGACAAATTCTACAAAATATGATATAGAAATGTGCTATAAAACATGAAGTATTTTAAACTTAAGATGTATTATGGACTCTTTGGAGTTTAGAACACTTTCCGAGTGCTCAGAACACTTCTGGCAAAGTTGGAACAACCTGTCTTAAATGCAAAGGATCTGTTTTGAATTAAGGAATATTTGCTGCTTGAACTATTTCAAACTTTGAAAGTTTTGGCACTCTCCTATGGCAGCCTGCTTCACCTTTTGTAATGACAAGATTTATGTCTAAGTGGCCAGATAAGTCTAAGTGGCCAGATAAGTCTAAGTGCTATTGCTATATGCCATAATATTATCTCAGTGTATGCCTCATTTAACTGGAAATAATAAATCTATAAGACAACAATCAGCCCTTTAAATCTCTGTGCTTAGTAGAAGAATACCTGTAAAAAAGGAACAGTTGAAGTGTATAGGCTTTTTTTAAAAATCAGTGATGCAATCTGCCATACAAACTAATAAGAACACTATTTTCAGAAGGTATATCATTATCATTATGAAAAACATACTTGCACTGTGCGTGGAAATACTTGATTAGATTTTGAAGCAAGTCAACTCCTTTTTTAATCTTGATTTCATTGACTTTCAGCAGATACTGTTGATAAAACACAGGAAATTTTTTTACTGTTTTTTACAGTAGCAAACAAGTGATATTCAGGTCTTTTAAATCGGTTCAAACAGCATAGGCACTGCTGAGTGAGAAGGTTTCCTTAGTTATTAATCTTAAAAATAAGCTTACAATAATTAAATAATGATTAAATAATGATTTAATTATTGATGTGTTAAATTAAATAGGGGATGCTATGGGCACTTGATTTGGATAAGATTCACAAGTATTTAAATCCATTATTTTCCTCCCACAGCCCCATACATAAACATATTGCATATGATTGTTATATAGAAGGCACTACAGTAAAGCTGCTAGTCGCTTTCTTTAAATAATAAAAAAATGACTCTGTGTCCAAAATTCAAATATATTTTCTATATGCAAGCCCATCTAGAAAGCACTTCCCACCTAAAAGATATTACTATATTGAACAAATGTATCTTTTATACAAGCTACACATAAACTCAAACAAATAATTATTATGAACATCCAGCATTGTTCATGTCTGCTCAGATGAACAACCACGAATTTCTTTTTGCTTAATTAATTTTAGAATCTAACTAAAAAAACACCAACAGTAAAGACACACAGAGATGCAATAAACGTTTTTATGACCACAATTCTCTTGTGTCCTTTCTGAGAAGATTCTTCTAATGGATATTTTAAGTATGAAGTTATTTGTTCTTTTATTATTGTGAAAAATGAGAGACAACAAGGAAAAAAAATCACCGAACAATCCCAAAGCACAGACTGGAATAGAGAACTGAAGTGTTCCTACACAATTGCAGAGACATCTTCTGCTTTGTATCATTCTCACAGTTCTTTTTGTCATAATTCCTCACTTTGCTACTCTACAGCAAGTCCTTGAGATGACCTCTATTTTTCTGCCCTTTTATAATGAACCAATTTCCTGTCTTATAATCTGAACTCTTTTACTGATTTTTGGGGGAGTCACATTCAGATTGGTAGACTTGGGTTAGTATTTATTTCCAAACCAAGATTTGCAAGGCAGTTTCAAAACAGTTTTAATCACTATGCTAACAAGAGTTGATCTGATTTAGACATGCCAAATTTTTAATTTAATTAGTAGATGTGTGGAAAGATAACAGGAATGGAAGAAAAGAGGAGAAAGTTACCCATTGGACTCCCTATTTTTCCCCAAATAGAATTTCAAGCAGCAGGAGAGGTACCATTATACTGTTTAAGCCTACAGAACCATCAAGTTAAAACCAAACTTAGCCCATCAAATTGTTCCAGAACAATCAAAAGGCTGAAGAGCCATTACAACTCTTCAAGGCATCAGCAGCATTTTCTCAACACCTGTTAAACATCCCTGCTTAACTAAATCAACTGAAATTTTCATTTTCTAGCACTACTATGCAGCAGATGGTAACTTAAATGCATAAAAGAAATAATCCTCTAAGCCTAGGATGACATAGTTATGTGAAGATTTTGAGTAAGGGGGCTGGTTTATAATTTGCAAATCTGTTGGTTTATCATGGATAAAATGGAAAGTAATTGTGCCAACAGAAGAAATACCCTGAAATAAAAACCAGAAGAATCAAAGTTCTCTTCAGAGTTTTCTTGCAGAATTTGTATAACACAATTTATTTGTGTTAGGGAAGAATAAAAATTAATCCATGTTTTACCTCACACATCTGCAATTGGAAGAATCGTCGCTCTTTTTCCATCTCTTCTGCTATTTCGGCCCCACTAATTTCTGTACGAATCATTCCATGTAACTTAGCATGTTCTTTTTTTTCTTTTTCTATTTTTGTCCTATAATAGAAGAAAAACAATAAAATTATGCTTTTACCTAAGCTTTAATTGTTAACTGTTACAGTTTCAGAACAGCACAATCAATTTTAAAGGCAAGTACAAAGTATCATCAAGATTAGTGAGGTAATGCTGTTGTGTACAACTCTGGATCAACAATAAAACAAAAATGACTCCGGACAGACCAAAATCTGCCAAATTGGGAATGGTCAAAACATTTGAGTTGCATAGTTCAGAGACAAGTAGACACTTTAAAGAATGTTTGGTTTCCTATATATACATTCACCTATAATAGAATGAAATTGTAATTATAAAAACGATATTTAAAAGAATGACATAGGGAAAAAAAAGACACTGAAAGCAAGTTTTGATTTACTCAGGAAAAACCTTACCAATGAAGCTCAGGGTATCAACACTAATGCATGAAGGACAATGCAAGCCCAGATGCAAACCCAGATTTCAAAATATAACTCCTACTTTTTAATACTGGGGAAGAAACATGCAACATTACTGCCTTCATGCAATATTGATAAAGAGTAAATGTTATACAGAATCCCTTTTTTTTCTTATCTCCCGAAATCCTGAATCATTTATTTATTTGAGAACTAAGAAAGAGAACCCAAAATGTTCAGTTTCAGTTCCAGTTCAGTACTTCTGCATTAACCAAATGCTAAGAACCAGGACTAGACCTTAGCTCTCAGAAGCTCCATATGGTGTCTAGACCTTCCCTTAATAACTGAAAAGTCCAAGAGAAAATTGCATTTTGGAGAGCCTTTCCATAATCTACAGGCAAAGCGACATGTTATGGAAATGTCCCCATAACTTGGCCTACTTTTACTACATTTCACTATCATCTGCCGTCTTTTCATAATCAGCATTCTATCAAGCTATGAGCTTTATAGAGCTTTTCCTTGTTGGAGAGCACTTTGCCTTTACCCCAATCTGCCCAGACCACAGCTGTCAGCTCTTCCTGTTCCTGAGCCAAGTGGCGCTGTAAATGAAAGCCAGAAGGCAGGACTAAAGGCTTCCCGGTCTTAGCAAGCCAGCTGCCCAGACTACCCAAAGGTCTCTGACAATATTTTAGGTTGAATACAGGCAATAATCATACACTGGACAAAATCTGAACATGAGACCTACAAAGCAAAATTAAATTAAGGGAGAGAAAGGAGCCACTCTTAGTTTCTGTATTAGTTCCAAATTATTGTTCTTGAAATGAGTGAGTCACCTCTCAAAAACGAAATACCATATCATAGCATATTTATCTGATTTGTTAGCCGATAGTGCTCTAATACACTCATTTAAAACAAAAAACAGACCTGCTTACAAATTTGTAATCAAAACATTGTGATCAGGGGATGGGAAGGGAAGCAGAAAAACCAATTCTTAAATAAAGAACAATTTGCAGAATCCAATCTGAGTCGGTCACCGCGACTAGAGGTTTAGTCTTTTGAGCTTTCGGACTTGTATGGGAGCCCATTGTCAGGGAAGTCTGAAAACTCGGATGACTAAAACTCAGGTCCTGGTGACTGACCCAGATTGGATCCTGCGACATTACCCTGGGACAACGTATATTTGCCTTCATCCGTGAAAGAACAATTGGATATAATTCAGAGTGACATTGCTTCCCTTGTCATTTTCCCCAGCTTTAACCTGATAAACGACTACCACTGGATTCTTTTTAAAAAAATATTTATGTGCAGAAATAGAGCATTCTTTGAAAACATTTGAAAGATTTTTCAGGGAGGAGGAAAGACTGTGTAGAAAAGGAGGAACAAATTGTGCTTCTGAGAAGATGGAAGTGACTTATTGATTGGGCTGCCCTGCAGGTCAGACACTACAAACTAGCCATATTCCAACTTGGAATGACCCCTGCCCCCCAAGAATTTTCAGCCAGCATCACGAGTGAGGATTTTAGGAGCTGTTCTCTCTTGTACTTCCAATAAATATAATTTCATACAGCACATATCATTAAGAGAATGCTGAGACATCTTTATTCACAGGATGTAGATTACAGGCATTGTTTTCTTCAAATTTATCAAGAGTTTCCATAACAACTAACATTCTGATTAATAACACATCCTTCCCACTATCATGTTCCCAGCATGACAGAATCCCAGTAGTGCCTCAGTTGGATGTTTCAGTGTTTTAGTAACACAAGGGACCGAGAACATTATTCTGTTTGTTTTTAATCATGTATTCTCAGTTCTAGCAATATAACTTTATTTCTCAATTCTGGCAATAAACCTTGTATAAAATATAGTAATGATGTACAATAATTTCTCCTGTTTCCTCTGTAATGCCCAGCCACAATCATTTTAAGTCTGGAGTTATTTAGGCTGGCTACGACCAACACTAACATCGGTACCAATAGAAGAGAATATACTGTATATAGTTCAGGATTGAACCTTGGTGCTCTCTGAGATGCTTCATTATCCCACCAGGTGACATCACTGATGATGTTTTCTAGAGGGGTAATGAAACGTCTATTTAACAAAAACAACCAAGCTCAGAGAGCATCAGGGTTAACGTCAGTGCTGATGCCAAACAAATAATAGTTTTAGCTGAGAAAATTAGATGGAGAGGGCAATATTCATCCCTCTGTGATGTAATAGTTGCACAATCTTCCAAATATTAGAATGGACCAGCTCTTATAAATAATATGTTCTTTGAAAGATGCCAAAAGAGACAATAGCACTGAAAATTCAGAATTGTTTTATCTGATCATAGGGGAAAGAATGATCATCAAATTAATATCTGTTGTTACCTAGAGATACTGCGCTAAGTTAGGCAATTAATTGGTTCACTGATTACTTGGATTAAAGAATTCAGAATATATACAATTGTAACACAAGCCCACAGGCAACAAAACAAACACTAAAGGAATGTTTGGAAACAATCTAATTTGTATCATAGGACTAATACTTTTCTTTGTCTCTAGAAATACCTTGGAAAAAAGGGATGCACAAAAGTATGAAAGACTATGAAAGCAGCATATAACAATTGAAAGATTTTAGAATTCAAATCCTGTTAATTACAAAGTTTGCCTATACTGCACATATTCATTACGACTATGTTTTAATACTGTAAGTGGCTAGAATGATCTTGAGTCCAGTGGCATTGTAACTTAGACTGCATATTGTATTCTGAAATCTACACAATCTTTAAGATTGCAAATCAAGTTGAAAGAACAAGATCATAATAATTCAATAATTTATTACTGGCACTGCATACTAAAATTAATCTAGTGGGGGTGTCAGGCTTAATGACCAGGAGTCATGCAGATTTGAAAAGATGGGAAACGGTCACACACCAAGCCAGATCATTGGCCCACATAAACTCAATATTCCCTTCCATTGATGGTCAGTATTTTTCAAATGAAGTATTTCCAAGCCCCACAAAGATACCAGAGATGGAATCTGGGTGCTTCATGGGAAAACCTCACACTGTCACCAATTTTACACTTTGTACCTAAGTGACTTCACTCCTAGACTTGAAGACCAAAACAGGAGAGGAACATTCAAGTACACTCACAAACACCACCTATATTAGTCCTTCCTTTCATGATTTCTCATCACGTGGGGATTACATCTACAGTAATCATGTTCTGGCCTAGGCAAGTCTCCTTTAAACTGCCTCATTCAGTGGGATGTAATTCATTTAGTGCAACACATTCAGTAAGTGTTTGACTCAAACTATCTTCTCTACCATGACAATCTTCCTCTGTCATGGCCATTTCTTCCAAATACAAGTAGTCCTTTACTTACGACCAAAATTGAGCCCAATTTTTCTGGTGCTAAGTGAGATGTATGATAAGTGAGTTTTGCCCCATTTTATGAGCTTTCTTGCCAGAGTTATTAAGTGAATCACTGCAGTTGTTAAGTTAGTAACCCGGTTGTTAAGTGAATCTGGCTTCCCCATTGACTTTGTTTGTCAGGGGGTTGCAAAAAGATCTCTGGGACACTGCAACCATCATAAATGTGAGTCAGTTGCCAAGCATCTTGAATTTTGATTACTGTGACCACAGGGAGGGTGCAACTGTTGTTAAGTGTGAAAAACTGTCATAAGTCACTTTTTCAGTAATGTCATCACTTTGAACAGTCACTAAATGAACTGTTGTTAAGTCAAGGACTACCCATATGCCATTAACTATTCATGTTTAAGTGTATAAGTAAAGGACATATTATATCATCGTATATTGCCCATATACATTCAACAAGTGGAATTTTTACTACAACTAATGGGTAGTTGATTACCACAATCAGGCCTTAAGAGAAATAGTATAAAACAGCAAAGAAAAAGCTGTCAGATGTTCAATAGTGCTGACGTAATACAAACTAAATCAACCATAGGCTATTTAATTACTTCAGGGAACAGCTTCTTCCTCAAAAAACCAAGTGAACAGATTTAATTTCTATTTTCTTTTTGTTTCTTCACTTCATTCATTCATTCAAAACATTTACATAGCTACCCATCTTCTAACCAACTCTGCGTAGCTCCCCTTCCAACACAAGTGCCATCATTATATAGGAAAAATAGCATTTTATTTAATATAAAAGGATATACAGGGACCGAGTGCATTCATGAATGTTAGATAGATACAGTATATATTCTTATTATTCTGACTCTGGAGTGAAGAAATGAAACTGGGAATAGTTCTTGTAAGTATGATCAATCTTCAGAATATTCAAAAGTGATTAACTGGGTATTAAATTGTACTAATCTCAATGGGATAAATATCTGGCTCATCAAAGAACAGCATGTTTTTACAAATACAGACAGCGTATTGGTTTTAGTATCAAGTTGTCTCAGCTCCTTCAAAATATACTTTTTCAATTTTCAAGTATTTTTCAATTAAGGTATGCACATTGTTTTTTTTTTAATGCTACTGCACATTTAATAGGCTACAGTATAGTGCAGGCAGGTCCACGCAGTGGCTCCTGGCCACAGGCAACGCCCAAAAGCTAGTAATGTGGTCCCACAAGATCACAAACTTTTAACACTATGTGATTTCTATATACATTAACTATATTATGCTGCCACATTATTAAATTATATGTGGCCCAAGACAATTCCTCTTCACTCAGTGAGAACCAGGCATGCCAAAAAGGTTGGACACCCATGACATAGTGTAAACATAAATTTTATATGCATTGAATATTTGTGTGACTCGTTTTTATTGCAGTATCCACTTTATGGATCCAAACTCTCCATAACTTTGAGGTAAGCAAACCTCAAACCTCAGGTAGCTAGACTTGAATTAAATAGGTAAAGGTGAAGTCTTTTTTAAAACTGAGTATGAATCTTGGTGATTATAGAGATACAAACAGTTTTCTGGGCAAGTGTGCAGAAGTGGTTTGTCACTGTCTTCTTCCAATTTCCCCAGGAATCTTCCATCCAAGTGCTTCCTAGATCTTAATCAAGCTTAGATTAGGTAGGCAACAAATATTGCATGGAACCAAAATATGATACATAGTAATCCTATGTATCAAATCAACTCAATGACCCTTATTTTTGGATGGACTAGCACAGAAAGAGACAATGTATACAAATTTGCTATGTATCAGAAAGGAAGTACTTACACTTTGGTTTCATAGTCTTTCCATGCTTTATCAAACGGTTTCTTCAAATCCTGCAGAAATGAAAAGAAAGCCATGTTAAACAGGCAAGTGACCATTTCTGCTGAAACTTTGTGTTGTCCTAATCCCTTGGATTAAAACCTGATGAAGTAATCTTTAGAATATCCCAGTTTTAATTGACTTCTTTAGTTTTTCCTCAAATCAAACTTCATATATGTGGAAGTCCAAGTGCTGTATTGTACTGAATACTGAAGACGACTCAGTCCTAGCGCTGTGCAAAGCCTTCAAGAAAAAACTTTGCAAAACATTTTTTGTGAGAGTAAAACACCTCCTCCTTGAACTGTTAATTGAAACAGCTACTTCCTTGAAAGGCTTGCGCTGCTCCTCTGAAGGCTGCCTTGAATGTATTCAGACAGCTATCATGCCATTTTCCTGCACACACTGACTGCATCTAGAACACCATGGATAGTTTTCCAAACATTTATGTGAACCTCCCAGGTGTAGCAGCTTTATTACTTCAAGGAATAGGAACGTGCTCCCACTTTCAAACATTTATTTCAATTATTTTGCATGGTCTGACTCATTACTCACATTTAATACTAAAGTAAGTTTCTAGGTGCCTCAAGTCTTGTTAGAAATAAGCAGAGATCTGTTCGTGTGAAAAGTGCTTATTTGGTTCCACATTAAAAGATTTGGTAACCTACCAAAGCAAAGACAATGCATCCATGCAAACATCAACCCCCTGGAATTAATAAATGGAGTGGTGTTCCTTTTTCTTATAGCCTTCTAATGAGTTGACCTTAGCAATCAAAATGTAAGGCTGCAAGAGTGATTTTAGTTGGATTTACATGTCATGTCATACCAAAAGGACTACACAATGGTTTAGTGTGATTGTATGAACCCAAGCTTTTTGTCATAAAATTTAGCGTGAATCGAATAAAATGATTTAAGAAGCTAATGAGAATTTTTTTTCTAATAGCATTCTTTACCTACATTTCTGATTTAAGTAGCAACACAGAATGCCCTATCTCCTGCCTATCCGTCTGGAGTTTGAATCAAAACCCCTCTTGTTTAATGCAAAATTAAACAAATCTCTGATTTGGCAGCGGGTGCAACTGCATTATACAATAACCCTAACTTAGCACCAGTCAGGCATATGGCATTTATTTATGGGTGCTGCACCATAGGATATTAGAAACCAAACCTCTGCACCAGGAAATATTCCAGCCAGCTCTGAAGTTCACACTTAGATCATTTTTTTTTGCCTTTTTAAATGTTTCCTTAAGGCAAAATCCAATTGGAGTCATAAGATACTACATACAAGTTGAAGAAAAACTGAACTCCTGCCCTTTCGTGGCACTGTTATTTTAATATTTTTGGAACTAAAGTGAAGAAATATCTCCAGCTTCCCATTTCTATGACTAGGGGGCAAATCACTATTGCCATCCCTCAGTGAATAAATGAACAAATATAATGTTTATAACCCATTTATTTAATTGGGTTTTATTTTTAAAACTTGTGCGGAGAACAGATGTGTTAGGTCATATTTATACAGATATTCAAAAGGGTTCATAAACTTTTAAATAATACTGTACATTAGTCCAAAATAAATCACTGCATTCAAAATGAAAAATTATCTATCTAGATACTAGAAGGACAGGGCAGCCAGGTATGATAGCAAAGAAATATCCTTTTCTCCAGTACAAATTTAACATGTACTTATGTCAATAATTAATTAATAGGTTAAAAAATCAAAACACATAACCTACCCCCTTTACGCCTTTTAGATCCCCCTTTAGCAAACTGTCCAGTGGAAACGTGATAATATTGTTCATGTTCTGGATCTATAACAAAAAAAAAATGTTGTCATCTACAAAGCATTTAAATAATTCTAAATGAACACCTAGTAGACTTTCCAAGAAAGAGATGCAAGATACTCAGTGCAGAGGGGGAAAAGGATAATGAAGTGTGCATTTTCCACATTTTTGTTGGATTTAGGAATGCTTGATTTTCCCAATCCATTGTAATAGTTGTCTTGACACCATTACATTCTTTCATTAAAACACAGCCTATTTTGCATGGAACCTCATCTACTTCCTCAGGAATTCCGAGCTCTTTCTCATCCTAATAATCTAGCAAGACACAATCATGGTCCCTGATTAGAACTTGCCCTACTGGCATCTAGCTCCATATGCCTAGAAATCTCTGCTCTGTCTCAGTGTAAACTCAAATGTAAGTGCCCAAGTTCAATCCAATTTGCTCCTTTACCGACAGCAATTTAGGCCTCTCCCGATTTGCTTCATCACCCAAAACTCCTCAATAAAGCTAGGGACACTGTTGGACCAGCAAACCAGAAAAGACTTACTAGGGTACAATCTTATCCAAGGCTCTTGTTGGTTCTGTTTTCTAGCCGTCAACTAAAGTCTTAGCAGAACTGTTCACCACAGCCTATGGAAACTCCTCAGATACTTCCTATAAGCAAAATGCTTCCAAATAGCCCCCCCCTTTTTTTTTGAGGGGAGACTAACTGAATAGTTTTGCAAAACCCTGAAAAATTTGGCAGCACCAGTCATATCCATAACAATGTGAGAGTGATCAGACTATGGCACAGAATAAAAACTATAGTCTTCTACCCTCAGATTATATCACAAAAAAACCCCATATATATATGGTCCTCCGTGCAAGTTAGGCCTCGAATGATCTTGGATTGTTTCATTATCCTCATGATGTCCATGAATCCTGAGCCTACCTCTAATCCATGAAAGATCTTAGATGAGGAGAGATTTATTATAGGCAAATCTGATAACAACCAGAAATTAAGCACATCTGAGGTAGCCTGGCTCTCAGGTTAAGTAGCAATTGGTACCAGGAGCCCAATCTGTTTGCCCATCACTATATCCCATCCTCTATTAGAAAGTACCTCTAAAACTTGGAATAGAGATTATGAGAAAGCACTGCTATGCACAAGGCATTTATCTGGGAAAAGGCAGGCATGAGAGGTGTGGGCAGAAGGGCATTTCAAAGAAACTCTACCTTAATTGACTCTTGCAGTTCTCAAGGATCTGTATTGGCTTTAAAGAGACTTTCCTGAAATTGGTCTTCTTACTTCCTTGGCTTTGCTAACTACAGGCAGTCCCTGATTTACAACAGCTCATTTAGTGACCAAAGTTACAACAAACACTAAAAAAAAATGACATGACAGTTTTTCACACTTATGACCCCTGTGGCCTCCCCATGGTCACATGATCAAAATTCATACATTTGGCAACTGGTTCATATTTATGACGGTTGCACTGTCCTGGAGGACATGTGATCCCCTTTTGCGACATATTGACAACTAAGTCAATAGGGAAGCCAGATTCACTTAACAACTGTGGCAAGAAAGGTTGTAAAATGGGCCAAAATTCGCTTACAATTGTTTCACTTAGCAACAGAAAATTTGGGCTCAATTGTGGTTGTTAAGTTGAGCATTCCTTGTATATGGGCTTAACACCCTAATATCTGCATAAAAGCTACCCGCTCTGTGTCGAAGGATCTTCCAGATTAATACGAAGAAACTATTGCAAGTATGAACAAAGAAAAGCTGACAAGTAAATAGCATTAAGTTAACATTTCTTATACCTTGAAATAATCTGAAGGCATCGTCATACACATCTTAAATAGCTGGAGGCTGTTAATATTACTGTTACCGAATGTCAGATAAGCTAACAGAGAATTTGGCAAGAAAACACAGCATGAATTGCCAAGGACCATGTTAACTTACTATTTTTGAAAGGTGCCCCAGGAATCAGCTCCAAATAAAGCAATGCAACAGTGTTTTTTATTCCAAAGGAAATGGGAAATGAGAGCCCAAGGTGCAAAAAGAAAGATTAAATATCACTAGTATGAAAAAATAATGTATCTGTTTGACTTTATACATAAACCCACCTGTATTTAAATTTTAGTTTCATGCACAGACTCTAAAACAGAACAAGAGTTAAGAAACATGGTAAAAAGTATTTAAATAATAAAGCCTGTATTACAATTTCTAAAACAATAAAAACTAAATCTTATTTGTTTTCAAGTTGTATAATTTCAGAATCTGTTTTAACAGTTTTGTAACTTTACTAATAATATCATACTCCTCATTGGTAAGACTTACTCTAAGGCTACATTTGTTTACTGTCAACTCTAATTATTATATAAAATAAAAAGCAACCAGACAGAGGGATAGAAAAGATACTTGCAAGTATAGGATAGTGAAATATACCTTTACAACAATCCATGTCATAATTTAACTTGGGAAGTATAATATGTCTTTAAATAATATCATACATACTCTCACATAAGCCCATGTGTGGATAAGCAGATCCTCGTATTTTTAACCAAAGAAAAATACACATAACCCAACCCATGAAATTTTCATATGGTTTAATTTTGGTACCTAAAATTCCTGGCTTATCTGTGAGTATATATGGTAAAGATTTAAAAGCAGGCTAAGCTTCCACAAAGAGCAAAGTTCAAATTTATAAATTGTGTCCTTTTCCCCCTCCATTTGCTGAATGCAGGTTTAACACAGCAAGTGGTGATGAATGAGTTAACCAAAAGAAACGTTTGGGATGACACTATCTAGGTCAAGTGGTGTTTAATCCATAGTGGTTCTTATATTAATGCATTCTTTTACTTGCTATTCCAATCATCTGATTATAAGCAGACCTCTTATGATTATGTTTAGATTCTAGATATTTACATGTTTGAAGTAAGTGTCCAGGATAGAATATATTTGCTAATGCAATTACCCCAGTGCTTTAATGGGGCAGAAATTTTAGGCTACCACTATAAGCAGTTCACTCTAATTTAATCATAATCAGATATTACAGGGAAAAATGTTTTTCAGTCATGATACAGTTTAGAAAGTTATATAGCAGTATTGGAAAAAATATTCTTATTCACCAGACATTAACTATTATTTGATAAAATATGAAATAGCAATAGCATTTAGACTTATATACCACTTCACAGTGCTTTACAGCTCTCTCTAGGCAGTTTATAGTCAGCATATTGTCCCCAACAATCTGGGTCCTCATTTTACCGACATCAGAAGGATGAAAGGCTGAGCCACCCTTGAATAAAGTATTATTTAACTGCTATAATAATAGGAAGAGTTGACAGCTTTTCAAGAGCACGCCCAATGCTTTTTTGAGGTATCCCCTCCCACCTTCAGTTCAAACACAATCAACATTATCCCATGATGCTCTGCTGGATGAGATGGACTGTGTCTCTGAAGGGGAAGGTGGTATGATGGACTACAGTGGAGCTGCAGAAACCAGGAAGGAGGAAACACATTCCGATATGGATTTGGGGAGACAAGAGACAGCTGGACCAGAGTCAAAGATTTAGGATGGGCCGCTCTCCCAGAGAGTATCCATTAGGGATAAGTTTAGTTTGTCAAGATTCTGTCTATATGGTGTGAGCAAATAAAGAATTGAATTTGGTTTTTTTCTATGTGATTCTTCATCTCCTCTTCCCTGGATTCCCCAACTCCCACGGCAATGTCCCCCCTCCCCTTTTAAGCAATTAATATTATAAAGCTTTAGAAAGAACCCAATTATAAAATGTTTCAAATCCTTCTTTGAGAGAGCTAGATAACAAAAGTTGTCCTAGGCGATAATTTACAATATACATAGGATGCATACCCAAAAGATTCTCCCACAGTATCTGATTTCAACTCTAAACAGTCACAATTTAAATCTCTGTTAGGTAAGCCTCAGAAGCAGGTATTCAGTCCTTTTTCCTCCCCAGAGAACAGCTTAGTGTCTATCAAAGCTGTGGCTTTATAGGAGATCAAGTTTTTATATTTAGTAGTTAATAATTTTTATATTTAGTAGTTATGTATTTTAGATTAAGCTTAAAGCCACACTGTACGATTTCAATTCTGCAGTACATACTTCCATTGTTTCTTACCAAGTTTTTGAAGAGCGCTGTCAATTCCTTTGTAAATACGGCAAATTTTAAAAATGCTGTTCCTAAATCTGGATCATCCCTACAGACGCAGTTGCCTCCAAATTTCTCCAAAGCTTGAGTATACTGCTCTTCATTTTCCACATGAGCTTCAAAGACAACAAACAGTATGCTAATTCCAGTAACTATCAACAAGTTCTTCACTGATTTAAAAAGTACAAGTATTTTACAGGTACATTTGAATACATTCATTTCATTCAAATATTTTTATAGTTTTGAATTTCAAAGCAATATGATAACCCATAGTGTACAACAGGGTTTTTCTTTTTAAAAAAAATTAAACATCTGAATAAAGAAAAGTAAGAGCATTAAATTGCTAAACTCATACAAAAACCTGAAATAGATTCCAGTTGAATAACTCAAAATACAGGAGAAAAGATCCAGTCCAAATAACGGTGATGGTAAATCATCATCGTCATCAACACCACCAACTCTAAATTTATCTGACATTTAATAAATGAAGCCTGGTATGTTTAAATTAAGCTCCTTCTCAGTAACAGTTGTTATTTGCAGTAGCACATCATAATGGTATATTATACTATACATATCAGCAAGTATATTATTGGGAAACATACATAAAGGCTATTTTCAGATCAAAGAAAAACTGGGATCCCATGTTGATGATATGGTTTGCTTTGATCACAGTTTGTTACCTAAGCTACAATAGCTGGTTTTTCATAAACTAACACAAGGTTGGTAACAAAGAAATTGGAATCTGTTCTTGTGAACACAAGCTAAAGTGCATAATATAGAGTACATTAATTAATCTGAAATTAATGCATGGGCCTCTCCATTCATTCAACAGCTTTAAAAAGATGAGAAATTTCATTTTCTATCATCCATAGTTTACTGATACATCTAAACCATAAAAATGCAAAACACCATAATTATGTTTCACAGAATGAAAGGGAATTGATGACCCTCCAAATGTTACTAGTAGACTATAATTCCCATCATCCCAGACATTTGGCTGGGTTTATGGCACTAAAGGGAACTAAATTTGTTAACATTGTGGGCAGTAAGTATCCTATCTTTGACTCAGAGAAAAAAATGAACCCCGAAATGCATTTATTCTCTTAATTCAGGATGGGAAGTTTTTGAGCCCTGTGGTCACATTTCCTGGTACAAGAGATGTGTGTACAACACATACAACTCATTCTCTCCTTCCAGCAATCTTGGTGCAGATTATTATTTCTCTGCGACCTTTAACTCTAGGGAAAGGAGGAGGGGGGCCTTGCTTCTCCTATTTTATCTTAGCATTAAAGCCTGTTTTCGAATGCAGCCTGAACTGCAGGATGAAAAAAAACTGCCCAGAATCCTGGGCTGCTAATTCAGTGGTTAAGTGCCATAGACTGATTCTCACTTATTCCCTAAATAACTATGTCTTATCTAGCTTCATTCATAACCAATATTCCCTTTGATTTTTGAAATGCTATGTATGGGAAAGAAATGTTTTGTGCAGCTTTTCTCAAACCAAGTACAAATTAGTGTATAGTATCAGTATATAATGAAGCATCAAGTTTAATAGCAACATGTTAACATGTTTAGGCATTTCTTAATTACAGTATAGAAGCTAGAAAGTATAATATGTCACATGCATGCTTAAAAGTTACGCCTTCAAGTAATTTTTGAGTCCTGGTAAATACATTTATTATTATTATTTGAAGTTTCCTTTGAGCATGGCTGTAATGGGATTGGTGGTGACTATTTATTATTTGAACGTTTTTTTTACTTCATGAGTTGTGTGCATTCACAAACATATCTTTATAACACCATAAACAATGGCTAGTCAAAAAACAGAAACTTTCATTGCAGGGAAAGAGGGGGAGGTCTGCTTATGAACTAAAGTGATCACCTAACGAGGATGCAGTCCTATGTTTGAATAAAACAGTTCCCATTTTTCCTTACTCCAGTGTTGTTTCTCTTTTCCCTATCAATATGAATTATAATGTCACCCGACTACTAAAACTAAAATTACCCTTAAAAATCTGTTCAACCAATTTCTGACTTAAAGGGGAAAAGTAGCTTGTCTTAAATGTAACTTACACCACATTTAACAAAATAATAATTAGCACCAGGAAAGTAGAAGCATCTCAAAAGAAAGAACAAGCATTCTTTTGTGAACTATCACGGACTTGAATCTGCATCACTCGGTGAATATTTGACAAGCATTGAATATTGACACAATGTATATGTTAGAAATATAGGACAGCGATAAACGAAGTTTACATACCCAAACCAGAAACATTTATGGCTTTTACAGATTTCTTCATCTTATAAAGAACAGTTCGGTCAACATCCAGGGCCTAAAAATGAAAGCAATAAAAGAAAAGATAGGTAATATTTATTAATTATATGAGCTCAACAGCATACCAAGCAATATACCAAGTCCATGCTACTTGATAACTGAAAATGCTATACATTGTTTTTTATATAAATCTTTCTACTATTTTTATTCCCTTCAGAAAAAAAATGAAGTAGCAATCTCCATCTCTTCACCCCCAAAGAATTTTCCTTCCATTCAATTGTGTCCAATACTCAAGGAGACTGCCTGAAGTGATTTGCCACTGACTCCTTCCTAAGGCTGAATGTCACTGACCCAAGGCCACCCAATTGGCTGTGTACCTCGGGTGGGACTAAACTCTCTCCCAAATTTCTAATGCCTTAATCATTACACCAAAGTGGCTTTCATGAAGAAAATACCTGATTGTCAATTATTTAACTAGTATTCATATATGAATGACTTAGAATTGAAATTTCTAACAAAACTTGGGCTCCTGTGCTAATGACAAAGAATATTAAGTCACTGTTTTAAGAGCAACACTAATGACTGTGTTTCATTTGGTTTATATATTATAGGGATTTTTTTTTAATTAGCACATCTGACTATATTAATTTGTTGTCTGCTGTGATCCAAGTAGCTCGAGGCAGCTTTCAGTAATGCAGGTTTTTTTACTAATGACATCAAAATGATACTCACAAGCTTCCAAGAGCATCTTAAATGACCTCTTGAAGGAATTATATGATACTAGTACTATAATGATCATGCCACCATGCATGAATAGTAAAATTCATGAACAAGTCCACATTAGGCACAGAGAAGAAAATCCACTGGAAGAAGCCACCACACATCATTTAAAATAGGGGGAAATCATGTGTACCTTCCAGAAAACTGACATGTTAAATGCATAATGCGCTTTGTATTCAAAATGCTACATACACAACAGAGTCAGTACAGAGTTCACAAAATGTACTGTGGTTAAGGAAGACATAAGAACATATCAGTGGTCTAGATAGCTTAGAATGCCCAGGTAGCTTTCTGCTTTATTTCATATTTAAAGTAATTTCTGTAAAATCAAGTTACTTGCTAAACTGCAAAAAAAATCCTACCAGTTAGCTGCCCCAAAATAATATTTTGCCTGACTTCCATTCTTTAGTTATCAGAAATCTTATCTCAATAACTATAATCCTAGCAAGAATATACCTATATCACTTACAAACTGAAAAAAATAATAATAGTGAAACATACGCTATAACATTACAAAACTCAAAATATTGCAGAAAACAATTCCCACCACTGAGCATGGGCACAATAATTTAATGTTCAGTATAAAGCAATATATCAATGTTATTCTCAACATTTATCCATGGGCTTAAAAAGATTTGTCACAAAGTCACAAATGGCAAAAACTGTACATGTTTTTTTTCCCCCCAGAATGTGGTAAGCATTTTAAATGAAGCCCAAACTCTGCTGGTTATGTTATGTTATTTCAGTATCTTGAATAATTAGTTATTACAAAACAGAATGAAGCAAACAAAAGCAATAAAATAACAAAACCCTGGAGTTTTCAACAAAGCCATCATGGCCGCTTTGTAAAAGCATGCCTTACGTTTTCGGGTATCGTTTTTTAGTAATTTCTCTTAATATATTTTTTAAAATAATAGTTTCAGCAGAATTCTTTGTTGTGACGCCATTAAGGTAATTGAGTGGCTAATAAAACCAGCTTTTACATATTTTAATAGACCTCTCTCTTTGTTTTTTCTGCTCTTGTGTGGAAAGCACGCCTTTTTAATGCTTCCTAGGGCCCTTTTCTATTAGTTTCAGGGAAGCGCATGCATTTGTCTCAAGCTTAATTCTGCAACCAAATGGATATTTTAGCATGGTCATATACAGATTCTAAAGTGCTTTCAAATTAATGTTCTTCATAATTCACTGTCTTTTGTTTTCGACCAAGTGTCAATGAGATGTAGAATGTCAGAACGCATTTTATTTTCTGGCACTAATCTCTGCCCACTATGTGCTTGTATAAGGTTCTTCATAAGTCTTGATCTGGAAAGAAGGTGAAATAGCATTGTTTTGTACATGTGCGTATTTTTTTAATGTCTAAATGTCACATTAAGCTTTACCATATGATACAGCATCTGCTCCTCTGTTTTAAGCAGATCTATGTGTATTTATTTTTATATAATATAATCATTATTATATGCAAGTCTATCACTACAGCATTTTTAAACAAAAAAGGCAGCATTTCAATTCTGTATCAATCCTTTAATATCCTTCCTTCAATACAAAAAAGTACTTTTAACTAATTTTTCAGTTTAATTTATTAAACAAATGAGCAGAATACCTGTAGATTTACAAAAACTATAAACTGCAGATACTGTACAACCTACTGAATTTAGAAAGACTTACTTTCACTGAGACTGTCATCATTCTGTTTGTTGTTACCATTCTAGATTACAAGTAAAAGGGACACTAATCTTATTTACACTACAAAGTCAAGTCCAGTATAAATCAATATGCTCTGACATACATATTAGGTTCTAATTCAAAATTTGATTCTACATAGATTGACAGGCTACTTGAACTACAGCAGGTAATACATGATATGATGGGTGGCAAAAAATGTAATACTAAATAAATAATAAAAATATTTAAAGCTTTTCACTTAACTAACTTTAGAAAAGCTCAAGATCTTTAGATTGAATATTACTTACCATTGCAAACAATGACAACCTAGTGTTAATAATCAACACTAGGGAAAAAAAAACACACTTAAAAAACAACAACTCAAATTGCAGATTTTAATCAATTCCAGTACCCAAATTGAAACCTGGTTATATCCTAACAATATAATGTGTTCCTACTCACTATGAACTCACAGATCTGTAAGAATATACAGCTTACCATACCTCCCAGTTAGCATCCCATTTTCCCCAGAAATGTGGGAATGGAGAAATCTTATTAGAAGAGTATTAAGAAACATCCAGTTTCATTAGTTGCACTGGTATCTTGAAAATGCATTATAATCATAAAAAGTATATGCACCTTAGAAAATACAATTTTCCAGAGTCTTAAAGTCTTTAGTATAAATATGGTAGCCTAGAAACAATAGGGTATTGAACATGTTCAAAAATGCACTACAGGCACTGGGGCCATAAATACGATGTAAATAAAAGCCGGGCATCCTAAAAACATGAATGTCTCAAAGATGTCTGTCAGTCAGAAAGCTGTTCGCCCAGCTTTAAGAAACCATAAGGGAAAAAAAAAATCTTAATCAAGAAACAATGAGATAGAATATATTTTCCATGGAGCTGCTCCGAGCGTCCAGGTTGGGAGGTGCTTCAGTCTCGGCTCCTACAGGCTGAGCTTGAAATTGAGGAACGCCTCTCACCATCACGTGGTCCTCTGGCGTCCCCGTTTTTAGCTCAGCCTCGTGGCAGTCAGGCTGTTCGCTCCTTGGCTGATCGGTTTTTTTCTACTGATTCTATTGGACCCTCTCTTCACCAGCGCAGGAAAATTGAGGTTTGCACTCTCAAGGGAGTACCCTGATACAGGGGGAGAGCTTTATCACATATTTCAGGGGCAGAGGCTAGCGTTCCGAACGCCACCCCCCCACCCCTCCTTCGCTCGTCGTTCCTTCGCCCCGGCGAAAACGCATCGTTCCTTACCTGCCTTGACTTTCTCTTCTCACTGTTTCCCCCCCACGAACGCCTTTAGCTCAGGGGAAACTGCTCCCCTGCCTCTTCCTTAATTAGGAGAGTTCCGCCGCTGGGTTAGCTCAGATTGTTTGCGGCCGCCATTTTGGGGCTCCGCATGGCGTCCGCCATTTTGAAGGTGGCCTCAGCATGGCGTCCGCCATGTTGAATGTGGCCTCACCACATGGCGTCCGCCATTTTGAATGTGGCTTCAGCCAGCGACGCCATCTTGGATGTGGCCTCACCACATGGTGTCCGCCATTTTGAATGTGGCTTCAGACAGCGACGCCATTTTGAATGTGGCTTCACCGCATGGCGTCCGCCATTTTGAATGTGGCTTCAGACAGCGACGCCATTTTGAATGTGGCTTTCTGGCCTACCTTTCTTCTCTGAGGCACTCTGTTACAGGCTGCAGGTAATTGAGACTCTAGGCAGCCCCTGGGACTACCTAGACTACTGCTCGTGTTTTCCCAGGCCTCTCAAGGCTTACAGAGCTTCAAGGGTCCGTTGGCTTCGCAGCCTACCCAGCAGGCGAGGTAGCAGCATAGCAATCCCCCACCCGGTCCGTCCGGTGAGGGTAGCTGCTTGGGCGTTCACCTTTGGCTGATTGACTTCATGGGCCAGGCCCTCAACTCGATAGCAGTTCACTAAAAATTTTTGATCAAAGGGGGCGTGAAACAGTTGCTAGGATTCCTGGCCTTCCGTAGGCCACATCCAGACGTGCCAACCGTCTAATACTAACCCAAAATTCCTCTTTTTGCTCCTTCAGATGGCAGACGACAAAACACCTCGTGGCCCTTCCTTGAAGGCCAAATCAAAGACTCATCACCTGCGTAAACAAAGCCAGGAAGCCTCTAAAGCCTCCCAGAGAGATGCCCTCAGGCGACACAGGGCACTTGAGAAGGAGATCGACAGGCGGTCCAGAGAGTTAGGCTCCGTGCCTCTGGCTCCTTCCGCCCCTACTCCCTCAACCTCCACCCAACCCCCTCCCCTCCTCCCCGGCACCCTCCTCTCACTCTCAGCCTAGACAGGCCCCTGAGGCCACATTTACTCCCACCGCTGCAGGTCTACGCCCAGAGGAGCCTCACCCACCTCCCGTGCTGGAAATCCCGGAGAATCTCAGGCAGTGGATGGAGTTGGCCATCCGACAAAGCATAACGCAAGAGCTCCAGCATATAGCCGGCCCGGCTCCACGGCCCGCGACCTCTGAAGCGCAGGCACCTTCCGTTCGCTCATTCTCCGGATCCGAGGCCTCGCACGGGCAGGTAGCATCCCACGGGAATTTCCCCCTGTCTTTGGAGGAGGAGATAGAAACTCAGGAGCTCGGGGATCCTACCCAATTTGGGGAAGGCGAGGACCTAGACTTGGGGTCCATTTCTGGCAGTGAGCCCTTCTCGGGAGCAGACCCACTGGAGGGGGACATGTCGGAGGACGAGGGCCTCACTCCGGACCAACCCGCCTTCGTGGGCTTGTTCAAGCCGCACCTGTTTAGGTCCATTCTATTTAAGGCCAAGAATACCTCCGGCCTGACCTCCCCCACTCCTTCCCAACCAGCGGCTTCGGGGGAACCCCTCGACTCCATCTTTTCCCAGCCCATGGTGGAGACTGATGTGGTCCCCGTCCCACCTATCTTCTCGGACATGGTCTCCAGGCAGCTAGCCTCCTCAGGGCCTCCCCCCCCCCTCCCTCTGCCCAGGATAAACGTTTCTTCAATCTCGACCCGCAGTTCACTCTTTTGCTAGATCCCCCCCCCTGTGGACGAGCCCATTGTAGGACTAGCTTCCCGGTCTACCCCTAGCGACGCTCTCGAGGCCCTCAAGCCCGAGGACAAACGAGCCGAGCTGGCCCTACGCCGCGCTCATCATTCCGACGCCTGGGCAGTCAGGGCATCCACTGCTGCTTCTTTCTTCATTAGGTCCTCGATTAAATGGCTCCAACAACTCAAACAACATGTCCCTGCGGCCAACCTCAGAGCCCAACAGGACATCGCCAAACTTATGGCCGCGGCTGAATTCTCGGCGGATGCCACCTTTCAAGCCGCCAAGTTCTCCACCAAGGCCATTTCCTCCCAAGTCACCGCCCGCCGCTTGCTCTGGCTCCGCCACTGGCAAGCGGATGTCAAAAACAAGGCCAAACTAGCCTCAGCCCCCATCTCTGGGGGAAACTTTTGGACCGGCCCTCAATCCCTTTCTGGCCGAGACTCGGAACAAACGCACGTACCTCCCCTCTCTTTTTCGGAGGCCCGACCCCAGAGGCTCCTCCCCCTCCCCTCGTCGAGGCTCCTTTCGTCCCTCCAGATTCTCCCAACCTCCCTACAGAACCCCCTCCTCGCAGGTCCGGTCAGACTCGTCTGACAGGTCCAGACGAGGTTCCTTCAAGAGGCCTTTCCGGGATCCGGAAACCGACCTTTCCGTCGATCTCGCTAGGGCAAACCTTCCCATAGGCGGCCGCCTCAAGCACTTTGCTCGCCAATGGGAGGCCATTACTACTGACGCATGGGTCAGAGATACGGTTCGTCTCGGACTGGCACTCGAGTTCCACTCCTCCCCCCGAATTCTTTATGTCTTCCCCCTTCCAGGAACCCTGCAAAACGGGCCCTCATGGAGGCCGCCATTCACCACCTCCTAGATATAAGGGCCATCCAGCCCGTTCCCTCCTCTGAACGGGGCGAGGCTTCTACTCCCACCTGTTTGTAGTGCCCAAGAGTTCGGGGGTTGGAGGGCGATCCTAGACCTTAAAAGACTAAACCGCCACATTGCCCCCGCAAATTTAAGATGCACACTTTGCAGTCGATACTTATGGGTACCCGGCGAGGGACTGGCTCTCCTCAATTGACCTTTCCGAGGCATACTTGCATATTGCTATTCGTCCCTCTCACTACAGGTTCCTACGCTTTGCCTATAATAGACAACATTTCCAGTACGTCGCGCTTCCCTTTGGTCTGTCCTCCGCTCCCAGGGTGTTCACGAAGGTTTTGGTGGCCCTTGCCGCTCACCTGCGTTCCTTCCCCGTCCGACTCCACTGTTATCTGGACGATATCCTCATCCTCTCATCTTCTAGAGCTCTCGCCCTAAGAGATACCAAACTCACCCTTAATACCCTGCAAAACCACGGGTTCATTATCAACTGGAGGAAAAGTCACCTTTCCCCCTCTACCCAACTTACTCACCTGGGGGCAGTGATTGACACCAACCGGGAACTAGTTTTCCTGTCCCCAGACAGGTGGCTTAGCATCCAACAATCAATTAAGGAGGTCAGGAGGGCAAGAACTGTTTCTCTCTTAGAATTGTCTAAGTTGCTGGGGAAGCTTATCTCATGCATATCTATCATTCCCTGGGCCCGTTTCCATTCCAGGTCTCTACAATGGTTTCTACTGCCGTATCAACGTTCCGGAAGGAGCAACTCGCGACTTCGGGTCAGAGTTCCTCCGAGAGTTCTTACGTCCCTCCTTTGGTGGACCAGGCCGGCCATAAACAAAGGTCATTACTTCAAAGAGCCCGACAGGCTATCCGTCACCACGGACGCGAGCCTACTCGGTTGGGGAGCTCACGTCCTCTCCACATCGTCACAGGGCAAATGGTCACCAACAGAGCAACTCTGCTCCATAAACTGGCTGGAGCTTCACGCCGTTCTCCTGGCGCTTCGCAGCTTCCTACCCCAGGTACGCGGTCGTCATATCCTGGTCCTCACGGACAACATCACCGCAAAGGCCCACATCAACAGGCAGGGGGGCACTCAGTCAGCAAGTCTCATGAGAGAAGCCGAGCGCCTTTGCAGGTGGGCGGAATCAAATCTGGCCTCCATCAGGGCAGATCATATATCAGGAGCCCTCAACATTCAAGCGGACTGGCTCAGCAGAGCCACTATAGACCAAGCGGAATGGAGCCTACACCCTTCTCTCTTCAGGGAAGCAGCCTCCATCTTCGGGCCCCCCTTGGTGGATCTCTTCGCTTCCCCTCTGAACGCCCAACTACCGAGGTTCATTTCAAGATACCCCTCTCCCGGGGCAGAGAACCACAATGCCCTCCGTTGCCCTTGGCCCCCAGGGCTCCTTTATGCATTCCCCCCCCTATCCATCATCCCCAGGGTGATCCACAAGTTGATCCTGGAGCAGGCAGAGATCCTTCTAGTAGCTCCCTACTGGCCCAGACGCCCTTGGTTTGCGGACCTCCGCAACCTCTCGGTGGCTCCTCCCTGGAGGATTCCCCCAGACAGGATCTCCCTGTCTCAGGGCCCTCTTCTTCATCCCAAACCCCAATGGCTCCAGCTAGCCGTTTGGAGGTTGAGCGGAGCCGCCTAAGGGCTCAGGGAATTTCTAACCAGGCCATAGACACCATCCTGGCAGCCAGACGATCCTCGACCAACCGCATATACAATGCCACATGGGCCGCTTTTCGTTCTTGGGCCCTCAAACTTCAAATTAATCCTCTTTCTCCTTCCATAACCCAAATCCTTGATTTCCTCCAGGGGGTCTCGACAAGGGTCTCTCTACCAATACCCTGAGACGCCAGGTTGCTGCCCTCGCAACTGTTGTTCCCTCAGACGCTGGGGAATCCATCTCCCATCACCCCCTTGTCAAGACCTTTCTTAGGGGAGCTTCCAATCTCCGCCCCCCAACCATACACCGCTTTCCGACCTGGGACCTCAACAAGGTTCTGGTCGCCCTTACCAAGCCCCCCTTTGAACCCATAAGGGAGATTCCCTTACAGCTCCTCACCTTCAAGACCGTCTTTCTCGTGGCCATCACATCCGCCCGTCGGATTTCGGAGTTGGCGGCCCTTTCTATTAGACAGGATCTTTGTACTTTTCACTCTGACAGAGTCGTCCTCCGTCCCGACCCCACCTTCCTCCCTAAAGTAAACTCGGCATTTCACAGAAATCAGGAGCTCATACTTCCTGACTTTTGCCCCAATCCCTCTCACGAGAAGGAGAAACTGTGGCACTCTCTTGACGTAAGACGCTCCTTGAGGGTGTATATCACACGCACCCAGCCCTTTCGCAAGTCAGAGGCCTTATTTGTGTCCTTCCATCCTGCTTCTCTTGGTCACAAGGTGACGTCCTCAACTGTGGGCCGATGGATTAGGGCCGCTATTGCCAAATCCTACCAGGCTCAGTCCCTTCCCGTTCCAATGGGCATCACCGCCCATTCCACCAGAAGTGCGGCTACCTCAGCCGCATGGGCCACGCAAGCCTCCATACTAGACATCTGTAGGGCTGCCACCTGGGCATCCCCTCTCCCTTTATCAAGCACTATAAGATTGATATATTTGCATCCGCTGAGGCTTCCTTTGGCAGGCGTGTCCTTCAGCGTGTTATCGAAGTTCCAGAAGAGGTTCCACCCCAGACGGGAACCCACCCGCAGGACTAGCCAAGCTCTGGTATGTCCCAACCTGGACGCTCGGAGCAGCTCCATGGAAAAGGGGCGTTGGTTCTTACCTGATACGCTTCTTTTCGTGGAGCTGCGGAGAGCGTCCAGCCCCACCCGTTAATCCGTCTGGTGGGGAACCTCGCCGGTCAGCCAAGCACATTAACGTTCTTTAGTTAGTATGAGTACAGGGCCTTCCTTTCTCGTCTTCGCAAAACTGGGATGCCGGAGGACCACGTGATGGTGAGAGGCGTTCCTCAATTTCAAGCTCAGCCTGTAGGAGCCGAGACTGAAGCACCTCCCAACCTGGACGCTCTCCGCAGCTCCACGAAAAGAAGCGTATCAGGTAAGAACCAACGCCCCTTCTACTACAGGTAGTTCTTGATGTAAGACCATTCATTTAATGACTATTTGAAGGTTCAATGATATTGAAAAAATGACTTAGGACTGAGCTTTAATACATCCATGTTTTAACATTTTTTAGATGAATACGAACTGATTACTCTAGTGCAGGGGTGTCAAACTCAAGGCCTGCAAGCTGGATCCAGCCCACATGATGCTTAGATATGGCCCATGGGGCTGCCCTGGAAACAGCAAAGGACCGGCCCGTGGCTCCTCTGCCAGAGAAAACGGAGCTTGGGAGGGCTGCCTCCTGAAACCCTCTGCCAATGAAAATGGGAGCATGGGAGGGCCATTTTCACTGGCAGAATTCGGCCCACCACAGCTGCCCCCTATATGAGGGCGTCGAGCTGGCCACACCCACCATGGCCAAGCCCCTCCAGGCCCCCCAGGTGAAACACAACCCTGATGCACTAGTGAATCACAGGATGGATCGCCTGAAGAAATATAGTTTATTTCTTTGTTGCATCACTCCTGTCACACAAATCACTACTGGAATTCCTCGACTTACAACCATTCAAAGTTACAATGGCACTCAAAATAGTGACATAATTGTTTTTCACGCTTATGACCATTGCACAGTTGCGGGATCATGTGATCACCCTTTGTAACCTCCCTAGCTGGCTTCCAACAGGCAAAGTCAACAGAGGAAAGCAGATTTGCTTAATGACTGCATGATTCACTTAACAACTGCAGCAGTTCATTTAATTGTGGTTAAAAATGGGGAAAAACTCACTTAACAACAGCCTTGCTTAGGAACAGAAATTTGGGGCTCAATTGTAAGTCAAGGACTACCTATACAACAATCCTAGTAGCATGATACAAATGACCTAATATTGTAATTCTTTCCCAATGTACTCATCTGAACACTGACTAGCCTGTTCAATATTTCACCCTCTCCTAGTTTCTAGCCTGGTGTCTTAACCACTACATCAATGTGACTCTCTTTAGTTCTCTGAACAACCACAGAGCATGATTTACTGTCACTTTCCTCACCATTTCTTGCCTTTTCATTGCTTTGCTCTTAGGAGGAGGAGGGAAAAAACTAAAAATTTATGATAAGACACAGTCAGAATCGCTCTGGACAAACTCAAAGGAGATTCAGCTACCTGCACCAGTTCTATCCCTTTCATTGCTTGTATGACATGGGGAGATACAACCTAAAGAAGCCATAGTGATGGATTACCTAGTTAAAGTACAGGGAGCCTCTTTGACTTCATCTTATTCATGGTCACTGAAAGAAATAGCTAGACATCAGATAATTTACATGCCAGTGGAAGATCAGGTTTGTAGACCCATTCTTTACTAACTATGATGTCGGTTTCTGTGAAACATTTCAAACAAATATAAAAAATAATCATTAAACTGTAGTAAATCACACAGACTGACATATGCAGGTATAATAGGTTACTTCTTGCTGCCAATTTAAGTACAACAATACTCCTCTAAGCTGTTCTGGTTAATTAGCCATAATTAGAAGTTACAGTTTCCACAGTAACCTTAGCTCTGACAAAGATGTTTCAGTTATAGTCTGAACAGTTATTCCAATGTAAAAGCTTTGAATTTCAAACTCAATAGTAATAAGCATAACATATAATCCATACAATGTTCATTCCAGACATGAAATTTAGGATAGAGTGTTATTTCCATTAAATTAAATTGGATCTCTGGATATTCAAAACAACCTTATTGTTATTATTGAGTATGATAAATGTAATCCTAATTTTTATGCCTTCTCGGCTACAGTTTTTTTCAACTCCACATTCACAACTCTTATTTATCTAAAAAAATGTAGCAATTCATGAGAAAAAAATACCTTAAAATTCATAGTCCAGCAATAATTTTATAAAGATTAACAAAAATAACAAAAAAGTATTCTCCACCCCACTTCCAAGGCAACCATCCATACTTTCTATGTGGTTTCCCTCCCTCATACACAGAATGTATTTTCTCACCTTATATGTATGGGCAAGAAGTAGGAAGTTTTAAAAAGCACAATAAAAGCTTTATACTTTGTAGATTCTCCTTACCTTCTTAAGGCTAATTTATTTATAATTGCTAGGATAGAGGCATTATTGTAAATACAGTCTGAATTCAAAAGAAGTATAGATAGTCCTTGGCTTATGACTGTGCATTTAACAGCAGTTCAAGGTACAACTGCTTTGTAGTGACTTATGATCTGTCCTCAAAATTACATATCGTGATCCTTCAGTCACTTGATCACAATTTAGGCACTGGGCAACTGGCTCCCATTTGCAATGGCTGCTGCAAATAGGGGGATGGTGTGTGTGACACTTAATGCAATTTGCATCACCTTGGCTGTTGTCCAGCAAAGTCAATTGAAGGAGCTGTATTCACTCATCGACTGTGTGATTCACTTAATGATGGACGTAAAAATGACAGTACAATCAGGTCTGATTATGTGATGAGTCACTTAACAATCACACTGCTTAGTGACCAAAGTTCCTGTAGTGAAAACTTACCTGCAAAAGCAGTGTTCATCTTCCTGTTTCTGATAAAGCTTTGTGTCAGGGGTTAGATAACACAAAAGGTTGCTACAACACAGCATACCAGGCTGGGCTACCCTGGAGAATTGGGCAGATGCCAGACTGCTCTCAGACAGGACCTGAAACGCAAGCAGCTCTCAGCTTCTTGATGAGGCTGAACACAGCTAGAATTGAGGTGTTCTGACCGGCAGCACCAGCCTGCTCCCAAATAGCTTTGCCTGCACCAGACGATACTTTGATCAAGTCCATTTCTTTCTCCCTCCCTGCTTTTCACATGGCAGTAACAGTATTCTTGTGAACTAAATGAATGAATGTTCTGACTCACAAGGGACAAGAACAACTGCATCACGATGCCATTTCTTCTTACTTAGGAGGAGATGGTATCTCCCAGGCCCGTGATGGTGAGCCTTTTGGGCTTGGTGTGTCAAATATTCAGAATATGCCTAAACTGAATCTGCTGGTGTGACACTACCCCTGCCCCCCTCGAAAACAAGAGAGAGAGAAAATATTGACATATACATTTATCTTTCAAAAAATACAACCCAATCATGTGAGGCACTATGTATGTATGTATGTATGTGTGTGTGTGTATGTATGTATGTATGTGTGTATGTATGTATGTATGTGTAAGTATGTATATATATATATATGGAAGCCTGCACTCACAAACAAAAAAAATCTCCACACCACAAGCCAGGCAAACACCTGGGCACAAACAGATCCCCCCTGATACCTCCAGCTCAAACACACCCCAACCAGGCACCCAGATGAAACCTAGCTTCCTAATAAATGATAGCCGTCCATTTACTCGGAGCCAAGCCATATTAAAAGCCTCCAATACAGGAACACAATGTTGCCAGCCAATCAAGACAAAAAAAGCCACAAAACACAGAAGATATTAGAAACACCAATCAAGCAGAACACAGCAAACTCCAAGACCAATAAACACAGACCAAGACTCCCAACCAATCAGGATGAAGAAAAAACCATTCTGGCACAGCAGTAGGCTAGCCCCAAATTTAAAACAGAAAGTCTGTTGTGAAAGTCTGACTCACAGACGAACACTATAAAGAAGCCTGATGATGGCAGATGAGATTCTGCCGAAACGTTGCTACAACTTTAAAAGCACAACTATAATGATGTGGGAAAATACCCGAACAAAGCCAAATACCATACATATAAATACCCGCGAAAACTTAAGAAATACACACACACACACATACATGTGCGTATATATGCACTGGCACGAAGCCGAAAGCACCAGCCTGAGGATGGCAAGTGGGACCTTGCCGAAACGTCGCCAAGATACTCTTAATCTTACATGGGAAAAGACCTGAACACACCTGGACCTATATATATATATATATATATATATATATATATTTGTTTTCTGAGGTTCTCGGTATTTATATGTGGATCTTTGGTTGTTCGGGTTTTCTCCGCGTAAGATTAAATATATCTAGGCAACGTTTCGATGAAGTCTCATTCATCATCTTCAGGCTTCTGTCTCCGGCTCTGTGCTTTTCAGAGTAATATACATATACACACAATAAAAATATATATACACATACACACAAACGAAATAATTTACAAAAATGAAATAGAAGCAAAACCAACTCATCTGCAGAGGGAGTGGAGGCCATGCGACAGCACAAGGGTTTAGAGGTTGTGCAAGACCATACCTCGTTCTCATGCATCTCCCACAGTCTCCAAAAATCACCCCAAAATGGGGCATGCTTTTGAAAATAGTTTTTGTCAGATGTTAATGAACAGTAACATGTCCCTCTGTATGTCAGGCATATGACCTTTGACACATGTGTCATAGGTTCACCATCACTGTCTTAGGACCTTAATTCTGTGTCTGATTCCTTTGGTCTTTCTTCTCCTATGAAGAATATTCTTCAGGCATGGACCCAACTCTTTTTCTCACCAGTTCGTGTTGAAATTCCATAAACAAAGTATAAATCAACTATGCTAGGGAAGAAATACTGCTCCATATCTGAATAAGGTTTTAATAGGAACAGCTCTAAGCATCTAGGACAGATCTGTCCACAGACATTCTTTCTGGTCATCAATCTCCACCAAGAATGTCAAACTTGGGGCCCACGGGCCAGATGTGTCACATGCAGGCCATGCCCACCCCGGCTCTGCAAAGGCAAAAAAGTCACGATACATCACATGAAGCGATTGAGTTTGATACCCGTGATCTACACCCTTCATGTTTCACCAATTGCCATTCTTCCACCAAGTAGCAATGACATCTGATACTTCACCATATATATTTCCATGTATATTTATATATCCAAACTAGACTGTGCTGTTTCTCTGTGTCATATAATATATGTGGGTATATGAATGTTTTAATTAGTTATATTTTTGTCATGTTTATGTAGTCTGTATGGGAGGTGGTAAGTCTTTGAGAGACGTATGCAATGAAATTTGATTTTAATGTATGTCGATTAGTGTACATTTTAAGTGACTTAAATTATTCTAGGTGTAAATCTACCTAGTATGTGTAAGATTAAGACATAAAAATCCAATCCTTCATTGTTATTCTGTGTTTAAGGAAAAAATGACTTTATTGCTCACCTTGATGATTTAAGAGTCTTCATGGCTTCAATATGTGAAAATGTTCTCACACTACATAAACAGAAAACAGAAAGTTGCTGGGTAGGGAATGCTGTATATGTAAATGGTAGGTTTGCTCTCAGTTCTAGATACTTTTCAAGAGAAGGCAGGCTTTAGAACAGGGGTCTCCAACCTTGGTCACTTTAAGACCGGTGGACTTCAATTCCCAGAATTCCCCAGCCAGCTGGCTGGGGAATTCTGGGAGTTGAAGTCCACCGGTCTTAAAGTGGCCAAGGTTGGAGACCCCTGCTTTAGAACAAACATGGGGGAGGAGGGCGGGTAGGAATGTTGCCTTAGGAAAGAATAGACAAAGACTACTAATCTTCCCTACTCACTCTGTAAATCATTCTGGCTTCTCTCTTAATTTTGTTTCAAACTTTTCCGGTTTTGTTTCTGCCAAACTCCAGCTGATCTGAAATTATTTGGCAGAACTTCCGGAGCAAATGGTTTTAAAAAAATAGTTTAAAGCTTAAAGTTCAAAACAACAAAAGATATTTTCTGTCTCAAGTACACACACTTGCTATTACAGAATAGCAAATCAAGTAACTGGCTTATCTACAGTCAGCACTGAGCTGCAACAACTTTCGGTGGAGGAACTTCCCAGCCTAACAGTTCACCTGAAGTAACGCTTGTTTGTTTATTAAACAAATCTATATAGTCATCCAAGTCACACATTGTTGACACTGGGCAGTTTCCAACATTTAAAAAATCTACTACATAATAAAAACTCATTTAAAAAAAAGCACCCTCCACTTCTCATGGCAGCAATGCAATCAGATCAACCATTTGATCAGCTCCTTCTCAATTCGTGGTCCCAAGATCCTGCTGACAAAACCATGGTTTTTGTGGTTCACCACTTATGCTGTACAATTGAGCTAAGGTGGTTTCTGGCAGCTGAAAATGATGGTGGATGATGTTAGGTAGGGTAACTTGAAAAAGGACTGACTTTTTAGCAGATGTGATTGAATATTATTTGACAGGTCTCTTTAACAAATCTGAGCATTATCCTCTTTTCTGGTTATACTACCAATAGCTATCCTGTATTGTAAAGCAACATTTCTGAAAACATTTCTTGAATTTTGAAAAATAAATAAATACTATTATAAAGCAGTTCCATATCTTTGAGAATACTTGGAATTGTTACTGCATTGTTGCAGGAAGTTTATTGTACTGAATATTATTTTCAAAACCAATTATCATCATACATATATACCTAGAAACTCATTCTCTTTTAGGTAAGCAGCATTATGCAAAATACAGAATTGAAATTAGAACAAATGAATATTAATAATATATAAAAGCAAATTAAAGGCATGCATTTAAAAAACATGGAGGAAATATTTCATATATCTAGTTTCCACTAACATCCTTTATCATACCTCTCCAAAATTTTTTAGACCATCCTTGCTTCTACCACATCCATACATGGTTCATACACTGACTTTTCTTTTAAACTTTTCACCTCTCTTTTTCTCAGGTTCTTAACAATTCGATTTAGTTATGATCTTCTCAGTCTTGCCATTCCTCTCAACTCACTCATTCAAATTGCCTTAATGTATTTGTTTTGCAATTCAATTATTTATTCCCTTTATATGACCAAAACACCTCATCAACAAGTACAGGTAGTCCTCAATTTATAACTATTGTTTAGCAACTGTTTTTAGTTTCCACAAGGTTGGAAAGAATGCTTTCCAGCCCGTACAGCATTTCTGGCCATTGTACAATGTTATACTACCCCCTACATCAGGGGACCCCAACCACCGGTCCGCGGACCAGTACCAGTCCGTGGGTCATTTGGGACCGGGCTGCCTACTTTGCTTCAGCGCCATCTTGTTCCGACGTGCTGGATCGAGTGCTGGTTTTGATGCCGTCCCTCAGCCTCGCTCGACCAAAAACGTCAGCTCCATGCCGTGCGTGGCTAGAGAAAAGGGTAACATGGTAGCTGTGGAGAAGCTGCTCTCCCTAAGAAGGAGGCTCCTGATTCGCCGGGCTTACGCCAGGAGTTCTGCGAAGCTATGGTGAAGGGAGGCTACGCTGCTGCCAATTACCTCGATCCCAGCCTGCACGAACTCCCTCGCCCTCTTTGGAAGCGGCCGGCGACCTGGTCAAGGCTCACAAGAAGTTCTTCTTCAATCGCCTCACCGACACGCGGCTACAGGCCACTCAGGTGAGTGGCAGGAAATGGGAGCTGGGCAGCCACAGACCAGCTGTCTCTCCGTCTGACGGCCTCGGCAGAATCTCTGCCTCCCAGCGCGCTTGGTCCTCCACCCGCAGGCTTCCCCGGCCCCTTGCCAAGCGGGTTTTCCACCCCAGCCCGGCAGGGCCCTTGCTGCCTTCCCCTCGCCTGGCCAGACGGGCTCCTTGGGCAACCTGGCTGCCTCGTGCTGAGAAGCATGCTGCCAGGCGGGGGCCACGTGGCGCAGGGCAACATGCCACCGCCCGGCCCTGGCAAGGGAAAGCAGCGGGCGCTCCCTGGGCGGCGGCCTCGGCCCCACCACCAGGGAAGCGGCTGCCCAGCTCCGGAGCTGATCCGCACCTCACCGGCTGGAAAGGAAGGGTGTGTAGCGTTGGTGTTGTGTGTGCGATTTCTTGGTGCGCGGCGGGTCTCTTTTGGCCGGCCCCGATTTTTTTTTTCAGAGGGGAATATCATGCCTGCATTAACCATGATTATTAAATCCAATCCAACTTTGATTATAATTAAATTAAGTCTTAACTAGCTTTTCAATGAGTGGAATATGTAATAAAATAAAATTAAATAAATAAATAATTTAAAAATAAATAAATAAATAAAAAACCCTAACCGGTCCTTGAAAAAGTGTTTCTGCGTGAAACCGGTCCCTGGTACAAAAAAGGTTGGGGACCACTGCCCTACATGATCAGATGACTGCATTTTGGGCACTTGGCAATCTGTTTGCATTTTCAACCAGTTGCCAGCTACCTTGTGATCATGTGATCACCATTTGCAACCTTCTCTGGTGGCTTCCCCAGAAAGTCAGTGGGGCACTATTTAGATGGCTCCCTTTTATGGAGTCTTCTAAACAAGAGCAGCACTCTTGTAGATGCATTTTTTTTTCATCTATAACTTTCTCACTATTCCAAGCAGCTTTCATTTCCTCTTTCCACATGTCCACTTTCCCTCCATTCTGTTGGAAAATTAATTTGTCTTCTGCTTATATACTTTTTCATATAGGACTCATACTTTTTCTTCCTATATAGTTGCTATACTGTCACTCTAGTTTCTTCCACATCGTTGCTTTTTGTATATTAATTTTCTCAATATTTTCACAAATGGAAACTTCAGACAAGTAAGACTGAAGTAATGTGCTTCCACCTCAACAAGATGGCCCACCATGAACTAAGTGTAGTTTGAGAATACTCTTCTTGTTCATAACAAGTAACCCAAATTACTTTAGGGTAAGGTTACTCTAGAACAAAGTTGTCAAACTCAATTTCGTTGAGGGCCACATCAGGGTTGTGTTAATTTTGCCATTTCTGCTGGTTGCATCATCTTCACCAATCGCTCCGCCATTGTGAATATTTCAGAATCTTTTCATTTTTGCACATTTTTTGCAGCAATAAATATGTGGATTTCTATTTTCATCGAAGTAACTATCTATAGTTCTCAACTTATGACCTCAACTGAGCCCCAAATTTCCATTACTAAGCAAGACAATTGTTAAGTGAGTTTTGCCCCATTTTACAACATGTCTTGCCACAGTTGTTAAGTGAATTGCTGTAGTTAAGTTAATCAAAGAATCAAAGAATCTGGCTTCTCCAGTCACAAGGCCGCAAAAGATAAAACCACATGACCCTGGGACACTACAACTGTCATAAATTCATGCCAGTTGCCAAGCATCTGAATTTTGCCATGTGACCATGGGAATGCTGCAATGATCGTAAGAGTGAAAACAGGTCATGGGTCACTTTTTTCAGTGTCGTAACTTTAATGGCCACTAAACGAATAGTCGAGGACTACATGTATATGATATTCATTTTACATGTTTCATTCTTAATTCAGTTGTTAAACTTCAGGAATTGCTGCAATCTTGTTCTACGCATTATAAAGAGCCCCAATGAAGTAATCAATTCAACTCAATAAAATCAGATCTCCATCATTTCCCTTAATTTGACAGACATCCAACATGGTATTTGGTGGATTTGTTAGAGTCCTGACAATATTCTTGTTTCATGCATTATGTTATATTATTTACCATTCATTCTTCTTTCATTACGAATACTGTAGAAATCTCCTATTTGACATACACATGTCATTCACTGGCCATCATAGCTCTGGTCAACCGAGGTTTTTAATAATAAGGAAACAATTTTATCTTGATACAAAGGAGAGATGAATGAAATATTTTTGCTGCTGAAAAATTATATTCCATTTACTAAAGAAGTCAATCTCATAATTAAAAGAGGTTTGAAAACTAATTTGAGTGGTCTTTTGTGTATTATGAATCTTCATATCCACAGAACAAAACTGTATCAAATAACAGTTTGGCTGTACTCTATATTGTAATTCAGGGAGGAGAAAGAACCTAAAAAGACTGTTCTACACTTTGTAATGAAATTTTCAAATAATAATCTTATCTTACTGATAGGGATTAAAATGATTAGTGAATGCATTTTGTTTGCTAAATGAGTTTCTTCAAAATAGATTTCACTAGTATCATTTAAAGAAAATGACACAAACAAAAATAAAAATAAACAACCAACCAACAGTTTTAATGGAAAATGAAGCACAGCAAGTAACACATAATAAAGTTTACTCTGCTTTCATGCAGCCATAGTCTATGTTTTAATTTGGGGGCGGGGGGGGTAGGAGGAGTTGCTATAATTCAGATATGAACACTAAAGATTTAACTGTAAGAATTGGCATTAAAGAAACATGACTGCTTAGAAGAATTATAACATTTGCACAAATGCACTTCATACCACTAGAAAATTTTAGGAAATCTTTTTGTTATTCATTCATTATGAATTGCATCCCAACCCTTGCAAATTACCAAAAAATACAGTTTCAACTACAGGTACTCTTCAATTTACAACTGGTTGCCTAGCTACCTTTCCAAGTTACAACTGACCACCTCCCAAAAAAGACTTACAACCTGGTTTTGACATTGCCCAACCTCCAGAGTCATGTGATACATTATGGGCACTTGCAGTACCCCATGATCACATGACTAAAAATTACGACAGTTTGGCCTGAAGCTGTATTTACTTCCAGTTTCTGGCAAAAACCAGCCATACAGAAAAATAGGTTTGCTCAAGGACTGCCACATTCACTTAATTACAAAAAAGGTCATAAAATTGGGTCTGTTCTGGTTACATGGTAATGACCAATGCTGCTGTTTAATAATCGCATCATACCAAATAAGCAGAAGCAAATCCTATCTACTTATTTTGCTGCTATTAACAGCATCCTAGTAAATCACTTCAGATTAGCCAATGGGTCAATGACAGAACACATGGCTACACTCTCTGTAAGTGTGTTACGACAATCATTCTGGGAAGTTTGCAATGATCATAGCTCACAACCAGCTGAAGTGACCATAACTTTATTTATTTATTTTATTTATACATATTGGTACATACATACATATTGTACAGGAGTTAATTCCTTCACAAAATACAGGGATGGATTATACTTCTGCAAATCAAAGCAAGTGATGAAGACAATTTTCAAATGTAGTGCTAGCTAGGATTTTTAAATCACAATTCGTTGAACAAGATGTCACAGTCTGGTTTGCCCATGCCATACTATCAGTTGACTGGTTGGTTTGGAATATGTGAGCCATTCACAGTTAACAGAAGTGGGATGTAAACCTACAGAAATAGCTTCATTTTCAAAGTGAAGTAGGCTGTGAAGGAGAACCTTTTTTTAAAAGTAAAAACAGCATCTTGATCACCCATCTGTTTTGGAAAACTATCAATATACTAAAAATATTTATGAATATGGCAGTTGTTTAAAGTCAGCATGAAACTGACTTTTGAATATAATTTACTGTAATTTATTGTGAACAGACACTACTCAAAGCCATAGATGAAACTGCAAGCCTTCCACACATACACAACTACTAAAAACTGTAGTCTAAATTTTTTTGTGTTATACCACTGCTACATACAATTCCTAGCAATTAAATAGCTACTATGTTTCTCACAAAATAAGGCCGGGGCTTTTTTTTTTTTTTTGACCCCTGAAAAAACGGCTAGGCTGTCTTTTCGGAGGTGACTTAATTTCCTCCCCAACCTAGAGCGGCCCATATGCATGTACCTTGCCACAAGGCCACTTCTATCGGCTGACAAAAGCTCCCTGAAGGCAGAGTCCCCAGCCGCTACAGGGCGTGGCATGGCTGCCCATGTCCCCTCACCTTTAGGCAGTCTCTTTTGGGCAATGGAAGCTCCCCAAGTGCAGTCACCAGCCACTTCGATCGGCCAGTAGAAGCGGCCTCGGGGCGTGTGCACACACTCCCCTCACCGCGAGGCTGTTTCTACCGGCCAATCGAAGTGGCTGGTGACTGCCCTTGGAGAGCTTCCATTGCCTGAAAGAGACTGCCTAAAGGCGAGGGGACACAGGCAGCCACGCCATGCCCTGAAGCGGCTGGGGACTCTGCCTTCAGGGAGCTTCTTTCGGCTATCCGGGTATTCTAGCCTAGGCTACCTGCAGGGCACTCATAAGGCAAGTTTTCTCCCCACCCACCCCGCCCTTCCCCTCCATTTCTCTTCACCTTGTGTAGTTCTAACGAACAATGTGAGAAATGGCGGGGAAACGCATGTTATAAATAGGACTAAATTTTGGGGGTGGGGCTTAATTTCACCTCATGACTAGAAATCATGCTGGGCCTTCCTATTGGTGGAGGCCGTATTGTTGGAGAAACACGGTAACATTAAACTTGTCCCAAAGTGAGATAATTTAATATAACTGATTCAGAAGAACTTGTAAAAAATAATCCTGAATTGTAACCCTGTAAGAAAGAAAACCATTATAAGCAAATTCCTATATACAAATTCTGTCCTATGATACTAGCCTGGTTTCTGTGTCATTCCAAAATAATTTGTTTAAGCTAAAGTTTCCTGAGGAATCTAGAAACTATCTAGAGAAATCTGGAGTATGTAAGAGCTGCAGTGAGGAAAGAAAATTGTTATATTTTGTTATATGAGTAAAAACCTATACATGATAGCGACAACTATGTCATCCATCAAAAATCAAGAGGCTTCTAGATTTTTGTTGACTGAAAAATGATTAGGTTTTGCTGTTTTACTTATTACCTCAAGCAAAACGGATTATTGCTTTTTTTCCCCCTTTTATACAACAGCTAATACTACTTGGAAACAACATCATAGTTTCCCAAATTTTAATAGAACACTGCATTGTTGACCTTTTAATATGCTAAATATAAATGCTAAAATATATCTATCCCTTCAATCATCAGCATTAAGAGAAAGTCCAATCTGCACTACGGTAGTTTAAGAATTTTCATATTCTTTCTTTTACTCATTGTTGCTCACAGAAAATATAACCATATTTAAGATCATTTCTACTTCTCTATCTTGGTATTCTCCAAATGTGATCACACACTGCAGCCAGCATTGGCATTAAGAATATTTGGAATTATGCTTGGATTATGGGGGTGACAGTCCCAGAGAGATTACATAATTGTTTCCACAAATGGAATAGGCAGGATGTATTTCTCCTCAAAGGAAGTAAGAATAAAATACTAACGTATTCAGTTTTAAGAGTACATTTAAGCAGAGTACATTTTAGTAAAAAAACAAATGGTGATGAAATATTTATAGGTTTCAAAGATAGCATGTAATTTATTCATATTTATACTTATTTTATTACACTATTCTGTAATTATTTTTATTTGGTGTAACATCAAATAATTTTCTTCTGAACTGTGTCATTTTGCACTGATTCATAAAAATATAGCTTAAAAGTTTCACAAACAACAAAAATAACATTACTTTTATGGAATTGATCACCATTATTATGAATTTTTCAAAGAGTAGTTATTGGTATATTTAAAAATGTAAAATTTCAATACAATATACAATAAGGGGAAAATGATAGAATACTGCAAAACATTTAAAACTTAATATCTTAATTGCAGAGATGTTTTTAAACAATTAAAAGAAATATCCATTTAAAGTCTCTCTCCCCAACTAAGACAGAAATATTTAATGCCTTTCATTTGGGATGTAAGATTTTAGTTGATGTGGCCCCAGTTAGTGTCTGTAATAATACTATCCTATTCCTGAAGTTACTTTCTAGCCTGATTTTGAGATGATCCTTCAAAAATAACACTTGTGTTTACCTTTGTATTCTGCTGATGCACATGTGCTATTCCAATCCAGCAAGACTCAAATTAGATGTTTATTCATACTTCCAGATATCAAACAATTAGCCATCACTTTAAAAAATAATTAAATTCAGATTTCCCACTACTTACCACTAGTAAAATTGAGAGGGAAATATTCTGAAAAACCAACTGTACTGCTTTATAATTGTAAATTAAAAAGTATTACATTTGCAAATATCCCAACACACAACATTCAGAAATTATATCTGTAAATTATTGTTGCAGATTAAACAGAGTTGATTAGCATTATAACAACTTCTCTCTTTCTGGGTAACTTGATCAACAGGTTTTTCGCTTGCCTGCAGAAAAATCTTAACTGATCACCTCATCTAGGATCAGAAAGGAATCCCCTCCAGGACAAATGTATTCTTACTACTGTAAATATGCTCTAATGGTTTGGGTTTGATTTACTAACTTTATTATCTGAAATAGAGAAAGCTCCTAGTTCACTGTACAACATACTTTTTATAATGAAATGAGACAATAAAAAATGTTTCACAAAGACATTTTACTTTTTAGTTCAGCAAACTATGTAAGAATTACCTCTGTGTAGTTATTCCATAAATATATCTAAGAAATTGTTCTTAAGTCAGAAATTGTTTCTTAATTATAACAAGTCATAAAAAATAATTTTCAGGAAATTTTAGAGCAGTTTCAAATTTGAAACAGGTTGAGCTCAAAATGGGGCAATTTTGAACATAAAACATTCCCAGAATCACTGAAGACTAAACAACATCAAACAGTTGTTTTTTACTTGAACCAGAATGTTTTATACTCAAATCATTTATAATACAAAGGATTTTCCATACCTCTTCTCTAGAACATGTTCAAAATTTAATAATGAAATCTTATGATTATTCATTTATATGAAAGTGAATACTATTAAAGCAACAGGTTTTTACTATTTTTATTTTATTCATCAAATTTATATGGCTGCTGTTTGCATATTTTATAATACTAAATGTAAATACTAATAATACTAAAATTTTAGTCAAATTACTTCTTTGTGTAAGTAGATCATACTCGCAGAATGGTAGCTGAAGCAATTTTAGAAAGGAAATAAAAACATGTTTTTAATCGTCTCAAATTATTAACAGTGAAGCAGTTAAAATAGGAGATCAAATTCCATTTGATAGAGTTCATCGGTGTCCCATACAGACAAGAAATCCTTTGGACCATCACAATGAACTCTCTTTTGAATTATCCCCACTTGTAAAAAATAGACCTTCAGTCATCAGACATATTACCTAAAGTTTCTATTATTTTAGTGATTCATATAGTGGAGTCTAATTACTGTTTTAAATAAAGTCTGTGGAAATAGTAGTCTGGCTGGCAAGTCCTTGTTGTGCACAGCACAATACACAAACAGGCATCATGCAGAATCAGATTCAGATAATAGACTACCACTTCCCTTTTGCAATTGGGAGAATGACAGCCATGTCTGATGACATCTCCACAGACTTTATTTAGAGAGGATTAGCACTATAAATGTTGCAAATGATAATATGTATCATAGAAAGATATGGGGGGAAATGAACTTTTTAAATAATAGCAATGTAGATTGATTTTTAACATAAATATGGTGTAATGAAGCCATTTCAGAACTTCTCTACAAGCAATTCAGAACACCGGCCTTCATTGCAAAGAAAGCAATACTAGCAGATACTGCTATATCGATTTATAAAATTTAACACACTCTGAATAATTCTTAGGGAGCAATTCTTAGAAGATTAGTGGAATATTGATAGTATTATCACTTCTATTATGTCAAAGATGATCTCAATGTATAATGATTATTTTTCTCTATCAAGTATCTAAAATCAAGAGATTTGAGATAAGAAACTCTGCCCTGCTTTGAAATCTACTTTCAGCACTGTTTGACCTGCAAGAAACAGCTGATAAAGAATCAAGTATATTTCAATATTTATTTTTGCTTGCTCTTGCTTGCTTATTTAAATTATCTGCTTTCCCATTTATAATTGCAGTTTTTTTGCATTTTTAAGCTATCACAACCACACTAAGCATTCACATTTACCTCACCAGAACTGAGAATGACGCTCATTCACAAATCAGGATGTCCCGGTGTCTGACTCATAAGATTAAAAAAAGAAATCCCATGATTGAAGTGGTAATTCAAATGCATTTTTTCTCTACAGTACTTCTTCAGGTTTTCATCCTTTATTGTTTAAGTCATGAAGAAGCTATTGCTGGTAAGAATATGAAAGTTAATCCAACCATAAGATTTCCTATAAGCCTCATTCTTGTATTTCCAGTTTTAGACAGATTTTAGAAAACGTACCTTGAACTTTCATAGCATACACAGGAGCATTTTTAAGAAATATAATTTTGTCATGTGTTAAAGAATGATAGGCAGATAGCACTTCTACAAAATAAGCATAAATTCTATCAACTTTTAAAATTAAAGCACTATTGTTCTGTTAAAAAAATTCAAAATACAGGAAATGTTAGTGAGTAGCCTAAGAGTTATTTATGGAATTGATACATGAAAAGATTCTATCATAAATATAAAAGTCTATTTTAAAATTAAATTTGGATGTCCTCCAACACTGTGCTTCAATGTGAAACTTCCATGGATTCAGAAGAAATGGTATGCTTTTTTACAAAGGCTTAACAGGAAATGGACTACACAGTATATTGGCCATTCCAAGTATTTTTTCCATCTTATATCTATTCATTTTCAATCGGACAACCTGAGCGAAAGAGTTAATGGATATCTGTAGGGAGAGGTGGGACTTTCAAATACCAAGCTGCTAACTAACTCTTGCTTCACAGCACATCTACTTAAATGCATATTTAGACTTATGCATGCCTGCTTAAAAAAATAACTTTCACTGTATTCTATGCAGATTTATGTAAGAGAAATTTCCACTGTGTTTAACTGCAGCCTCAGAGATTGAAAACTCGCATTAATTTTTATTTTAAATGGTAAAAGGAAACTTTTCCTAAAGACTGCTTTGTATTTCTTAAGATCTTAACAACATACACATTGAAAAAAGTTGAAGAACTAATTAGGGTACCATAGCTGAAGAGGTAAACAGTAATTCTACAATTATCATATGCACAAACTAGCTTGTTTTAAAATATCAGGCACAAGTACAATATATGAGCCCACCATAACAAATTACACATCAATTTACAATACACTGAATACTGATGAAGTAAGTCTAAAGAGACCAGTACTCAGTTTAAAAATGCAAAACAACTTCATACTTTATTTATATCAAAGAGGTACAATTACTGTCAATAATACAGGTTTCAAAATTAACAGGGAGGTAATATTGTGTTAATCCAAGCACTAAAGGAAAAACTTGCAACCTACATATAATGTTGAAAATAATAACAAACTTTTAAAATCCTAATACAGCCTCACAAAGAATTCCCAACCAAGATTTAATATTTTGTACCCTGTTTCAGAGCAGATAGACTTTTTGTGAGGGCTGGAATGAACAAAAGCAGAGTCCTACATCAAACCCCTCTGCCTTTAAAAACACCATGCGTGCAATATCCACTTTTCTTTTGTCTGAAGAGAAGACTTAAAATCAAGAGCCAGGGGTCTCTCAACTTACTAAGCGGGGAATGGTGTAGACTTGTGATGTCAGCAAAAGAGAAGCCTGAAAGAACTGTTGTTGCTTTGGGTTTTTTTTAAAAAAAAATCAATCCCAAAGCTGATATTAGTGGTCAGGGACTTAGGCCCTTTGTTTAGAAATAGACGCCTTTCCATTCCTGAAGGAAGGATGCCACTCAAAGATAATAGAGAGGAATTGAACACTTAAAAAGAGTGGAAGACACCCTTACACTCTGGAAACATTAGTACATTTGCTTTACATGTTCGCTCAAAAATAAGCCCCCTGAGGTTCAGTGGGGCTCCCTCCTAAAAGAATGGGGCACAGCATGGTGGCTCCTACGGCACCTATTGAAAAAAAAAAAAAGAGTATATCCTGCTGCACAAACTCCTCAATCTCGCAATGGTGGTCCCTCTCTATCCAGAACACAAGAACTATACTGAAGAAAGGAAAGTAACTATGGATGAGTTGTTTCGTCAGAGGCTCTTCCCGCCCTCTCCCGCAGAGAAGCTGCAATCTATCAGGAAGAGTTAAGGTGCCTCCGATAGCTTTTGCGCCTTCTCCCCCCGCCACCCTCGATGGTTAACAGAAGACAGGTTGAAATAATGGGGCGGGGGGGGGAAAAGAAGATGTCCAAATACAGGTGGTTCCACACACCGCCCCCTCCCTGAAAGGCCGAGGGAAGTCCAGCCATTGTGGCAGGAGTCTTATTAGCAGGGCTGGAGGTGCGGGATTAGTAACGCCGAGACGAATTTTGCTGAGAGGAAAGAAGCGCCAAGAGAGAGGGATCCCGCACCACACGCACAAAAAGGAAATATATGTATATATATATATATATTAAAAAGGCGGGCAAAAAAGGGAGTAGGAGAAAAGCCGCGCGAAGCTTCTTCCCAGCCTGGCACAAATCTCTCCCCCCCACCCCCGAAGGCTTTAAGGGCGCTGAGCTGGGCACGAAGCCCCCTTTGTGCCGGAAAGACGCAGGTCTGGGCGAGAGGGAAGCAGGCTCGAAGCTCCGCTCCTCCATCTTCCAGCCAGCTTCTGCCCGCACACAGACCGACCCACACAGACGAGCCCGACGCTGCCGCGAGCGAGCCGCCTTTTGCAGGCCAGGCGGAGGGGCAGGGCTGAGCAAGGGCTGGGCTCTGGCTGCCCCCGCTGGCGACTCCCGCTCACCTCTTCGATGGCCGTCACGGTGTTCCGGCACTGAACCATCCGGGTGGTGAAGTTGGAGGCGGTGGGCGCCTTGTAATCCTCATTGGTCTCGGACACGAATTCCGACACGGAGATCTGGTCCGGCATGGCGGGGAGGGAGGGAAGGAAGGAAGGAAAGGGAAGAGTAAAGGAGAGCGGCGGCGGCGGCGGGGCGGCTCCAGGAGAGGAGGGGACGGGGAAAAGGGATTGGAAAGGCAGCGAGCGAGAGGCTGGCAGGCAGGCAGGCAGGCGGGAGGGGGAGCCTCCCCGCCTTACATCGTTCAACAACCCGCCGCTGCTGCAGGGCTTTCTCCTTGCAAGCTAAACAGCTCGGAAGCGTTGAAGGGGCTATTATTGTGACCTACGCGCAGATAGACACAGGCAGGCACCCCGCACGGACACAGACACACACGGAAATGCTCTAGTTTCGGGGAGGGACGGGAGACCGAACGAGCCACGCCGCCCTGCCTTCTAAATCACGCACATGCCGGGGGGAGGGCGGGGGGGAAATAAGCCAAACCAGCACTCCTCCCACAATCACGCACTGGTGGGGGAGAACCCAACACAACGCCCGCCCCTCTTGAAGGCCAGAGCAGGTTGGGAGCCCTGATCGGAACCAGGCGGGGAGGTGGGAAGACCCGGTGTGTGTTTATGTGATTGGGGAAGGGTATCTGCACTCCTCGACCCTGGTGCTCTGGCAATGCCAAGGCACGGCTCTGCCCCTTTTCAAAACCATCTTGCAAGGTAGGGAAGGTTGGAAAGGAATGGCCCTAGAGAGAGAGCTAAACGGGGGGGGGGGGAGAGGTGCCTGGGGGTCTCACCTGAACTTCAAGCAGGTGCTTCTACATGTTTTGTGCTGTTAAATGTTTTGTACTGGGGGGGGGGGGAACACATAATAGCAGTATTCTACTATTTAAGAGATTGGCACAAAGAGGAAGGAAGGTCAACTTATTTTCCAAAGCACCAGAGGGCAGAACAAGAAACAATGGATGAAAACTAAGCAAGGAGAGAAACAACCTGGGATTAAGGAGAAACTTCCTAATAGCGAGAAAAATTAACCAGTGGAACAACTTGCCTCCAGAAATTGTGGGGCTCAGCACTTTTAAGAAAAGACTGGACAGCCCCTTGTCTGAAATGGTATACATTCTCCTGCTCGAGCAGGGGGTTGGACTAGAAGACCTCAAAAGTCCCTTCCAGCTCTATTTTGACTGTATAAATAGTAGGATCTAGTCCTTTGTAAGTATGATGTGTAGACTGGTTCACCCCTGAGGCTGGGCTGATCTGTACTTTCAATTTCTTGCAAGTGTGAGTTTTCATCTTTACTCAACCCACAGTCTGCCTGATTTTTCTGAAGTGTTTGTTCACACAGCCCTGAATCATAAACTACACTAGTCAATCACAGGCTTTGGTGTGAATCCAGTCTGTATGATTAATAGCATAGGGTGTCATCTGGTTAATTTCCAAATTGTGGGTGTGTTGTGTGGACATAGCCAGTTACTGGTCAAGTACAAATGAATTATGTACATAAGTGTGTGAATAACTCTGTAAATGTCACCTTATATTTTGCTGTGATTTTCAAAACAGGAATAAACAATGCCATGAAAATAATGTCTGAACAAGATCTTGATGGAAGAGTGAAATTATTGAAAAAAAAAGACTTTTAAATGATGTGCTAAATATGTTGAAATTATATTTGTAATAATTTATTCACTCATGTCATTTAATATCCTTTTATATTATCATCAGTAAGTGATGAATACAACAAGACATCTAACAGGAAAAACATTTTGTACAGTAATACTGTGTTGGTAGGCAGCCAGTTTGGCAGAAGCCATCTAGTGTACAGGTAGCTTCCCCATCAATCTCTGAAGTAAAGCATTTTCAAACCATAGGGAAATGTGTATAATCCTTTGGATTTGGAACCAGTGATGTGATAAGGGATGCACTCTGAAAAATGTGTGAAGCTGGACAAATCCTGTATTGACTTAATTCTAATGAATGCTAAAGTAGCAGAAAGTAGTTAATATCATTGCTCCCAATATATAATTATGTTCTCCTTCTGTCATTTAAATGTTGCTGTTTAATAATAGCATTTGCAGGGAGAGTGAAAATGACAGCAGAATCTAACACCTTGGGATAGTTGATTTAGTAAAAGAAATTGAGTTAAAGAAAGAAGGCAGCATCTCCCAAAGAATTATCAAGGCAGGAATTATTTTCCTTTGAAAAGTAGGAAAGGATCTTACATTGTTTCACTGTAAATCCAGAATGCTGAGAAAAGCATGGTTACTAGTGAATAATTACCTCATGCAAATAGCCAATGGTGAATGGGCCTGGACAGGCAATCTGTTTCTGAAGTTAAGACAGCCACAACCTCATCCTCCAATCCTGTGATCATATTTTGAGCAGTTGGCAACCAGCTCACCCTTATGACTGTTTGCAGCGTCCCCCAGTCACATGATTGCAATTTGTGGGGATTTTTGTTGGTTTCCAGCATTTTTTATTTCTGACAAATACCATCCATTGGGGGGAAATTCACTTAATGACCACTACGAAAAATGTGGAAAAATTGGTTCTGGTCACAGGATGTCTTGACTTACTGCTGCAACAACTTACGACTCTAATTGGGCCAGAATTACATTCATAAGTCAAGAATTACCTGTATTACAGGGTAGTTGTAAAAACCAGTCATCTTTCTTAAGCAGACAAAATGAATTAAGCCAGGCGTGTCCAACTACCACTAGTAATGCAGCTTCACAAGATAATTTTTAAAAAATAAAGGAAATTTGTTATTTATATATTTATACATTTTACATACTGCCCAAGACAATTTCCCTTCACTTAATGCAGCCCAAGCAAGCCAAAACGTTGGACACCAATGAAGCTTGTGAGGCACAAAACAGCAGTTCTCAGTCTAGATAGAACTGCTATGTAAATGATGAGTAAGTATCTCCCACTCTTGGGATCGGGAACAAAATGGCCATATTTCCATTGAAAGCAGCTCCTTCAAAAAGACCTGGAATTTAAACTCCAGAACTGAAAAACTAAGTATTAGAAAGACCAAGATTGCTGTGTTCTGCAATAGACAGATCTGTGCATAAATGAGCTCTGTCTTGCCTACATACAGTAAATTCTCTAGCCATTTCATGTATGTGAGTTTCTCTGGTAAGTAGTTTCTAAATATGCTCTGCTGCAGTATTTGGAGTATCGAGTTTTATTGCTACGCCTGGCAGACCTACGTCTTGAAAGTAAGCATTAGTTACAAAAAGAAGGTAGGCAAAATATGCAGAGTTTCTGAAATTCTTTCCATCCCCTTAATAGTAGCACCTGTCTGGGTCATATGAGCTGGGGAGGGGAATTTAAGAATGGAACAATTGAAACTGCCAAATGGATTCTCCCACAGGGTCCCTTGAGACGATTTCTTCTAGATTTCTTTCTGCCATAAGCCCCAGGCATATTTAGCCCACTTTCAGACCCAGTCTTTATTTTTGTGGCTCTTCTTCAATATACCAAATGAAGTTCAATTCTATTTAGTTCCAGAGTTTTATTCTGCTGATGGATGGACAGATGGATTCTCCCAGCCCTTTGACGTAACTTCCTTCCAACCATCTATTAGTTGTGGGGGGGGTGTTGTTTCCCCCATATTAATATGACCAAATTGTTTCCATTCATACAATGTTACACTGTCATATGGCTTGCACATGCACATCTCCATCTGAGATCAACCTGTAGAATACAGAACAAGCTATTGGTGGTTTATTTTGTTTGGGGAAAGAACAAAAATTGGAGGCTCTTAAGCACTGCTTTGCTATAAAACATGTATTTTATGAAACACCTTTAGAAATTAAGTTGGTTCCCATCTTTTTGACCTTCTGAAACTCCTGAAAACTGAATTATTCTGAAGGTTCAATATGTTTTTAGTCTATGGAGATTCTTGGTCATTCAGGTCATGGTTGTCCTGAAAGGGTTGTTTTTTTTTCAAAAGGCAACAGAAACTTGTTTTTCCTTGAAGACATTTTGATTCTCATCCAAGCAGCTCCTTCAGTCCAGTTGGTTTTTGGAAAAAAAGCAGTTTTGGGACATCAATATGTTTTGCTACCTAAAGTCAAACTTTTGTTATTGCAGATAAGTTTTGTTAAAATAGTCAGACAGTGGTTCCAAACTTCATCAACCTTATTTCTCATAAGCTGAGCCTGACCTCATATTTGTACAATCCATATGCTCTTTCTCTATGGTATTAGATCTCAATATGTCCTGAAATTTATACTCAAATTTGCTTGAATACAAATTCAACTCTGCATCTGACGCAGGACCCCACTTCCTTAAAGGCAAGGAGAATGGGAAGAAAGAAGGGGAGTTAAAGGGGCAAAGCCCACAGATATAGTCCTTTAAGTATTGATTAAAAATTCCTGAAGAAAACTACTGCATACTGTTATCTAACTAAAATGAGTTACTCCAACTTGCTGCACTGCAGGGCTGACTCTAAGAATTTTAATCTTAGCATCCCAAAGATAAATGACATTGTGGAGTTGACTTTAATAGTGAGTCCATCCAGGCAGTTTTCTTGGTAGGGCAAAATGGTTTGCCACCACTTTGTTTCCAGTTGTTTTTTTCAATTTCTTTATCAACCCTACAACTCTGGAATTCCCTGGAGATCTCACATCTAACCAGGCACAATGCCTTCTATACAACCACAAGGTTGGCTAGTTGCTACCACTTGCTGCAAAATTCTTTGGCAGAGTACAACAAATCTAGCATCATGCAGTGATTCTGAATTTTGTCACATGTAAACTGTATCCATCCAGCAGGCTTAAACATGATTTATTCAACCCAATTGTTGGAATTCAACTTAGTGAACCAGAAATTAAAAGCATGGCTTATGGATCTGCACAATACTGAGCTAAAATACAACTATTTTGTGGTTGAATGTATGAGTGAACACAAAGGAATTGCCCAAGGTAAAGGAATGCATCCCCTCCCAATTGCATTCTTTAGCTCTGTTGTAGGGAAAAGTAATACAGCACATCAATGCAGAATTAATTAGGTGGTAATAATTACTACCTGTGAAATTTCTTAATGCAATTCATTAGCTGTGTATTCTGTATCACATTCTTTAAATACATTTAGCTTTCTTGTTTCAGAAGTTGATTATACAATGAAGGACAATAGACAAGATATGTAGGACAATTTATTAATGACTTAATTCTTTTAGGTTTCTTTTTCAGAATCAAAAATTATGCCACTTAAAAAGCAATGTGTGGCAAAACGTACTTGGGTTTTTTCTTTGGACATTTATTACATTTGGGCTTACAAGAAAGGTCAGCTCTTTGCTGATTTCCAGAGATTGGGGGGTTAGGGGGGTTGCTGAACCTTGGGAGAAGGAATATTCCAGATGAAAGGGGCTATTGTGGAAAAAGCAGACATTCTATGTCTCACTAGATAACAATATTTAACAAAAGGGTGTCCACTCTGTCCAACCTGGTGGAATGGGAAGGGGACGGTGTTCTCACATATTCCCTGGGCCCATGTCATATAGGTCTTGAAAGTGGTGCTCATCACCTATAAATGCACCCAGGTTAATGGGCGCCTATGCAGCTTTTACCATGGCAGTATAATATGGGCAAGCAATATAATATGAATGCATTGCTGTAGTGTAGACCATTTGTATCTTCTAGATCTTCAAGGGCAGCCCCAAGTAGAATGTGTACAGAAGTCTGATCCTGATATGAAGCAAGGTATGAGTGACCAAGAGGAAGATCTCATGGTCCAGAAATGGCCAGAATTGGTATACAAGATGAATCTGTGCAAAAGCCCACTTGGCCATGACTGCCACATGTTCTAACTTGCCTTCAGTTAAGGTATTTGATCTATGACATGGGGGTCAAACTCGATCTCATCACGTGACGTGATGTTTTTTTGCCTTTGTGGAACTGGGGTGGTTGTGGCTTGCATGTGATGCATTCAGCCCGCAGGCCGCCAGTTTGACACCCCGATCTATGAGAATACATTCAACAGATGATTTGCATACAGTGTCGTTAATTTGCTAACTCTTTTAGCATTTTTGAGAGAATGTTTTACTCAAATAAGGCTGGCCTCTTTCCTAGGAAATTATAACATGGCATAACATGCTATAATTAATGTGAAATTCGGAGATTTATGTGGTATGCAGCATTATACTGAATTTTGTTGTTGTTACCATCACATACTTAATTTAGTAATAATTATTTTGCAGAGATTTTGCTATCTTTCTGATGATCCCCCCCTTTCTCTGTTCATACATTTTCCCAACAGCAATTTGCCTTATAGATAAAGCCAAATTGGAGATCATATTATAGTTTTTACATTATTGAGAAAATAAAGAGATTAATCAACTCTAACTTGTGTTGCACTTTCCCTCATTAATCCTTTCATTTGATCTTCTCCTTTAGATTGATAAGATTTTAGTAATGTCACACGGCTAGATGGCAAGACATGGAGAAGATGGAAGGTAACACAAAGCAGAATCTGTATCTTCTATCTCAGGATATTAAGTTCAGTAGTTAGAACAGTAAAGTTTACAATGGGCAAGAATACAGCTCTGGTTGATTGGTTGAAGAGTGCTGGCTCATGCATGAGGCAATCTACGCTGTGATTGGTTGCTGTGGATGTAAAGGTGGAATTTCCCTTTTTTCCTGTCTTTCTTCTTCTGTGCGTTCTGTATGCTGATTAATTTATTTCATGATGTTGCTGACTGTCTTGTCTTAATATAAGTGTTAAATGTATTTATTTATATAAAACCACAAATTTGTCTCAATGTCTCTGACTTCATCTGGACAGTTGCTGTGCAATTCCTAGACATTCCATCAATTGATTAGCTGAGTGAATCAGAACAAAATCTGCAAAATTCACCAATATAACTTGAATTAAGCTGTGCATCGAGTCGTGAGATAATGCTGCGCTCAATGCATATTTCCAGTGAAACCCATAAAATACAAAATATGTATTTCAAAGAACAGCATAATGTACCACTAAAGACCTCATCATACTGAATGAAATTGAGTTGAATTGAAGGGGACAAATAGGGATTCAGTTGCTGCTTGCTGAAGTATCTCCCTGCTCTCTCTCTCTGTGTGTGTGTGTGTTTGTATGCGTGTGTGTGTGTGTGTGATATTTTCATAGGCAGAGCTCTGCATTCTTATCCATTCTTTCAATGCGTCAGTTTGAGCAGTTGACTAAAATGGTGCACAATGCGGAGGTTAAATTAGCGACTGGTTTTCTTTCAATAAAACAACAGTTTGTGAATAAAACAGACGGTCTCTAAATTTGATAAATAAATAAAACATGCTTATCTCATATTTTCCAAAAATAATTATCTGAATATCCTTGATATTTCTGTGACCTGAAATTTGAAAAGCTTTCATTCTACAGAGCAAATACGGGGCAATGATGGTGCCAGCAAATCCTTCATGACTATGATGTATTAGATTTCTTTCTGTCTTGTCAGGTGTGAGAAGTCAGGGGTCAGGATAGAGTTCAAAAATACAAGCAGTCCTAGACTTACAACAATTCATTTAGTGGCCTGTTCAAACAACAGAAAAAGTGACTTATGACCATTTTTCACACTTATGACCATTTGCAGCATCCCTGTAGTCACATGACCAAAATTTGGACACTTGGCAACTAATTCATACTTACAACAGTTGCAGTGTCCCATGCTAGGCAACCGGTTCATATTTATGATTGTTGTAGTGCTCCTGGGGCCATGTGATCGCTTGCTGGAACCTTCTGACAAGCAAAGTCAGTGAGGAAGCCAGATTCAATTAACAATCATGTTACTAACTTAACAACTACAAGGATTCACTTAGCAACTGTGGCAAAACATGTCGTAAAATGGGGCAAAACTCAACAACCAAAATTTTGGGTTCAATTATGGTCAAAAGTGGAGGACTACCAGCACTGCAAGATTATTTCATGCTACCATATTCATACACAAGAAACCGAACTTTAAGGGTCAAGGCAAATTGACTTCAATGGATTTCAAGTGGGGCTGGACCTAGATCTCTTACGGGGTATAGAGACTCCAAATTGATGATATATTTGACCCCACCCTCAGGCTCAGCTTAGTCACCTCCTATACTATTTTTCATTCAGGAACTCAAGGTAATAAATCTAGTGCTGTCGTCTCCAATTGATCTCCTTTGAAACAGGTTGAGCTGTGAGAGGAAAAGTGTGAGAGGAAGATGACTCAAAGAATTTCTGTTGATGGTGAACTAGAAGTGCTGTCTGGCTCCTAGTCCAGTATCTTAACCACTACACAAACTGGCTCTATATTTGCTGCACTTCCTGAGTCAATTTGCATATAGACACAAGTGAAAAGGCATCATGGGATTATCTGGATTTGGCTGTATGTTGTACAAACCCAGACACTGCAATTTGTTTAGTAAAATATGATTTTAATAAACATGATGTAAAGTGATCTGAAAAGCTACTCACAATCATTCAAATGTTACCAATATTCTGTTGTTTGATATATACACATTCACATTTTTGTCATTTTGGTTTTCGTTATACCTCAGTAAACGTTATTATAGTTCAAATCATATATTTTGTGAATTGCAAGACCACTAAAGCATTGTAACTAATTATCTTTAGAAGGGTTAAGAAGTTAAATACTCAAAACTATAGGTTAAAGTAGAATAAATCTTAAGGATTGTAGGTTCATACATGGAATTGTATTAAATTATAAAATATTCAATGGGTGTTTGAAATTAAGCTGAGCATTATAAGATATAGGAATAGCCACAATCAATCACTGAATGTATTTTGTTAATATGGGACAGAAAAGCTAACCCGAGGAAGTTACAAATTGTGTGAATATTTTGGCTATAAAGAAGTATATGCCTTCTTAACATCCAGATTATATTACCCACTGCTGAAGTCATAAAAGTTGTCAGAAGTGAAGATATATATTGTATATGCTTCCTGCAAGACAGGAAATCCTTAATTCTATTTTTTCCCATAAGTTAAATATAGTATATGGTTGATACTGTTGTCTTGTTTTGTAAAATTCCGTACAGTAATAGTTACTGTTGTTACAACTATATCAAATAATAAATAGAAGAGTAATATCACACACACACACACACACACACACACACACACACACACACAAATACAGTCTGTTCCTTGTAGTCACATGCACTAAATGCCTATAATATATTGTCCACTTGCGTATAAGATTTTTTTGGATCTCAGTTCTCTAACCAGTTTGTTCAATAACAAGAGATTTGGAAGAATGCAACCCCAAACAGTCTTGGATATTAACCGCATGCATTCTTCTGTTCAATCATTTTCAATTCTTGGAGACTACCTTGACAAGCCTCTGCAGTTTGTTTCCAAGGTTTTTCAGAAATAATTTGCCATTGCCTCCTTCCTAGAATTGGGAACAAGTGACTGGCCCAAGGTCACTTAGTTGGCTTTGTGCCTAAAATGGGACTAGAAGTCACTACACCAAACTGAGTCTCTACAAACACCCCCCGACACACACACACACACACTCCTTTAGCATATATTATGCTAATTCTTTCCAATGGCAATAAGACATAAATTTTGATCATGAAATGACTTTCCTTTCACTATGCTGATGAGTATTGTGACAATTCTTTTCATTCCTCTTTTGGAGCACATAGGCTGCATAGGATAAGACAAGGGTTCCCAACCCTGGGCTATGGACTGGTACTGGTCCACAGCCTGCCAGGAATTGGGCCACACAAGTGAGTGAAGCCCCATCCGCACATGCATGAGATTCAGATAGTGCATGAAACCATGTCCTGCAGTCCATGGAACAACCACCCTCCACAGAACTGGTACGTGGTGCTTAAAATGTTGGCAGCCGCTGGGATAAGAGGAACTAAGGAGGAGGGACTTATAAATTCCAAGCAGGAGGATAGTAGAGAATATGACAGAGTAAGCAACCTTGTAAATTCCCAGAAAATAAGTCATTAATTAAAGCTTATATAAGATGAAAAATTGCAGTATTATAATTAATGTTTCATTGTGAGGCTCATACCACCAAATAAGAGTTAAACATACAGAGGCATAGCAATTATTTTTGGCATTGAAAATATCAATCAAAAGTTTTATTAACTTTTCACTATAATTGGTACCACATGCTAGCTCTACAATCCAAGTAACAAAATAACAATTCGAGTAGAAGGCATAATTGCTAGTTCTTAGGATTTATTTCTTCCCCCCTTTTAAATCATTTCAAGACTTCCAGTGGATTATTCCAATCAAAATCATCATTATTGCACTTTGAGGATTTATTTTTTTCCTTCTGGATTCTTAATGAAAAATTGTAGCCATGACATCTGTTGCAGCAAAAACAAGATTAACATAGTAATTCTGGGGCATCTTTGGATTTAGTCCCACAACAACCTTTATATTCCTTTTCATTCCTTTTTTGCTTTTAGATTCAAATACAGTTTTTACAATATATTATTATACCATGAACTTGCATCACATATTTGAAATGCACAAATATTAAGAACTGACTTGTACAACCATATAACTAAAATCCATTTATCATAAAAAGAAAAGAAATGGAAAGAAAAACCAGCCTAGGGAAAGAAGACGTACTATATGACACATCTTCCTGCCAAAAATAATAACCATTCAACCATTTTTAAAATAAACCATTAGCCTTGACTGTACAGAACAGTATTCAGTAGTGTTTCCATTGCATCAATGAGGTGCCAATACATACATGAAAATTGAACGCGTATCTGTAATCCAAGACCTTACGTCAGAAATAATCCCGACTTTCCAATACTGAACAATTATTTTCTTTGCCATTTTTCCTGGCAGAAATATCCATAGTTTTTAACATATGATTCTAAAATGTTCATACCTGTCAAAAAACACATTCAGGTATTTCAAATATATTAACCTTGTTACTTTGTATTACAGTCATGACTTTGTGAGTCTAGAATGAAAATGGCATAGTATTTGAAGAACCCCATAGAGACAAGAAGATCTTCTTTAAAGTAATTAATAATTGGGGCGGGGTTGAATTCGACACATCAGTGCAACATGTGTCGGATTTTTCTTCCTCCCAGGGAGTCTTTAACCCAGAGGTAGTATTCCAGAGGTGGTATTCAGTAGGTTCTGACCAGTTCGGGAGAACCGGTAGCAGAAATTTTGAGTAGTTTGGGGGAACCGGCAAATACCATCTCTGACTGGCCCTGTCCCCATCTATTCTCTGCCTTCTGAGTCCCAGCTGATCGGCTGGGTCTTCTTTTGTTGCCATGCACAGGAGAACAGAGCTGGAAAGCAGGTTAGTGGGGTGGGGGAGGAAATGGGATATTCTTCCCCTAGAGTGGGAATTCTTCCCCTGGAGTGGGGAGGGAATGGAGATTTCACAGTATCCTTCCCCTGCCATGCCCACCAAGCCACGCCCACAGAACCGGTAGTTAAAAAAAATGGAATCCCACCCCTGGGTTGACCATATAGGAGTTGTCACTGTGCTGCTTGGAGATCTATCATGATGCAGGGTGGGATGATTTACTTCAGGCTGAAGTTTTTCAGTACCATGAAAGTACAGCAAATGATTTCACACTTATGGGCAGGAATGTAACTGTGAGGTTGTCTGCCTGAACTGTGAAAATATGTTGGGTGATTTGAGATATATTTTACCTGGATAGAGGGGTGAAGCCATGCATTGCTTTGCTCTTAACATAGGGTAGAGATGGGCAGCATTTATGGGGAGGAGGGTGCAAAAGGCCACAGTTATCATTTTCATGCAAGGTTAAGAGCGGATAAGGTAGGTGGCTCCCAATATACAGTGGAACCTCGGGTCACGAACGCTTCTGACCACAACCAAATCAGGTGCTGACCCAAAAATCAGCTAAATGTTTCACTGGTCACAAGCACATCCTCGGGTGGCGATCAAACACAGCCGCGGCAATTTCCTCTGCGGTGGCATATTTTATTGTCCACGCATGTGCAGTCAGTCTTGCTTCTGGTCATGACCAAACTGGGTTGCGACCAAAAGTCCTGGAACAGATTATGATCGTGACCGAAGGTTCCACTGTATTGGGTGGGACTAGATTTTGAAGGGTAGTTTTCTTTGTTTGTTATATATGTAGTCCTCGACTTACAACAGTTCACTTAGTGGCTGTTTGAAGTTACAATGGCACTGAAGAAAGTGACTTATGACATTTTTTACACTTGTGACCATCGTAGCATCCCCATAATCCCATGATCAAGATTTGAATGCTAGGCAACTGGCCAGATTCACTTCACAAGCATGTTACTAATTTAACAACTACAGAGATTCACTTAACAAACGTGACAAGAAAAGGCAAAACTCACTTAACGAATTTCTCACTTAACAACATAAATTTTGGGCTTATTTGTGGCCATAAGTCAAGGACTACCTGTACAATGTGCCTATTTTGATGGGCCTTTTCCAAAGTTCACTTTGATACCCTCCCATTCATTTTACTGGTGGGAAAATTTCACAAGACTCCTGATCTGCAAAGATTTTGCTCTTCTGGAACTAGGGAGGTAAATCCTCCCGCAAATGTCCTCATAGGGTGACTTTTCTATGAGGCTCCAAGATGTGTTCTGATCGCCCCCAATCATTTCTAAATAAGACAGTCACACAATAATGTTATGTTTATTATTTTTTAAAGGGTGCTAACCCCACGCTCACACATCAGGCAGCCAAACCTTTTCACCAAGTTGTAGAACTGCACAGGACTGTTAATTAGCAATGGCAATAGCACTTAAGCTTATATACTGCTTCACAGTGCTTTACAGCTGTCTCTAAGTGATTTACAGAGTCAGCCTATTGCCCCCAACAACCTTGAGGCTGGTGAGATTTGAACTGCCAAACTGCAGGCAGCCGGCAGGCAGCAGAATTAGCCTGCAGTACTACATTCTAACCACTGTACCACCACGGCTCTTAATGTGTTAAATACCGTATTTCCCCATGTATAAGCCACCCCTTTTTTCCAAAATTTTCAAGCCCAAAAAGTAGGGGGTGGCATATACAAAGCAGGTACACTTTTTATACGTGAAAAATGCATAAAAATAATAAAGTAGGAATAAACTGGTTTTCCAGCAGTATGCTATACTTTTTGTAAAATTGTACGTGATGATACGATTACGAGTGCGAGTACGCGATAGAAATGCATACGCTAGGCATCGGCCTGAATGCTTCGCTCCTACTCTCGTTCGATGCGTAGATTGCTAGCGTCGCCCGCACCACTTTCGGCGTCATGACCGAAGTTGTAGATCTAGACGTCAATTTTGTTTCTTTGTAAATTTTCTTTCTTCATAACTTGTTTCTCTAATAAAATATTTTTTCAAAACTTCACAGTCCAAAAATTGGGGGGTGGCTTATACAAAGGGGTGCTTATACATGGGAAATACGGTATGTTATTTATTGCCTTATTATTTCTTTCCCTTTCCCAGTAGCCAATGGTTGTCTTAAATTATTTCTCTTTTTGGGTGTACTTTTTTTTAAATTCTAAAGGCTGGTCTAATGCCATAATCAAGATACCTGGTTTGATCTGAATATACCTGTTTTAGTGTTTATGTTATCATTTCCAACACAATAGCCACAATAGTCAGAAATGATTCCAAAGGCTGCAGAAAGGTGGCTTTATATTTGCCTGTGTCTAACACAATGGCTAAGCTGGGGCACTGTATCATACTATTAAAGGCTATGGAATAGAAAGATTTTGATGTTACTCTATGTGTAATGGTAACCCCCCCTCCCCTCAAAACTGCATTGTGGTTAATTTTTATATCCTTAAGGCATAACTTTACTGGGCTCATTGACACTAACCATGTGTGAGCAACATATGGATGGATGGCATTACTATCAAGGGCCCTAATTAATGATGGCAATTCCTCCATGGATATACAAGGCATTATGCCATTTTTTTTTTGCCAAAATTGGGACTTATCCAAATGGTAAGATTTTTAAAAATATATATATATTAGATATGGTGGCCATACCTTTAACAAAGCAGTGGCTTTATAGAAGTGCTCTGCCCATTAAGAAACCTGTATCTGATTATATATTCAAGTGTGCTCCTGGGAAGCAATCAGATATCTTTAGGGATAGGTTGCAAATAAACTAATTACAATAATGTCCAAATGGAATTGCTGAGAGTGGTGTTTCACTGTGATGCAAAGCATTTATTTCTATAAGACTGTCTAGCAGCTACTGAAATTTATTGACCTTGAATTCTAGCAGTGTTTTCTTCAAAGAATCTTTTTTTTTAAAAAAAAAATTCTGTATCCCAGAGGCAGATTTTTATGCGACTCCAAATTAAATCAGCATCCAGACTCAAACCAATCATTTTTTGTTTTGTTTTTCATAAACAGATAATGGATTTAGATGCAAGTATTCTTGGGAATTTTCCAAACTCCAGTGGCCAGAGACATTCAGCAGTAAGGGAAGCAATACCCATAACAGGAATATCCCATCAGGCAGAGCAACATTAAGTTTTAAGTGGACCCAGAAAAACTGATTCTCATTAAGCCAGACATTAGCAATCTGGGATTAAATGTCATGGGCTTGACTATTCCGATATTTTGCAAAGGCAGCCAAGCTGTAAGTAAGGAAATAAATAAATATCCAGAAGGAGCTTAGTTCGTGGTAGACCATGTGCTTTGCAAGCAAAATAAAAAAATAAAAAAAAATCCTAGTTTCAGTTCTCAGTATCTTCAAGTAGAGTTTGATGAGAATTAACTGAAACCCTGGAGCAGTACTGCATTCATGATGTCTAAGGATTATCCAGTAGCTATGTTCCTTCAACTTGCTTATCCAGGATTAATTTCATCATAGTTTACCAAATCAAGTTGTGTTCACATGGCACACTAAACTGTAAATGGACAATATGGGCTACATTCACAAGACATGCTTGGCTAAAATGTGGACCGTGAGTATGTAGCTCACTTTGTGCACAATTTTGAACCCAAGCAGTGACTGAGTTCTTGGATGGCATGAAAGCACAATTTGCTTAGCTATCGTTTATTTTATAACCTCATAATTGACATGGTTCACTGATGTTAAGATAAACCATGCCATGCAAACCATGTGTATAGCTTCATACAACATCTTAAAACAAAGCCATGAAAATTACACTATAGTTTTCCCAAAGGTGCTTTTTTCAGGAGGCAACTGGACTTCCTTATTTTTTCTTTGAAGATGTTTCACTTTTCATCCAAGAAGCTTCTTTAGCTCTGACTGGATGGTGGGGAATGGAAGGATTTATACTAGTTTTATAGACTTAATATATAATAAGATTTATTTATATTTTATGGAAGATTTATAATAATAAGTCAGAGCTGAAGAAGCTTCTTGGATGAGAAGCAAAACATCTTCAAAAAACAAAACAAGAAAGTCCAGTTGCTTCCTAAAAAAGCACAACTATGGGACGACTATGACCTGGATGACTGAGAATCTCCATAGACTACATTATAGTTTGTTGTGTACTGTATGCCCAGGTGCTAAACAACAGCTTCCTAAACAGGCACCCGGTGATGATTTTGGTGAAAGCATTTCTGCTGTTGCAAAGTGAGACAGTTGCTCTGCACCAACCCACCTGCCCGGGGGTGGGATTCTACTGGTTTGGATCGGTTCTATAGAACTGGTTGTTACGATTCTGTGCAGTTTGGAGAACCAGCAAATTGTGCCCCTGGTCCTTATCATGCATGTGGGACATTGCATGCATGCCCAACACCACTGACTGCAATCTCCCCCACCCAGTCACTCCTTAAGGTATTTCTTTTTTTCCCCCTTCCTGACAATGAGCTGTTCTGATAATTAGCTGTTCCAGGATTCCCTCGCTGTCTTACTGCTTCACCCAGGAGGCTTCCCTGAGGCCCAGGAGGCAAAAAGGGGTGTGCAGGGGGGGCACCTAGCCACTCCCACCTAGCCACGCTCATAGAACTGGTAGTAAAAATATTTGCACCCCATTCCTGCCCCTGCACTCCCTTACTTCCCAAACTCCAGGACCCCTTTTATTGGCAGCAGAAAGAAACAGATAGCACACACATCCATGGAAAAGGATGTTCCACCTGGCATTTGAACATACTGCTTGTTCAACCCAATTGTTACACACTTCACTCAGTTGGCGTGTTGTCATACAAGGCCAGCCTGCTTGGAAGATGCCTTGGGACAAATACCCTCTCAGAGTCTCCCTGATAAAACTGGATTTAGCTGGCTCAGTGGCAGAAATGGCAAGAGAAGCCATTTATCTCTGGCCGGGTTTAAGGACGTGATAGGAAGCTGAAATACTGATTCCAAAATGTCCAAGACAAAAAGCTCCAGAGCAACAGGGGCGGTTCTGTGTTTGCAGGGCAGACATCAACGCAGCAATACACCTTATCAGAGTGCTAGGGATCAATGAGAGCATTCATCATTATGGATTAGAAATGATAAAACGTTTTAATGGAAGCTTATGGTTTTGTACATAGTCTCCTGCTTACATTCATTCTATATGCAGAACTGTTCCTCTCTAGACATCCTGTTTATTCATGGGACTGTAATGAAAAGGTAGTTTCAGGTAGGAGTTGGCAATAAATCTTAGCTATTGCATATTGGTTTAATAGAAAGATCAGAAGAGAAGCAAATCCTGTTCGTAGAAGATAGACACCAATGGAAACAAGGCTAGAGCCAAGGGTGGGATTCTACCGGTTCTGTCCACTTCCGTAGAAAAGCAGCAAACAGAGAGCATACATAGAATGCATAGAACCAGTTCTATGTCTGCTGCTGTTTCTGCCAGCCCACCCACCCTCCCGGGCTCTTAGCTGACCTTTATTTCCTGCGTTTTCAACCACAGCTGTTTTGCGCGGCACCAGCTGTGGTTGAAAAAGCAGGAAAAAGGGGCTTTTCCAACCACTGCACACTTGCACGCAGCGCTGCTCAGCTGTCCGGGCAGTTCAGCAGGTCGTAAATTGCACTCGCGTGACTCACGCATGTGTGCGCAATGCAGAGCAACAGAACCGGTAGTTATACCAGTCAGATCCCATCCCTGGCTAGAGCTATTTTTGGCAATATCCCCTTCTCACCTGCTTATATTGAGGGCTAATTCGAAAGCTTAGATCATTTAGCTCCATCATGTCCACCAAGCCAATGAAAACTGAAATGAAAAAATGTCGAGAGAAAAGGGAGTTATTTATCGGGTGAGGCAAGCAACTGAAAACTAGGAACAGGCCAGGACTTTGAAATGATTCAGAATGGATTCCCATAATTCCTTAGGCCACCCTTGTAGCTACTATAAGATTTGATTAACAAAAGAAGCCTATCTGAAAAGAGAGCCGTGGGTACATATAGGGAAGACAATATACCTCAAAATAAATTCCCATGTGAGAGAGAAATGTACGCAGAATTTCTAGCTGAAAATAAGAAGGATAAATCTATATTTTTAAATAAGGACAACAATTACCAGAAAGGCATCCAGTTTCCCGAGGGACGCAAGTTTGTTTATTATTCAGTTCCATCTCTGAATTAAGTCACTTTATGTTTCATGACATTTGGCAATACAAAAAGAATGTTATGAACATTTTCAGTCTTTTTCGCCTCCAGGGACTAAGATTCGCTTGACTCATGCTCCGTTGCAGCTGCATAAACTTTGGCAGAAGGGTCTGAGAACAAGGTTTTGGCTCTTCAAATAAAAAATGACCATACAATTTAAACATGGGCAAGGTTACTACCAGGATATCTCAGTACAGCATAAAATGAACAGGGAGGGGAATGGTGCTTAAAAGGGTTTTCTAAAATAAGTCATTGCTAAGTGTTCTAGCTGGGGTCCCTTCCATTGTAAGACAATGATTCGATTATACTGGATGACAGAAGAAAGAAAGTTTTTTCATTAAATATTTGAAATAATGTGTGGGGGTGTATCAATGATGGGATTAATTTTTTTTTACTACCAATTCTGTGGGTGTGGCTTGGTGGGCGTGGCAGGGGAAGGATAGTGTAAAATATCCAGTCAGAGGTGGTATTTGCTGATTCTCCAAACTACTCAAAATATCCGCTACCGGTTCTCCAGAACTGATCAGAACCTGCTGAATACCACCTCTGGGGGTATATGTGTGTGTACATGAAGGATAAAGAAGCAGAAGAAGAGGAGGAGGAAGAGAATAGCAATAGCAATAGCACTTAGACTTATATACCACTTCACAGTGCTTATATAGCCCTCTCTAAGTGGTTTACAGAGTCAGCCTATTGCCCCCAACAATCTGTGTTCTCTTTTACCAACCTTGGAAAGATGGAAGGGTGAGTCAACCTTGAGCCAGTCAAGATCGAACTCCATACTGTGGGCAGAGTTAACCTGCAATACTGCATTATAACCACTGTGTCACCATGGCTCATAGGTAATCCTTTCTTGTCTAATACTTCAATTACTGATCATTTTAAAGTGTGATGGTGTAAATAAAACCCCAACCATCACAGTTTTCCATGGTCACAGGACCACCATCCGTCTGCTTCGCAACTGACTTGTGACAAGCAAGGATTCTAGAGAATCACAGAAGTAAAACTATAAGTTGTGATCATGCGATGTTCTGGTTAGCGACCACTTTGCTATGTGTAGTGACCAAATAAGAAGTAAAGTCATAAGCCCGTCCCAAACACCTGATTTTCAATTCAGCTACCACAGCACTTAGTGACTGAATTGCTGGTCCCAAAGTTGGTCGTTAAACGAGGAATACCTGTAATAACTAAACAAGAAATGTACAAACATTGTAAAACTGGACAAACTGAAGATAAGATAAGAACTTTCGATGTAGCACTACTTTGGTTTTCACTAACTGTATTTCGTGTTGTTTTTAAAATGGCAGGTCACTATTAAACTCAAATTAGTAGGCAAGAATCAATAATAGTAATAAACATAATGTAAAATGTGAAGCAAAATATTTACAGTACATTTTAATGACCCTCACCCAATAAAAGTTCTATCCCTATTTAACAGGTCATTGAGGACTAAAATATCAAGACCTCATGTTAAAGGAAATTCAAATTTCAAAAGTAGCACAAACTCATGTATGAAATTATAGTCTAAAAATGGTTTCTTTGCTGAATTCACTTCTGAGTCAATTCTGCTTCTCAAACAGAAAGTTATGTAAAATATTGAGGGATATTCACACAATGAGATTTGTCCTCCTTCTATATGGGGAATTGTACTAAGGGAGAAGTTTTCATACATTTCTTTGAATTAATTCAAACAGATAGACAATTTATATGAGATCGTTCTACAGTCAACCTCATATTAAAAGTCTGGGGCAAATGCAGTGAAGGAGTTGGTTCAGGTTCATCACCTCTTCTTGTTTCATTTTAAAAACATTTGTTTTCAAAAAGAGGAAAGTGCAAAGAAATTTGTTCAGAAGAGAGAGAACAAAATGCGTGGACTACAGGATCCAATTATTAAGACACAAATAAAGTCTAAAGTGAGAGTTTTGGTAGGAAAAAAATTGAGGCTCTGGCTCTATTAGTATAATTGTGTGGGCATTAGCTCACTACAGTGAGAAAACACAAGCCCATGTGGCACTTGCCACAGCCCCCAGTTTTGGCACATATACTGTAGAGCAGAGGTCTCTAAACTTGACAACTTTAAGACTTGTGGACTTGCCAAGTTTGGGGACTCCTGCTGTAGAGTATAAATAAGTTGAGAGCCAATTTGCTGCAGCAGTTAAGGTTCCAGGCTAGAAACTGGGAGACTGTGAATTCTAGTTCTGCCTTGGGCACAAAGCCAGCTAGGTGACTTTGGCCTAGTCACGCTCTCCCTTGTCCCCAGGAAGGATGCCATAGCAAATCCCTTCTGAACTCTTTTTAGTTCGGGCAATCTCCAGGAATCAATACTGACTCAAAGGCACTAAAAATAATAAAAAATAAGCCACTCTTGGAGCCATGACACTGCTAAAAGATCTTTAATAAGACAAGTACTGCTTGTTTTAAAGGCCCCTGAACCTGCAGGGTCCCCAATTTAGATCTGAGACAAAATAAGGTAGGGAGAGAATCTGTAGATGCCATTTTCCCATTTTAAGTGGCACTTTCCTGTCTCATGAACCGTACAGGTAATAGAAAGAAGTACGTTTGTGTTTATACTCACATATCTATTTATTGTGTCTTCCTCTCAAGTTTGTCCTTAAATAACTCAACAGTCAGAGATAATGCCTTCATCATCTTATAATGGAACACCCATGAAAAATTAATTATAATAAATTCAAGGGAACGGCTCTCAGCTTAGTGAGTTTAGGACTGTAGCCTTAATTAGTTAAATGAAGTTAAATTATTAACTCCTTCAACTGAAAAAGGGCCCCTCCCTGGCAGCAAACTATTGTGTAACAAATAGGAAAACTATTATTAAATGGTGAACAAATAATCAATTAAAGGAAATGCCAAAGATACGAAATAAAATATTACAGCTCAATGAATGTTGGCATGGCAGGATTTACCTTTGTTTAAACATTTGTGACAAAATGCCAAGAGTAAATAAAAGGTTTTGCATGATGCCAAAAAGCGATGATTGTTGACAAATCTTCTTAAGGACTGAGCAAACATCATTTTTTTTTGGTAATGATTGCACTTGCTTAATTTGTATGGATGGCAGAACCTAGAGAAGGATCTTTAATTATAAACATGACACAATCAGACTGGAGAAGGTGGCACTTACAGGCCTCATGTCCTAATTTGTTGGCAAGATTTAAAGGTTACATTTAATATCTACTTATGTTACTACACCAGTTAACAGAACTCTTCACATGAAAAAAAAGATAATCATGTTTATTTAGTAATCTATTTTTAGATATATTTATACTAATTTATTTAAATATACTGTATAACTCACCCTTTTTATAAGTTGGTGAGCATGAGAACATACTGGATCAAGCCAAGCTCTATCTTGCAGTAGCTAATTTGGTATTTCTGGGGACTCAACTTGTCTACTCAATATAGGGAGATATATCTCTTTTCCCATGTTCGTTCGAAAGCAACTGGTGTTTGGAGGCATGGCTTCCCCATCCCTGGGTGGCATTTGTTAGGAATAACAAGGTTACCTAACGTAGTTTGGGTAAAATAATATGTATAAACTATGATAATAAGTTTAAGTGTGTGTCACTTTAAATTGCAAAGCATGTAATTTTGGGTGCAGTTGTGAAACCGCCATAAGAGGGAGCAAGAGAACCTGACGATTGCTGGTTTGATGGATTGATGGTTTGTTAACTGCGTGTTTCCCTACTGCTGAGTTGCTGAACGTCAAAGGAAGAAAGGAGGTTTGACTTCTTCATATCTCTACTGTGAGGAGATATATTACTGGACTGATATTTGTAAGTTTACTGACCTCTTTTTCGACACTGGACTTTGCAACTGAATAATCCCTGGACGGACTGAACTAGTGAATGATATATGGACTGTTTGACTATGCTATAACTCTTACCGGAATAAACTATTTAACTAGCACAGTGTATCTGTTTTACTGAGTGTAAGCTACAAAAACGTTTATCTCACATATTTTGCCTGCCTGCCTGCCTGCCGTGCAGATTCTGCTAGGGTGTATCCCTAACAGCATTCAGTCTTCAGGAAATGCCAAGCTGGATGGGGGAACAGGGAAAAGGTTCAGGGTAGTCGTGTTTGAATCTTTCAAGATAGATCTAGCATGTTGAAAGGTGATAGCTTTAATTTGGCAAGATTCTGTCCATTAGAAGTAAGTCAATAAAGGACTGGACCAGAGGTGGTATTCAGCAGGTTCTGACCAGTTCTGAAGAAATTTTGAGAAGTTCAGAGAACCAGCAAATTCCACCTCTGACTGGAGATTTGACAGTATCCTTCCCCAGCCACGCCCACCAAGCCACACCCACAGAACCGGTAGTAAAAAAAATTGAATCCCACCACTGGACTAGACCTGATTGGATCTCACTGTCTCATCTCTGGGCTTGGGTCTGATGCCAAGCCTCTCATTCTTCCTATCAGGAGGGGAGTTGTCATCCACCCTATTATACTTGTACAGAGTCTGCAAGCCAGGCTTCCTAAAAAAGTCACCTTTTTTATTTTTTGAAAAATGGGATTCCACCCATTGCCTCTCTTACATAACTTCTTTGTTTCTGTTTGCCTTGCTGTTCACGATCTCCCAACAGTCTCCCCTCTTTATAAATGTTACTGGCTGGAACTGAGCGGTTGTCTGAGAAATGTGATGGCACCCACTACCGAATCATTTGATCATGAGTCAACTGCAGCTTCATGTGCTTAGCAAACAAGCAAGCACACATCTTACATAACCAACCATCTCATAAATTCTCTGTGATTGCGTAGTCAGTAGCCTGCCCACCGACCAGCTGCAAAACCCCACTTGCTGCTGAATGCTATCTAACTTTTCCACTGTAGACAAAAGGTGGGGGGTTTGGGAAAGACCATCACAGGTTTACTTTTACAGGCCCAAACATACCTCCTCTTTGAGGGACTGTGGGTGATGAAGTCCTGAAATTTTCACGAGTACTGTAGAATGTAGAGTACTAACAGTATTAGCAGCTAGTAGTAGTAGCTAGCTCCACTCCTACGACATAAAGCGGTACCAATCAGCATAAAGAAGCATGTCATACAAACCTTATTTATCCTCACCCTATGTTACCAGAGCCAAATGTGAACACTTACAATAAAATAGAAACAAAAGTTAGTCACCACGGAAATAAGATAGTTCAGAAAAGCTGCTGGAGTGATCAGAAGAGATAAAATGAGAAATGAGACCATAAGAGAAAGAATAGAACCAATCCTAAACTACATACAAAAACAGGAAGAACCAAAACTTTGTATCTCTCTCGACACCTGAAGCAATAAGAGGAGGAGGAGGAGGAGGAGGAGGAGGAAGAAGAAGAAAGAAGAAGAAGAAGAAGAAGAAGAAGAAGAAGAAGAAGAAGAAGAAGAAGAAGAAGAAGAAGAAGAAGAAGAAGAAGAAGAAGAAGAAGAAGAAGAAGATGATTCTAGCAAAAATATGCATAAATGAAAAATGTTAAAACTGGTGAGGAAGGAGCACAAGTGTGCTATGGTAAGTTTAGGGCAGTTTTTTGCAAGCAAAGAAGCTTTTTGTATTTTTGTACAGGTAATCCTTGGCTTTCAACAGTTCATTTAGTGACCATTCAAAGTTACAATGGCACTGAAAAAAGTGACTTATGACCATTTTTCACACTTATGACCACTGCAGCATTCCCACTGTCATGAGAGGCTAGGCGAGGAGAAGCGCCCCTTGAAATGAGTGATGTCGAGTAGGCCATGACCACCCAGTCACATGACCACCAAGCCACACCCACCAACTAAGCCACGCCTACAGAACTGGTTGTTAAAAAAACTGAATCCCACACCTGAGTAGGTTGGATAAGATCCCATGGGCCATTGGAAGAAGTCTTGAGGGATTATCCAAGCCTTTAAAAAAAAGGTAAAATTTAAAAGAAATAACCTTGATCTTGGTTTTATAATACGTTTTGTTAGCCCTTGTGAAAACGAATGGACAAAGCATGTTTTTGTTTCTTGAAATGAAACCAAACAAAACTGATCCATCTATCATTGAAGAACAGATGGCTGCTCCATCAATGGTGATAAAGCAGAAGAGTCATGCGTTCCAACAATCAGCTCATGTGAAATTTCAGATCATTGTCTCAAATCCAGACAAAATATTTCAGGAGAGAATATAAATTGTTCATTGTTAAAAGTAAATATTTAAGCTGAAATGTATTGTCAAACATTCATGGTTTTCATCCAGAAACTTCTGTCCAGTGTTTGGAAATTCAAATGGAAAATCTAAGAATGTCAGCAGACAACTTTAAGGAAAAAGTAGAAAAATTTATATTGAAAAATTATGAATATTTTAGAAAAATAAAAAAGACTTGTTCCATCCTTGATGGCATTAATACAAAAAAGGATATTACAAATCATCTCTAAATTGCAAAATAAAAATATTTGCAGCATGTATTTTGAATGTATTTTGTTTTAGAAAACAAGTTTGTTCAGAAAAATGACTAACAAAAACAGTTATGTGTCATAACTGATGACGCATCAACCATTAACAAACAGTCCATTAGTGTTATATTTATGGTATGAAATCGATTCAGCAACTGAACCAAAAATTATTTTTATCATACTGATAGAACTTTCTTCTGTAACAGATGAGAGTGTAAACAAGCATTTTTATTGCATATCTAAAGCTGCATGGCTCTCATGAGCAGTATCTGTAAAAAAAATTAAAATCTCAAAGCATTTTGTCATGATGATAGCATCATTCAGCTATGTGTCAAGTATTATTAACATAAAGTGTTAGGAACAAAAAATATTGTAAAATTAAGATGCGGTGAAATGATGTTACTGAAGGAAACATCAATCATTTATGGTAAAGCTACTCTATGCAGAAAGTCTAATATAATTCTCTGTAGCTTCCAAAGGTTGGAATTAAGTTAACTAGAACTAAATATATATTTGGGTTTATGCTGCTAATTGGTAAATATGGTTAAGTATTCAGTGTAAAAGTAACTTACTGAGTTCCAGCTGCTGGTGCAAAACATGGAACAAGCCCAACAGAACAGTTTCAAGAGGGATTAAATATGAGATGCGCTACTAGATTTGGGCACCATTGACATGATGATTACATTAATGTAAATCTGTCCTGGCCATTGAGGTAAGGCTGCACAGCAGAAAGGGAGGATACCTCCAGTCAGTTTTATTCCTTATAGAGGTTAAAGTTGAGCCCAATCAAACTGGATTCTGTTCTCTGACCAGAAGAGTTGGCCACTTTGCGTGGGATTGGCCAGTAAACCCATATCTGAAACGAGGTGCTAAAATTATACAGGAAGGGAACATTTTGTCTATAAGTGCCCTACTTGGTTCTGAATGGGAGTCTTGTCAGGAAACTACTCAGGGCTTCCTTCCATCAAGGGCCTCAACAATCAAAAACTAATCTGGGTCTAAATTTACAGAGCAACTCTCTGCTATTTCACAGAGCAAATCACTATTATTTGGACTGGAAGCATTGGACAACAATTTATTTTATTTTTTATTTATTTTATTTGGTTTGTCAATTGCTTACAAGATAATAAAACAATAATAAAATAAAAATAATAAAGCAATAATAAAGCAATCTACATAGATTTCTGTAAAGCCTTTGATTTAGTGGTACACGACAAACTACTCCTAAAACTAAAATCTTATGATATTTCTGGACACCTGCATAACTGGACAGAAGCATTCCTGTCAAACAGACAACAAATGGTCAAAATTGGGAGTGTCCTATCAAATTCTGTACCTGTCAATAGTGGAGTCCCCCAAGGCAGTGTTCTAGGACCTACTCTCTTCATACTCTGCATAAATGACCTCTGTGATCACATTAAGAGCAACTGCGTTCTCTTCACTGATGATGTAAAGCTGTTCAATACCACAGACAATACTGCTACCCTTCAAAAAGATCTTGACTATGTATCAGAATGATCAAACAAATGGCAACTTCAAATCTCAACAAATAAATGCTCTGTCCTACATATTGGCAAAAAAAAGCAGAAAATAAAATACAAGCTGAATAGTCAAGACCTTGTTGATGATCCAAACTCTGTAAAGGACCTTGGAGTACTCATCTCTAATGATATAAGTGCTAGAGCCCACTGTAACTACATAGCCAAAGAGGCGTTAAGAGTTGTTAACCTAATCCTACGTAGCTTTTTCTCTGGTAATATCACACTTGCTAGACCAATACTCGAATACAGCTCATCAGTCTGGAACCCACATTATGTATCTGATATTAGCACAGTTGAGAAAGTCCAGGAATATTTCACAAGAAGAGTTCTCCACTCCTTTACTTGTTGTAGAATACCTTATGCCACCAGACTTGAAATTCTAGACCTAGAAAACCTTGAATTACGCCCTCTTCAGTCTGATCTAAGTATGGTATATAAAATTATACATTGCAATGACTTACCTGTCAATGAATACTTCAGCTTCAACCATAACAACACAAGAGCACATAATAGATACAAACTCAAAGTTAACTGCACCAAACTTGATTGCAGGAAATACGACTTCAGCAACAGAGTGGTCAATGTCTGGAATACTCTACCTGACTCTGGGGTTTCTTCCCCAAACCCCAAAAACTTTAACCTTAGACTGACCTCACCCCTTTCCTAAGAGGTCTGTAGAGGGCGTGCATAAGCGCCCCAAGGTGCCTACTGTCCCTGTCCTATTGTTTCTTTTATTTTTCTTATATGTACCCATTTCATGTATTCATAACTATGTATATACTTATACCTATTATCTTGTAAGCGATTGACAAATCAAAATAAATAAAAAATAAATAAAAAATAATAGGTATAAGTAAAAACATTGTTATGAATACATGGATACATATAAGAAAAATAAAAGAAACAATAGGACAGGGACGGTAGGCACGTTGGTGCGCTTATGCATGCCCTCTACAGACCTCTTAGGAAAGGGGTGAGGTCAACAGTAGACAGTCCCCAAAAGTTCTGCTTCCTGGAAAGCTGTTGGCCATTATGATAGAGCTCTTCAAAGTAAACATATTTGAGAATGACTGCATCATAAAAGAATTTTGAGAAATTGTTGTAGAGCGGTGGAGGAACGAGGCTGAGCCAGAGTGAACGTAAAAGGCTTTATTCTAAGAATAAAGGGTTGCCGCGTCTGCCTTCTAACTAGGCAGGTTAGCTGGCAGCAACAGGGCTGACACTGCCTGACAGCCACCTTTTATAGACGGCTGTCAAATGGTGCCAGCCAATGGGAGCGGCTGGTGCTCCCGCTCAAACAGCGGACCTGGTTGGGGACTCCAACCAGTCCCAAAGACATAACACTCCTTTCCCCTAGCCGGGAGCATGCATAGTCCTTCAAGTAGGTTGGTCGTCTGCGCTGGCGGCAGGATCGTCGTAGTCCGGGCAAGCCGCTGGCTGGAGTCAAGTCCTCGCCCCCAGGCAGCATCTCGGAGGTTGTTGATGAGCGGGCTCGGTCGGTGGGGGCACTGTGTGAATTAGGTAAGTCCCCCTGTTCGGGCTGACCTTGGTGAGTCGCTCGGTCCGGACGGTAGACAGGTTCGCTTGGTTGTTGGTTCGGGGTCCCTTGTCGGTAGACCGGGTCCTCCAGTAAACTCTCTTGGTCGACGGGGTAGATCGGGTCCTGCAGGGAGCTTTCGTCTGGGTAGACCGGTTCCGGCAGGGAGCCCTCGGTGCCGGGAGATTGGGCTGGGTAGACTGGTTCCTTGGTGGCTGCTGGGTAGGCATCAGCTGTGCTTCTCCATCGCCGTCTGAGTTGGTCCACGTGTCTGCGCCACAGGCGTCCGTCTTCCAGGAGGACTCTGTAGGATCTTGGACCTGTGACTGACACAACTTGACCAGGTACCCACAGAGGGTCCCCTGCATAATTTCTGGCGTACACCAGGTCATGCAGAGCAAAGTCCCTGACCAAACTGTCAGATCCTATAGGGGTGTCTGGGCAGTAGTGGGGGTGCAACCTGTCCAGGGTGGTCCTAAGGCGTCTCCCCATCAAGAGCTCTGCTGGGGATTTATTTGTAGTGGTGCATGGAGTCGTATGTTGGCTCAGGAGGTAACGGGACAGTTTGGAGTGCCAGTTATAAGTTCAAAATGGTGCCCAAACAAAAATTCATGAAACTTTTTAACTGCAGCTACTGCAGCCAAGGCCTCCTTATCTATTTGGCTGTAGTTTCTTTCTGCAGTAGAGAAGGTCCTAGAGAAGAAGGCAATTGGTGCCTCAGAACTGTTGGGAAGCCTGTGGCTCAGAACAGCCCCAATCCCAAAGGGGGATGCATCAGCAGCTAGGACCAGGGGGAGTCGTTGATTATATTGGATTAAAACTGCATCAGATGTGAGTAAGGATTTGACTGACTTGAAAGCATGGGCTTCTTTGGGTCCCCAATGCCAGGGGGATTCTTTGTCTAACAGTCTGTGTAAGGGTTCAGCAATAGATGCTTTGTGCGGAAGAAATGAAGCGTAAAAGTTTAGTAGCCCCAGAAAGGCTTGGAGCTCCGTCTTGTTAGTTGGAGTGGGTGCCTCATGGATAGCCTTTACTTTGGATTCGACTGGGTGAATGCCAGAGGCATCTATCCTATACCCCAGAAAGTCCACTTGCCTAGTGGCAATGGTGCACTTCTCCCTTTTAAGTTTGAGGCCATGCTGCCTAAACTTCTCTAGGACTGCTCTGACCCTTTGTATGAGCTGAGGTCTGTCAATTGCTGAGACTAAAATGTCATCAAAGTAAGGGACAACCCCTGGGAGACCTTGGAGAATCCTTTCCATGAGGGATTGGAATATACCCGGGGCTACACTTACACCGAATTGGAGGCGTTTGCACTTGAATGCCCCTCTATGTGTGACTATGGTTTGTAATTCAGCTGTCTGATCATCAACAGGGAACTGTTGGTATGCCTGGGACATATCTAATTTGGCAAAGATGGTGCCGGGTTCGAAGGTGTGTAACAGGTGTTGAATAACAGGTACAGGGTAGGCGCTGACCTGCAGATAACGATTGAGGGTGGTTTTATAGTCTGCGCAGATTCTTATGCTGCCATCTTTCTTGAGTGGGGTGACTATGGGGGTCTCCCATTTGGCAAAGTCAGTTGGCTCTAACACCCCTTGCTTCAGTAACTTATCTAATTCTAAATCTAACTTAGGACGGATGGCAAAGGGCACTCTGCGTGGCTTAAGGCGAAGGGGAATTGCCTGGGGGTCCACAGTGAAGGAGATGGGGGTGCCAGAATAGCAGCCCAGCTCGCTGCTAAAAACATCTGAGTAGTCTGAGAATAGGGCGTCTACGTCAGAGGTTGAGACAGCATGGATCCCCGTTACACTAAGGCCGAGAGAAGGGAACCAATCTAGTCCCAACAGACTGGGGAGGGCACCATTAACAACCACCAAAGGCAAATGACCTTTAAAACCTTGGAACTGAACTAAAAACTTGCCTTTCCTGAGGACAGGGATGTTCTTGCCTTGGTAGTCCCGCAGTGTCAGGTGGCATTTCTGCAGCTTCTTCTTTGAGAATCTGGGATGAATCTTCTTCAGGGTTTCCCAGGAGATGATTGAAAGTGCAGATCCCGTGTCTACCTCCATTCTGCAAGGCTTTCCTTCTAAAGAAACAAAAATACTGATTTTATTAGGAGTCTTGGAAGTATGGTTCGCGTGGTAGCAAGTATAGCAGTCCTCCACCTGCCTTTGGAAATTAGCAGGTGGTGGAGGTCTCTGAGGAAAGGTTCGCCCTGCTTGGCAGATCCTGGCTAGGTGGCCTTTCTTCTGACAATTTAGACAGAAGGCATTCCTAAACCTGCAGGATGCCCTAGAGTGGGAACCCCCGCAGGCTAGGCAAATGGGAGGTTGCTTGGGGGTGAAGTTGTTTCTCTGCCCAGCTACTTCCTGTGAGGGTTTTTGTTGCCTAAGGCGGTAAATGTCTGTTGAGTCAATGGGGTCTTCTTCAAGGGAAACTTCCTCTGAATGAATAGTGGAGCTGCTGGGTCTTAAAGGAGTTCCTTGAATCTCAGCTGCTGATTGGGCAGAGAGCTCAGCAGCTTGGGCTTTTTCTACGGCTAAAGCTAGGGTTAAATCCTTTTTGGCTAGCAAGCGTCTTTGAAGCCTAAGGTCTCTAACCCCACAGACGATCTGGTCTAATAACATGTCCTCTAGGTAGTCTCTAAAACCACACTGTAAGGCAGCTGTCCTCAGAGCTGCCATATACTCATTAATTGACTCCCCCTCAGCCTGCCTTCTAGTTCTGAAGGCATATCTCCTGGCTATCTGGGATGGTTTAGGTGAGTAGTGGTTGGAGAGGATCTCTTGTAGTTCATCCCAAGGTATGTTCCTGATAGAGCGAGGGGCAACTAGTGCTGTAGCGGTGTCAAAAACCGCAGCCCCACAGTAGCTGAGGAAGAAGGATTTTTTTCTGTGTTCAGCAGCATCTGTTAGACCAATAGCGTCGAGGAAGTAGATGAAACGGTTTTTATATGAATCCCACGTTTCCTCAGTTGGCTTGAAGGGTGGGAATGTCGGATTGGCATTCATTTTTGAGGCGGCAGTGCCTGTCACCTTAGTAGTTGTGATTCAAAATTCGCGCTCTTAGAAGAGCGTTTGCGGCTGCGCCTATCAGGCGGTGTCTGTCTCCCCGGCTGAGGAGGCTTTTGAATTTCGCGCTCTTTGTGAGCGCCGGCGGCTGCGGCTTCAGCGCCCGTGGCTTCGCTGTAGTGACTACAGCTCTTCTGAATCGCACGTCTGGCAGCCTCCGATCGCATCCCGCCGGCGCTCACAAAGAGCGCGAAATTCAGGTTAAAAATATTTTGCTACTGACTTTTGTTTGGTCTTAGTATCCAATGCATATCTCTGCAGGGTCCAACAATAGTCAGCCAGCATTGATAGATTCGAGTTGCCCTGATACTATTTTTCCATTGTGACAATGACCTGGTGAAAACTTTCACCATGTTTGTCACTGACTAGGAGCCTAGATTTTTGAGAAAGAAGTCCAAGTGTGAATGCAGAAAAATAATATTTAATGACATGTTGCACTTCATAGTCTATGCTGTAATGTAAGAAATTTGTCAACTGGATGAATGTAGTTTGGTGCTCTGTAGTTGCCAAGAGAATTCTTAACAACATTCTTGAATACTTTCCAGGTGATTTTCTCTGACTTCACTAACAGATCTTTGAACCACCTGTTATTGATAATGTATTTGATCAATGGACAAAGAAAAATGTCTTCCTTAATCTTGGCATCTATTACTCTTGGAAACATCTGTCTCAAATTATGACTTCCTTAACCACCCTTGCTCATCACTTTCACAAAAATTTTATTGGCCTGAGTTTTACGTGAAGCAGGTGCAAAAATATCCTTGTTGGGTCAATAAGTGGTCCATGTGATATGTTTTTTTTTTTAACCTTGGAACCAAATTCCTTTGGAGTGGGACTTTCCTTTTAATCTAATGCTACTCTTTTGCATGGGTGTCCCATCATGTATGTAACAACAATGCTTAGCATATCTGAGCTGCATTCTAAGCAGCAAAGCCACTATTTTTAGATTTGCACAGATACTGCAGTTGTACCTGGAGTACTAGATGTGCTTCAACAACAATTCCCTGTTTTTGTATGTTCCTTTCATGTGTGCAGCATAACCAAAAGGTTATGTTGCAAGGATGCCAGACCAATGCATCCCCAAAGAGCTCCTTTATGGTGAGCTTTCTCAAGGAAAGCGACCGCATGGGGGAAAAGGAAGCGATACAAAGACACACTGAAAGCTTCTCTCAAGTCCCTGAATACTACCTCCTGGGAAACCCTGGCACATGATCGATCGACATGGTGCACGTTGATTCACCAAGGCTACCAAACATTTGAAGACAAAAGGATAACCATAGCACAAGAGAAGTGAGCACTCTGCAAAGCCAGAGCTGTAAATGCTGCAATAGTGGTGCCCAAATATGTCTACCAACATGTGGCAGAACATTCTGTGCCCGTGTAGGCCTTACCAGCGGGGGTGGGATTCTCCCGGTTTGGACTGGTTTGGACTGGTTTGGGCGAACCCCTAGTTCCTAGATCAGCTGGCTCTGAACCGGTTCGCTCTGACAAGCATGTGGGCCGCCCTCTTTCCTGTGCTTTATTTCGTTTGTTTTAGAGCACAGATGATTCACGCAGCAGAACAGTTTGCTGCACCTCAGCTGTTTTCTTCACAGGGGCTGAAGTTGAAGTTAAGTATTAAAGCTGAAAATTGGCTTTTTAAAACATGGAGTACACACCAAACTAGTTACAGCAGTTGAACAGCACCACTGCTTACCAGCCACCTGCGGACACACGGTGGACAGCCCAGAACTTGTTAGATGTCAAAGTCCTCTTCGAAAACAATGAACGAACATTGTCATCATAACCAAAAGGTATTAAAAGGTGTACAGTTCAGTGCTGTTGTGCAATAACAGACAATTTCTATCAAACAGTACTTGATAATTAAATTATAGGTTATTTTCATGATTCACAGCCCAAAATTTATAAGCTATACTCAAAAATGTTAAGGAAGCAAAGTCTTTGTTGTCCAATGAAATCTGGGCTTATACCAGAATCTATTCTCAGACTTTAATAAATGTATTCTGATACAATATGCAATTTTATTGATTCACTCATTGCATGCAAATACTCTCTCTCTATTTATTAAGCCTAATTACCTTTCAAGTTTGCTTAAAATTATTAATGGCCAATTCCTAGGCTTGGGCATAGTAACCAAGTATTGTAGCTTATTACCTTTGGATTACCATGATTTCCTCCGATTCTATTTGGGCTTTCTCTTATATTTCAAGTTCCAGGGGTCACTCACAATTAATTCACACATTGTTTAGATTAGATCTATTCTTTGGGACAACATAATTCAGCTCTCCTTATTATAAGAGAGATACTGTGGTTGGCAAGGTCTCAAAACCTGATAACTGCAGTGAGATTATTTTATGCATAAAGATGGAAAGATTTGGCATTACCCACAAGGGGGAATTGGTTGATGAAGATGATGGAAGCCACTGAGATGGCCAAATTGATTCCTTTGTTTAGGGAAAAACAGTATCGACTGTTGATTGAAACCCTTTATGGACTTTTTGCTTAAAACAAAAAAAAAGCAAACTTATATTTTATGGCTTTGATGATTAGAAAGAATAGATTATATAAAAAAGATAATTGTGTTCCAACCTTGCAGTAAGAGGTAAATTTATAAGTGCATTTACAGCTGCTGTAAAGAAGATCAGAACTCACTTTGTATTTCTTTTCTTTTTTTTCTATTTATCTTTTACTTTTTTGCACTTTTCGCTATGTTTATATGTTTTCTTTTTCTTCTTCCTTTATATTTGTATTAGTGTTTATCATTCTCTTAAAAAACTTTAAGGAAATTATATTTAAAAGGATTTTAAAAATTCAATTAATTCCTACCTTCCCTTCTAGTGTACCATAGTGATCTGGAGATGGCCAGAGAATTTCCTGCAACAATCCAGAGTTTCAATGCCAGAGAATTCATGAAACCTGCCTTAAAGTCACACTTATGGTCTGAATAAAGAGGAAGAAGCAAGTGTGACAGTAATGCAGATCCAGGGACTTGTTTCCAACAGATAGCCTGAAGACTAGCCTTATGTAACCCCAGGTTATGACATGGCTTGATTAAGGAGGTTGTTGCTCTGTCCCCGAAAGGAGATGAGTTGATTGTCTTTGCTCAATTCTTACTAGCTGCCAGTTTCTACCCTGCTGGAACCTGGACTGTCATTGTCTGAATTTGGACTTACTCATTCGGATCTCCTGAAGTTGTAGCATGCATCTGATTGCTTGTTGCCTCATCAGGTTGATGGTCTATCTCAATGTTTCTCAACCTTAGCAACTTTAATTCAACTCCCAGGATTCCTCAGCCAGCATTTCTACCTCTGTTTCAGATGAAACTATAGCATTCTCCCACCTGAGGGCATAACAGGCTGAGAATTTTTCACTTTTAGGTGGGAGGAACAATATTTTTGATACATGTATATTCTACTAAAGGTTTGGTTTGATCTCAGAATCTTTGCTTTCAATCAGTGGTGTATTAACCATTAAGCAGACTAAGCAGATGCTTAGGGCACCAGGCCCAAAGGGGGCACCACAAAGTTGAGAAAGAAAAAAAAGACAATGAAGATTTGTAAAAAAATCTTGTATGTATAAAGAAAGGGGGCACCAAGGTTTGTCAGTGCTTAGAGCAACAATGAACCTTAATCCACCACTGCTTCCAACCTTGCTCAAATCTGCCTTGTCAAATGTTGGAAAAGCATAGCAATTGTTGTTGTCCTTCATGTTTCTTTTAATTCAAAAAATGATCCTCTCAGGTAATTGCTGAAGCTGATTATTGGCATTTGATCAAATTTATGAGATGCAGGGTCGTGTTCCCCCCCCCACATCCCTATGTAATATCATTGTCATTTTGTGCATAGAATAATTTGATTATTTAAGTAGGAAGAACAAGAGATTATTTGGCACGCTGAAAAAAATTGTTCTATGTAAGCAATTCATCTAAATAAGAACCAGCAAAAATGTCAAAACTTACAAATGAAGCTTTATTCTATGATTCAGATGGCTTTTGGAGATCAGAGAAATTTAAACACTTTTGTAGAGCACAAGATTGGAAAAAGCTGATATAAATATTCCTCTTCAACTTAATTCAATATTGTTTCAGAAATCTGAAAACCTGGTTTGTAAAACAGAGGAAGAAACATATTTGAGGATTTTCTTTCAAAATGCATTCTACTGTATTATTATTTACCAACTGTTAAAATAAAGGGGAATAACATCAAGTAGAAGATAAATACAATTAATTTTACAACAGAAAAATGTGGTTCTAGCTAACTCTCCTGGGGTGTTCAAGAGGCTTACTAATGCAGTCTTCAAATCATCAGTTAATTAATATCGAAAACTCTTTAGACCAAACGCTTTTTATTGACAAAGACATAAATCTTTAAGATAACAAAGTTGAAAATATGCAGTTTATGATTCTGCCTTTCAGGGAATTTTACCTTGTAAGGATCATTTTAATAATGGTACAGCTTGAATAATGTATCCTAGTGTACAGTTTGTTTATTTGTGTATTGTATATTTGTGTATTGTAACACATCTATATAAAATATTGGCTTATATAGATATTACACAACTTAATTAAGTTAAACTCTATTCTCTGTCTTGTGTTGGTATGTGCTTCAGATTAATACGTTTCTCTAGATTAGCAGACTTTTTGATAACATTAAACAAATGCACACAGTCATTCTCAGGAATTATTTATTCTTGAGTGATGACTATGCACATTTGTTTCATGTTTTATTTAAAGTCCCCATATATGTCTTACTGTAGACTTCTGAAATAAACTAAAGTAATGGAATTAAATTGGAATAACTTTTTTCATGTTAAGATTCAGCATCTGTTACTGATCTCTACTTCTGGTTCTGTGACAAATTATCTTATTTAGCATTCCCAATCTAAAATCTATGCCTAGAGCTGATATTATACCTTCTAAAATTTCATTATGGGCCAAGCTTACAAGAACTTCAGCTTTACTTTTTCATCCAATTGAGCCAGCAGCATTCTTTTTTTTTTCATAACAGCAATACAAACACACACACACACACACACACACACACACACACACAGTGTGTGTGTGTGGTGGGATTTGAATAACTTAACAACCGGTTCTTTGGCTGCGTAGGCATGGCCAGTTGAGTCATGTGACTGGGTGGGTGATGTCACTCATCACACCCATCCCCTCTTCCTGGCTACTCGTCTCAAAGGCAGAGGTAGGATTCAGCCGGTTGGGGTTAATCCTACCACTGGCTGGCCCCGCCCCCACCCATTTTTCGGCCTGTTTTTTGGCCCTTTTGGGGGGCATTTATTGGGCTGTTTTCCGGGCCATTTTTTGTGCTGAAAAAAAAAGTCCTAAAAATGGCCGGAAAACAGGCCAGAAAACAAGTGGGGGCAGGGCCAGCCAGCGATGGGATTTGCCAGTTTGCCGAACTGTGCAGAATCTTAACTTCTGGATTACCTGAACCAGTGCAAACTGGCAGCAGCCCACCTCTGACCCACACTCAATTAATAAAAAATGAAGAACCTTAAAAATCCTTTTAAAAATTGAGAAGAGACAACTCTAAACAAACTAAAAATGCAAAAGAAGAAAGAAAACAAATTTGATTAATTTTACTAGTTCTCTTACTCGGCCCTTCTACATTTGTCTTTCTGTTTCATCTTCCTCTTTATACTGGTTGGTTTGCCAGTCTGTTCTGCAGTGCTTCCTTTGCTTTGAACCATCAACATCTGTGAGCTAGTAACTCCTTGTACTTCAAATATAGATTGGCACCCTTAATTGTTAATGATCCCTTATCACAAAAAGCACGGCAGGTCCAGATAACACGAGCATGTTTACACAAACATCAATATACTTAAATGCAAATGTAGAAATAATTTATTATAAAGTCAATAGAAATAAATCTCACCATAGCTTGTTATACGATAGGTAGCTTGTGTGTCGATTCTGTTTGCTATCTGAATGTATAATGGTGATATGTTTGGACAGTCCTTTGGATTGAAGTCATCTTCAAAAAGAGAATTTTCCAGCTGCTATTGATATAGCAGTCAACTCCCTGCATAGTAGGAGGCATTGCTACCTTAGCTATTTTCTACAGATTTTTGTCAGATCATCTGTCTCTTTCAACAAGCAGTTGTATTTTATTTCAAGGTGTGAGCTTAGTTGCCCAGCTTGTAGCATTATGGCAGCCTTTAAAATCTATTAAATTGGAATTGGATAACTGTCCTTCCTTGCCTCAACACATGGTAGCAGATGGCCAACCTTCCAGTGAAGCAAGAGCAGGTTTTATTAAGGACTTAAAAAGATATAGAGATGGGAAATGATCAGGGAATTCCAAGATAGACTGGAAAATCAAAAAAGCATCTGTCAGCCTTATGAGGTAGACCAGTCAGGAAGCATGACCAGCTGAGTTAATTCTACTATATTGTAAGGTCATACTGACATTGCAAAACCTGAAAGTACTTTTATTCCAATATCCTTTTAACAGCCCAAGAAATTAAGGAGGGTTTTTTGGGGGTATCTGTTTCTCCACTCACATTCCTGTTAAGGGCTAAGCTGCATTTTATCTGATCATTCCCTCCTGTGTCTCATTGCCTGTCCCCCAAGGTCATTCCCATATACCATTCCAACAATAAGACAACTACATGTTTATGCCATCTTGTCAGCAAAGGTTGAGCTCAACCTGAGGGCATCCTTACATTTTGTGTTGTGTAGCAATGAGCTATGATTCTCTGTGGACTCCCACTGGAACCTAAAGTAGGATAAATGGATGCATATGCCGCAAGTTAACACCTGGATGCTGCATGCATGGAAGAAGGCTCATCCACAAGTGGCATTTGCTGTGGTCTTAGCCAAGGGCCAGGCCTTCATGTATTACCATGTATTTGGCTTCCACAACTCTTCTCCAGTTAAGTGAGTTAATATGACATAGTATGACAGACTTGCGGGGCTGAGGCGTTGTGCAACAAGGTGACATAGGGTTATAAGCAGGGATGGGATTCAAATTTTTTAACAACCGGTTCTGTGGGCGTGTCTTAGTTGGTGGGTGTGGCTTAGTGGCCATGTGACTGTGTGGACATGGCTTGGTGGTCATGTTACTGTCTGAGCAGGCCCAACTCAACATCACTCACATCGAGGCCCGCATCTCCTCGCCTGGCCTCTCGTGACTGTGGGGATACTGCAACAGTTGTAAGTATGAAAAATGGTTGTAAGTCACTTTTTTCAATGGTCACTCCACACAAGCAAAGTATCAGTAAAGGAGGTGAAAAAAACTCCAGAGACGTTCCTGAGCCAGGAAGTCTAGTCCTACCAAGAATGTAATAAGAGTTAACGGAGAGGCAGTCTCTGTAAGGAACACCAGAATGTTTCCTTCCTGCCTTCCTTACAGGATTAGGCCAGTAATTTCTTCTAACAACTGGTTCTCTGGACTGCTTAGAATGTTAACAACCGGTTCTAGCAAATAGGTGCGAACTGGTAGAATCCCACCCCTGGTTATAAGATTGGGTCTGGATTAGGGACTTCTGTCCTCACTGTGAGTTGTGTGGGTGGGGGCATGAAGGGAGACTCAGCCAATCTCATTGTACACGTTATAATCTGACAACAAAGAGTTAACTTCCAGCTCTGTCTTGGTATTGGAAATGACAAGTCTGTAGTTGCAATGCTGAAGCTACAAAATGGGTGCTTATCCTTTGGGGAAAATGTCTTTCTTACCCTGGTTCCTCAGTAATCCTGCAGGTGCCCACCTATTGTTTCACCATGCTTTTTTCAATTGAGTGACTGATCTTTCCCAGTAAAAATAAATGCAGCAATGAAACAATAAGGATGTGGGGAGAGAGTAGGATGTTAGATGGAACCAGATTTTTGATCATTGATCAGCTGAGGAGAGCTCTGGTCATTGTGAGAATACTTTTATGCAAGGGTGGGCGCGGCCATGGTGGGTGTGGCCTAGTCGGCCTCCTGCACTATGACGGGAGGGTGTTTTTGCCCTCCCCAGGCCTGTTTCCAGCCTCCAGAGAGCCTCCAGAGCCTGGGGAGGGCAAAAACGTCCTCCAGTCATAGTGCCAGAGGCCAACTAGGCCACACCCACCATGGCCGTGCCCACCCTTGCATAAAAGTATTCCCGAACTTCCAGGAGGCCCGTTTTTCTCAGTATGATGGATCTAAAAATAATAAGCAAACAAGGCAACCTACCATTTACCACGAGCTGTGGTGGCGCAGCGATTAGAATGCAGTATTGCAGGCTAACTCTGCATTCCACTGTCAAAGAGTTTGATCCTGACCGGCTCAAGGTTGATCCATCCTTCCATCCTTCTGAGGTGGGTAAAATGAGGACCCAGATTGTTGGGGGCAAGAGGCTGACTCTGTAAGATGCTTAGAGAGTAAAGTGGTAAAGTGGTAAAGCATCATAAAGCAGTATATATGTCTAAGTGGTATTGCTATTGGCAGAACTCATACAATTAAACATGTTAGTAAAGTGTTTTAAACAAACTGGCTCAAAAGTATCAGAGATTTCATCACATAATTCTGTTTGCAATATCAATTTTTAGTGTTAATTATGTAAAGGAATTATGTACAGTAGAATGTTTGAAACAGGTGTTTCACAAAGAGTAGGAGAATATTTGGAGCACCCTTTTCTAAACTGTTACAGCACTTGTGGCTTTTGCAAATCTTGTGAATCTACTTCAAAAGTTAATTCTTGTTATCTCTGCATGTGTAGCGAAGTGAGACTTACACAATATGTAGCTGCTTTAGTGATTTGAAAAGTCTCAATTGCCTCTTTTGAACATTATGCACAATCCCTAGTAAACAGGGATTAATCAACCAGGAATGCTTATGAAATTTCCATAAATTTGTGGTTTCTGAATAAAACAATGGAAAAGCATAGATGCATTAATTATTTGTCACCATTCCTTCTTATTTTATTGTGTTTCAGTTAATTCTACTTTTCCCCCCTCAGTGGTTATTAATATAATAAATATATACACACACACTTGAATTCAATCATGGTGCTACAAAGAATAGTAATCATTTGACACCAAATAAATTCCTTCTTTATATTGGAACTAGTTTCAGTTTGTGTAATATAAAATCTTATTTCCTCCCTCTTATGAATGTATAAACTATAATGAGGCTACACAGATGTTGTGTAGCAGTGCCACTTGGTGGTGGAAAGTAATTCTGCATCTTTTATTTCTACAGTTGGGTCTGCTGTTTTTAATTAGCTGTGTGGTTTTGTGTTAGTTAATTATGATTTTCTTTTTTGGTTCCTTTCTACACTGTCCCAGAATCACATAGGTAGAATTGGGCAACTATATAAATGGATGCAGGCATAAAGAAATGCATTTTTACATAAAGGTACCAATTTAGGGATTTCTTTTAAAACTGCTTCCAGGAGGTATAAACTGGAGATGCCCAGCACTTTTGATATTCCAGCTAGAAGAATGCATCATAGAATAATGAAGGAAGTGACTGAAAAGTTGTTTAGGCCTCTGTTAATTATTTTTGAGGAGTCCTGGAAAACTAGAGCAATGTCAGAAGACTGAAGAATAACAAATATAGACCACATCACCTGTCAAAGGAGTATAAGAAAGGGAGGACATACTGCACAATCAGGCTTGCAAGAAGTGGTTATTGTTGCCAATCTAAACAATGGCTTTAGCCTTCCTGTGAATTTGATTTCCTGGTCTGGTTTACTAGTGGGAATAACACCAGGCCATTTGTAAGCATTTGAAAGACAATGTTGTAAAGAGGAACAAATGTCACCCTCTGCTTCTTTAGCAAAATCATTATTATAGTGAATAAGGGAAATTATTCTAACTTAATAGTAGTAAAAGCAGTGGTGGGATTCAAAATTGTTTACTACTGGTTCTGTGGTTTGGTGGGCGTGGCAGGGGAAGGATACTGTAAAATCTCCAGTCAGAGCTAGTATTTGCCATTTCTCCGAACTACTCAAAATTTCTGCTACTGGTTCTCCAGAAGTGGCCAGAACCTGCTGAATACCAACTCTGAACAAAACCTTTACAAGGTTTTACACCAGTAATCTCCAGCCTTTTCAGCTTGGCAGACCGGCTGAGGCAGTAGAAGTGATGGTGGCAGGGCGGGGGAGGGAATGATTTCTCACATGCTCACCAGAGGTGGGATTCAGCAGGTTCTGACCAGTTCTGCAGAACCAGTAGCAGAAATTTTGAGTAGTTCGAAGAACCGGCAAATACTACCTCTGACTGGGGATTTTACAGTATCCTTCCCCTGCCACGCCCACCAAGCCACACCCACAGAACTGGTAGTAAAAATGTTTGAGTCCCACCGCTGCTGCTCACCCACCATTTCCGTGACCCAGTTCCAAATGGGCTGTGGCCTGGCACTGTGTTGCAGACCAGGGATTGGGGAACCCTGTTCTACATGACATTGTCCTTTAATAAAAAGTATGGCAAAGTACAACCACAACTACTCAGCTAACTGTACTCAGAATGTCAGCATTAATGCCTCTACATCAAGGGGGGGGACGACCTATTCTCATTAGTCATGCCTTCAAGCCCATAGATACTAGGACCAGGAAAAAAAATGTTCCTACCTAGATTTTTCAGATTACAAATTAACAGAGTTGGAAGGGACCTTGTAGGTCATCTGGTCCAACCCCCCACCCTACAACATTTCTGCTCCCGAAACTTCTGAAGACAAACTGTTCCACTCAGTGGTGGGATTCAATTTTTTTCACTACCGGTTCTGTGGGCATGGCTTGGTGGGCGTGGCAGGGGAAGGATACTGTAAAATCTCCAGTCAGAGGTGGTATTTGCCTGTTCTCTGAACTTCTCAAAATTTCTGCTACCGGTTCTCCAGAACTGGTCAGAACCTGCTGAATATGCCACCTCTGGTTCCACTGTTTTTTTGTTCTCACTGTCAGAAAATTTTCCTTATTTTATTTATTTATTTTTAATTTATTTATTTGTCGAGCATGTGTTAGATAACAGACATAAGTATAAACATGATTATTAATAAATGAAATGTATTAAAAGGGAGCATTAGGATAGGGACAGTAGGCACGTTGGTGCACTTATGCACACCCCTTAAAGACCTCTTAGGAATGGGGTGAGATCAACAGTAGACAGTCTAATTTTTTAATTTCTTTTATTTTATATGTTTTTTATTTTCTTATTTCCAGGTTGAATCTCTCCTTGATCAGTTTCCATCCATTATTCCAATATTACTTAAATATTTTTAACCATTTTCTTTACAACTTGTCGCAACGGCAAAGAAGGAATTAAGTGACTAATACGATAAGCATCTTTGTAAGACTACATCGAGAAGAATTTCCATCTGAGATCATCAGAATCAACTTTCCTCTTTCAAAACATATGATTTAACTGGGTTGTGAAATCCAAAACACTGACTTGGTTTCTGTGTTTTTTTTCCTAGGTGTGGTAGCTTGTTGATAAAGAAGGACAACTCCATCTATCATCTTCCTGAGGTGGGTTGGGCTGAGCTAGAGTGATTGGCCCCAAGTCATCCAATCAGCTTTCATGCCTAAGGCAGGACTACAACTCACCATCTCCTGGTTTCTAGCCTGGTGCGTTAGACCAAACTGACTAAACTTGCAGTGAAAGAAGGGATGGGGAATGTAAAATTCCTCAGATTCACCTGCAAACTGGCATGTAGGTTACTGTGAAAAAATCCACAACAAGTAGACAGAAGAGGAGAGGTGTCTTCTACGTTTGACAGGAGATGCTGCTGGAGTGAGAAATGACTTGTCAAGGCATAGAACTTAGGGAGCAACAGTTGGGGTGGGGGCAGGGGCAGAAGCCAGACAATCCAAGACCAGGGAGAGAAACCAGGAAGGTACCTGAAGCATTGGCAGTCAAAAAAGTACCTTCAGAAAGAAAATGCACACCTGGACCACAGGGGGTGGCAAAAAGACCTCCCCGTGGCTCAAGTGCTGGATAAATGTGCAAGAAAATATTAAGGAGACACACTGTTAGTGTCCCTAAACCTGTATAGAAATAAATGCGGGAGGCGGAAGAAACGAATAGGGAAGCGTTTGTGCATTATAGATAGTCCTTGTTTAGCGACTGCCTCGTTTAGCAACTGTTGGCAATTATATTAGTGATGAAAAAGTAATGTTGTGGCCAGTCTTCACATTTATGACCTTTGCAGGCCTGTAAAGTAAAGCAAAATTGAAATAAGATCATAAGCACAGTTGTAGTTTCGCTTAGCAACAGCTTTGCTTAACAACCAAGTTCCTGGTGTTAATTGGGGTCATTAAACATGGATTATCTGTATCAAGAAGGTAGTAGAAATTTAAATAATTTAGTTAAGCTCTGGGCAAGTGTACCAATGCCTGTCATTTTCTTTAGAGACCTCCTCATTAGTTCCCATTCTTGGTTTTCACACATATGGTGGATATCTCCATATCCCCTTCCTGCTGTCCTGTTTTGGGTTTCACGTTCACATACACTCAGTTGCTAGGTGAAAATATTTTACTCAAGGCTGAGTAGATAACAGAAAACAACAAAAGGAATGTAAATCAAAATAGAGTCTGTCACAAACAAGTTTGCTTGGGTAGTTTTGCTTTCAATAGGAGTGCGCAGCAAATAGATCAAATTCAGTCCCAAGTTCAGTGAGTCAAGACAGGTTTGTCAGTCAATCCAAAGGCCAGGTTTCAGGAATCACAAACAGAATCACAGGAACACAAAAGGTAAGAGATCAGGCAGGTGCTTCTAGCAGAAAAACACAGGTCAGGGCTGCCTCTTAAATTAGATTGCAGCTGGCTATCTTTAGTCAAAAAATTTGGTCTCTTGCTTGGCAAGGACCCACATTGAAGGTTTTTGCTCTGTTCTCTGCTGTACTAGCAAAGTGCAAGGAGGCCATATATTATCAAAATATGACTGTTCCAGCTGTTCTGATGGTTTGATCAGTCTCAGGTGATTCTTGGCTTGGTGTTTTGTGACATTTCATTGGTTCAGCAGGAGCAGCTTCTTCAAAATCAGAATCCTGGGCCATGACACCCACATTTTCTTATGTGACACTAACACAGATCTTCTTTCTCTCCTTATTATAACTTTTTGATGCTATAATGATTAAACCAAAGGGAACACATTGTTCCTTCATTCCACTGAAGATCAGAAACAGTTTGTTACAAGCAACAAAGAACTGATGGTTAAGCTTCATAGAAGCAATTTTTTTGCATTTCTTGAAACTTTGTAAGTTTATTCCAAAATGCCAGCATTGTAAGTTAAAATTAATCTAAAAGAGGGGGAGGAGGAAAATAAGCAATTTCAATACCAGGATGGCTAGGCACAAAATTGGAAAGAAGAATGTAGTTCACCTATGCTAGTTAGGAACTCAGAGGATACTCACAAGGATACAAGGGTGGAATGGAGGTATACTGGCAGAAGTAGGGTGAACTCTGTGGCAAGGAGGCTTTACTGAACTCCCTTGTCTTTATGGACCATCAAGGGAAGGGAAACAATAATGAAGAACTCTGCAGCTAGAGTTGGGGCTGGAGTTAAGAAAGTGGGTAGCTTGGAATCCTTGCAGAGGAGGAATCGACAGAGACCACTCACCACTGGAAGTGGTTGATGAAGTAGGAAGACCTCATCCCTGTTCTATCCATCCTTGGGCTTTTTTGGTATAGTTTTTAACATTTTAATTTACATAGTTTTAAAAATTTAATACTTTTCTACTGATCTTTTTATAATCTGTAAATTGTCCAGAATCACCTTACTGGGAAGATGAGCAGCATATGAATTCAATAAATAAATATATTTATTTGTGGCCTCATTTTAGTATTACAATGTTCTAATGCTTCATAATTCTCTTTTTTTCCTTCTGGCTTACAAGTAAAACTTGTAAGTAAAGCTCTGGTTTGGAAGTAAAGCTGCAAATTTTTGTACCAACAACAAGCCAAGAAATCTTGTTGCCCACATTTGCTAGATGCATGAAAGTTGAGGTTTGGGAACATCTGCGAGTCAACATGTTGCTCAGCCTATCTAAATACAAAAGGTGAGAAGAATCCCTGGCCTTCCAGAGGTCATTAAATCTTCCAGTATTCCTCACCTTTCTTCATGTCTACTGGGCTACTAGATAACACAATGCAGCAACTTCTAAACACCGACAAGTTCCCTGTTCCTACTACAGACTTCAAGTTACCTGAAGTCAGATTTTATCCCAACTCAAGGGGGCTTACTTCTGAACAGTTATATGTATGACTGAACTTCAGCTTCACAATAACCCAAAAGTTAAAGAAGAGCCCTTCAGCAAAATCTTGAAGGAAAGGTACCACTAACTCTAAATAGTGTAGTGTTCAATGCTGTTGTACATATTTTCCCAATAAATAATATCTTCTCAAATCATGTGCATCTGATCAAGGAAACTACTGAATGTTTGTTCCTGAAGAATAATCACATTTCCTCTTCCTTATCACCTTTAAACCCTACATGGCAAAGACCAAGTTATGTATGTGATCACTTATTTCTCAAGGTATCTGCCTGTCACATCAAGTAAAATAGGGTGAACACACTTCACCCTAAAATAATAGTTTCCCTTAAATAATATTATCCGGTGAGATCTAGGAAGCCTCACTTCTGCCCTTGCCTTTTGTGGCCTTCTGAAAGGCCTTGAAGACATAGTTATGCCAACTAGCCTGAGACCCCAATGGGGTGGAGCATTTTGGAAGTGGCTAATGGAGTAGAGAACGCCCAATACCTCCTCTCTCGGCATACTCTGTTTTTTCTCTCTCCACCCAGGTCAAGTTTATTTTAACTGAATTTTAAGATCCCTGTTTATCGTTTTAATGTTTTACAGTGTATTTTAATTGCCTGTCTGTAAGCTGCTTCTAGCTGCCTCTGGTGAGATGGGCGGCAAATAAGGTCAATGAATGAATGATGAATGAAACATCCTCCATTAGAGATCTGGCAGGCCTTCACAATCCTTGCCTTCCAGAAGTCCTTGAAAAACTGACATTTCCCACAAGTTTTGGATGATGATGGAGTCCAACAAGCTGGTATGTTGATAGGGGGAGAGTCTTGTCCTGCCATGGGTTGGTATTGTGATTGCATATTTTTCTGTTTTAATTGTCTTGTGAACTAGCCAGAATGACGGGAGCAAAAAGGGGGTCTCTTTGGGTAATGTAGATGACCAGGCTGAGCCTGAGGGAGGGATCAAACATGTCATAAGTCATGAGTCCCTGTGATCCACCAGAGATTTAAGTCCAGCCCACCTTGAATGCCTCTCTTATGTCCTGCTCATTTCCCTCGGCCACTAGTTGGTCAGATTCTTGTAGACAGCTTAAGCTTGCAATAAATCTTTACGCTCATTTGAGCTGGCTGAATCTCCTGATTTCCTTGGCGCTTGCCAGGTAATATTTTTAGCAACAAGGGGCACCTTTAATTCATGTTTCTATTTCTTTGAAGTACACAAAGCAAGAATATGGATTTTGATGGCAAGAATCTACACTCTGATAAGAACTGAGTATTGTTCATAAAGTGAACTCAAAATCTCATTCTAACGAAAAAAATTCATACCACTTGAATATTCAATTAGTCATTAGGAAGATCATGCTAAGAATATTATGTGATACTATGAATTGTTACAGGGAACGTATAGTTGCCGGGAATGCTCTCTAGTTACTTTATGACTCAAATGATAGTAGCCAAATGAGACAACACATTCCAAACCCACTATGTTTGAATATAAAGTGGTGTTTTCCTTTTTTAAAGGGTGTTTCTAAAGACATAGCTTTTACTTAGGCATAAATAAAGAGGTATCAATCTATCTTTGCAGCTTGGATCCTGTTTGGTAAATGGCACACCGGGCTAAGAACCTTGGCATTATGTATGGCTTTATAAGGGTTATTCTTATGCTGTGAGCAGCTAGAATAAGCAAATAAATGAACTGAAACACAAGTTCAGAGAACAGACCAAAAGCACCGTGGTGCAAGATGTACTTTGGACACAGAACATATTGGTTTCTCAAGGGATATCGTTCTCATTAAATTTCTTTTTTCCTTGTCAGGAAACAAAAGATCTGGCAAGATCACTATCCCTGTTTGAAGACTGAGGATCAGACTTTAGTCTGACTTGATGCCCAAAATAGAGCTTAGGGATTTTCCACACAGTTGAGTTTAAATGCTAACTGCCTGTTCCTGAGTTGTTAGGAAGTAACAATGCCTTAACATTTGCTCCTCCTGGTGCCTTAGATTAGAATAGAATAACAGAGTTGGAAGGGACCTTGGAGGTCTTCTAGTCCAACCCTCTGCTTAGGCAAGAAACCCTATACCACTTCAGACAAATGGTTCTCCAATCTCTTCTTAAAAACTTCCAGTGTTGGAACAGTCACAACTTCCAGAGGCAAGTCGTTCCACTGATTAATTATTCTAACTGTCAGGAAATTTCTCCTTAGTTCTAAGTTGCTTCTCTCCTTGATAAGTTTCCACCCATTGCTTCTCATCCTCAGGTGCTTTGGAGAATAGCTAGACTCCCTCTTCTTTGTGGCCGCCCCTGAGATATCGGAACACTGCTATCATGTCTCCCCTAGTCCTTCTTTTCATCAGACTAGACATACCCAGTTCCAGCAACCATTCTTTATATCCTGATTCTCCATCTATTGCTTCTGGTTTGACCTTTGGCATGAACGCTGATATTCTGATTTTATGCAAAGCAAGTTAAGCAAGCAGTTTCTTAAGCCTGCTGATTTTGTTGTCCTTTGCTTTTTAGAATGTCACCAGCTGGAGGGAAATCATTTGCCATGTGCGGAAGAGGTGGAAACTATTTCTGCCAGTGGTGTGGCTTTCCTCTCCTGCTTCGTTGAGCAGAGCAAATTAGGAGAGGGCGGATCGAGTCATCAACTCTGCAAACCTTCTATGGCTTCAGCAAATGTGGGAAACTGGTGACTTTTGGCAGGTGGCTTGTCCCACTTTCCACTTTTACATGCCCAAGATTTTTGGCTTATTGTTCTTTCAAAATTCTGCACCTTGGGTTGTTCTCAGGAGGGCATGGCGCTTTCCAAATCTGACATCACTTGCTGTTTAGTGGGTTTTTAGAAGTTTGTGTTTTAAATAAGTCCTGTTCTCCTGCTTTCAAGAAGGGATGGTTCTTTTAAACCCTGTCACCACCACAGTGTGTGTGTGTGTGTGTGTGTGTGTGTGTGTGTGTGTGTATGTGCGTGTTGTGTTGTGTCTGAAGAAAAATAATGGTGGTAGAAGAAATTACCTGGAGCCGAGATGGGAGAGGGCATTGCCTGGATTAGCTTGAAGTACTGAATAGATACCAACCTGGTCCTGCTTCTACTATCACTTGACGTACCTTGAGAGCATAGGCAGCGAGGATTATCAGAGTTAACACACTCTGCATTTTCCATTGGTTGCCACTGACTTAAGGGGGAATTATTCAACACCATTGCAACTGAGGATGACTCTGTGCTAACTCAATAAATCTGCTAGCAGAATTGAGCTACAGTGGCAGATTCTCAATCCAAGTTGATTGTTAAATGCCAGGCAAGTATGATTATATCTCCCAAACTCCATCATGTATGGGAAAGTGGATCATATTTTCCTTTCCATTATTCTTTACATGGTTCTGACAATCCAAGCCTCTCCCCAACCCACCTCCCAATTAGCAAAACCAGTATTTTTAGCTTAGTTGTTTTAATGGACTGCAGAGATTTAAAGAGTGAAATTATCCTGGGAGCAAGTGCTAAGCAAAATCTATAGCCTGGTAAATTCAGCAAAGCAAAACTATATTGTCAATGGGAATAATTCTTAATCCTTCAATTCTTCTTTAGGTTTTAGGCAAAAAAATTTAAAATTTTTTTTTTTAAAAAAGGAGAGTGATAATTATTTTTCTCTTCTCCTTTCCCAATTTTTAAAATTCAGTTACTAATTCAAATTTGAATTGATTGCTTACTTTTAACCTACAGAAGACTTAAATCTTATATGATGATATTTAATTTGGAAGGGAAAAAAGATTTTAATATCCAAATTATCTGTGCATTTAATATTGTGCTCTTGTCTAAGATATTAAGCCACCGATATCTTAGATTTTTTTTTTTGAATGAATGAAAAATTTTGCTTTTACAATAGGAAACAAGATGACATTTTTTAGTGTGAATGACCGCTGGTGTGACAGAAAATATTTATTCCAAATAAATGGTCTAACATTCCATAATTACAAATTATAAGAGCTGTGAGCACTATTTCTGAAAAAATAATTATATAGTAACAGCTTAATTGCTGTATAATTGGAACAGCAATGGTTCAAAGGCAACAACAATTCAATCATTATATATTTCATAATTCCTTATTTTCTGTCACGACCCAGAAAGAACTATTCTGATTTTCTGAAGCATTAGCCAAATACCTCCCTGCCTCAGAGATGGGCTAGAAAACTTGATTGGTTCATCATGAGCAGAGATAACCAGAGATAACATTAATTCATGAGGTAAAACTTTATGAATAGGTATAGTCTACTAAGAATTATTTTCCTTAGCTATATGAACAATTTCCAATCCCACTGAAATTTACGATATTCATATAGACCTAAATTTGGGGTAGAGGTAAAGAAAACAATACGTTCCAGATATTTTTCACCAATATTGTCAGGAACAAGATTGTCAAAACAAAGACCAGTATTAGTGAAGTTTGGTATTTTTATTTATTATTTAACATTTTTCAAAATGGAAAATAATTTTTTGAGTGGCAAGAGAAAAGCGAAAGAAGGATAAGATACTGGTATTACTCTATTAATAAAAGTTAGCCTAGTCAAGAAAGTTTCATGAAAGTTATGTATCTTGAGAGATGTATTATAATTACCGTAGCTCTTGTCCAACTTATCTTGATTGAAATCATTCGATTTTTAAAAGTGTTGCACAAATTCATGTATCAGATGTGATGTTATGGTATCACAAAACCTGACAACTTACCTTGCTGATATCTGTTTCAAAGATAATCCATCCTTCCATTCAGGAAATAGGCCAGGTTGTAGCTGTTTGATTAAGACAAAGCTTGGTATTTCTCAAAGAAACTGGAGTCTCGTGATCAATGCAGAACATCTTAGAAGGTAAGAAAGAAAGCAGAGTCTATTCCTCCCTGTTTTATAGCATGCTTAGGCAGGGGTGGGTTTCTACCGATTCGGTCCACCTCTGTAGAACTGGTAGCTCTGAAGAGCAGCAGACATAGAACTGGTTCTATGTCTGCTGATGTTTTTGGCCACCCACCCACCCGGGCTCTTACCTGACCTTTATTTCCTGATTTTTTTCAACTTCAGCTGCCGTGGGAGGCACAGCTGCAGTTTAAAAAGCAGGAAAAAAGGCTTTTTGAAAGGCTGTTTCTCTGCACGCAGAGTGCTGATGACGATTTACAGGTAAGTGCTGGCAGGAAGCACATTGTAAATCACCGAACCTCGAACTGGTAATTAACCCTGTCGGATCCCACCCCTGTGCTTAGGATTCCCACAGAATCCTTGCCACCTTTACCACAAGTCTGTGGGTAGAGTGAGAATACAGCTGGCAATTCTTAAAAACAATGTGAATTATTCTGACTATCATTTACATCAACAGTTTAAAATATATAAAATATTGACAGAAACTGGAGATGAAACACTAACTGGTAGTGTATTCTATATCATGTTAGTTTAAACATTTGTTTCAATATTTTTTAAAAAAATTTTTGACCCCATTTTAACTGTCAACATACTTGAATGTAGTGCAAACACAGCTGAACCTTTCCCTGGGCTCATAAAAACAATTGGGATGGAAGTGGTCAGGCAAGAGTTCTTCCTTACCTTCAATCTTCTGATTTTCCTAAAGATTCCTTAGCAACTTCTTAGATACACCCCGATTTTTATTTACTTTCAGCCAACAGATTCAGCATTTATATTTCTGATACTACTGGCCAGTATTTCTAAATCAACACCTGGAAAATAACACAACAAATGAAACAATATTATACAGCCCAAATGTCACCGTGTAAAAGATACGTTGTTTGTAAGACACAACCATGGTACATGGTTATTTTTGGCAATTCAATTTGGGCTGAATTCTTAACTAGGATAGTCTTTACCTTGGATCGTTTTATGGCTTCTGACTCCATTGGTTTGCTTTCTGTATTGTCCAGATTCTCATGCTTGACTACTGGCTGTTTCTTCTGATCTTATTTAGAGTGAATTGTGATTGTTTTGCTTTGTTGCCTTACCACTTCTGCAACACTTAGCATACAGATATTAAAAATGAATGACAAACACATGGAATCTTTCAGAACTCTACAAGTCACCAGCCATAGAACGAAACAAAACATTCTTAGTGCAACTTTGGGTCAAAAGTAGAACTTGCAGAACATGATCCGATTTTAAGACTAACATGTGCTTCATGTAGCCACTAAGAAATCCTAATAGTAGCTCCTAGTGTGATTCCAACTGGGATAGAGAAATCCCACAAGACACATATTCTAAGATTCTGCAATATAATACCAGAAACTTTCTCTTCCCCTTTAAACAGGACAGAAGGGTGTATGTCAGCAGAATCCATCAATAATTCTTTTATCCAACGTCAATACTTGACCAGGGGTGGGATTTTACCAGTTTGTACAGGTTCTATAGAACCTGTTGGTAGGATTCTGTGCAGTTTGGAGAACCAGCAAATTGTGCCCCTGGCCGGCTCCATCCCCCCCTCCCCACCCAGTCAGTCCTTATCATATGCCCAACATCGCTGCATTTTTCCCCACCCTGTCACTCCTTAAGGTATTTCTTTCCCTCCCCTCCCGACGATCAGCTGTTCCTATGATCAGCTGGGCCAGGATTCCCCTTACTTACTTACTTACTGCTTCGCCCAGGAGGCTTCCCTGAGGTGCAGGAGGCCCCAAAATGGAGTGCAGGGGGGTGCTGCAAAAAACAAACAAACATGTCCACTCAATCACATGGCCACGCCCCTAGCCACGACCCCTAGCCACACTCACAGAACTGGTTGTTACAAAATTTGAATCCCACCCCTGCACTCGAGTGAACTGGTCTTCTAATGTGAAAATGACCAGCAGTTGTTTTACATGTAAGGAAAAGCCTTTATTTCCAAATATTAGAATTTTAGTTTTTCCCTTAAAAAAGGTTTATAAATAATGGATAAAAAGAGAGATTGAAAAATAATAAATGTTTATCTCACTAAAGATTATAAAAATACAAGCTAGGAAGTGGATTAGAGGAATAATGACAACACTGGAAAACTCTACAAAGCCAGAACACAGTGTTTGCAGCTTAAAAAACAGTTTGTGTTCTTTCTTGAGGAGAAAGAGGAAAAAGACATAGTGCAGCATTCTCATTTTTTTATTATCCATACAAACAAGTACTACTAGTAAAGCATGTGGAGCCTTTGTAACAAAACATTGTTGTGACTATGGGCCCACCGTTTCTTCATTTAGCACCGCATGTTGCTCAGAACAGCTACCTGTTGAAGAACATTTGTGAGAAAAGATAAATCTTACTGTCAGGCCAAGAAGGTACACCTTTTCTCAGTTACACACAGATTTGTGTGGGGGAAAAAAAAGCAAATGTGTGTGTGTGTGTGTGTGTGTGTGTGTGTGTGTGTGTATGTATGTATATATATATATATATATATATTTTTTCTTAAGATGAACACAATACAGAAGCCTGATGATGGCAGATGAGATTCTGCTGAAACGTTGCTACAACTTTAAAAGCACAACTACAACGACGTGGGAAAATACCCGAGCAAAGCTGAATACCATACATACATACATACATGCATGCATACATACATACATACATACATACATACATATATACACACACATCCATACATCCATATATATATGCGACTAGAAGAGGGAGAGGGAGAAAGAGAAATGAACTGGCTGAGTGCCTTGCTTGCAAAGCTAATATGAAGAAACAGTTCGGCTGGTTTTCGAAGAAAGCCTGCTTGTCTCCATGAATAGTCCACTTGTCTATCTGTAAATATAACAAATTCTTCATTCAGTTTAGTGCCATTATATGAAACCAACCATCAAAAAACCCCTGATGCTTTGTGAAAGTAACAGTTCAACGAGTGAAAACATTCAAATCATTATTTATTTTTTACATAATAACTTCTCAGCTTATTATTTTACAAGTAGAAATATACAACTACAAGTACTTTTGGCAATGACCTGATTAAAAGAACAACTTCAGCAAAACTCCCAGTCCACTGTTGTGTATCATATTGGATATTTTGTAGATATTGCAACCTTTTTTTTTTTTTACAGATTACAGGGTTTTCACCCCAAATAGGTGACACTTATCAACAAGGAAATGAATCTGAATGTGTGTCACCATGACTATATAATCAAATATTTCCCATGTCAATAGAACTCTGGGTTAGTTGCTGTTTCTCAACCTTACTCCTTCATCAGTTTGTTTATAAGATAGGAGCACTATAATGTATATCTTGTCCCAGATTCTGTAGCTAAAATGATAAAGGTTCTAATTTACTTGAAACAAATTCCTGTACCTTGATAAGTACTGAACGTTGGTCTTATAAGAGTTCAAACCGGTATATTTTAGCTAGGTGTAAATTAATTCAATAGGATTTTCCTCTGAGTAAATGTAAAGGCATCCAGTTAGAAAATTAACCACAGTTTGAGGCAAACTGATGAATAAATTAGAGCTATGGTACTGGACAAAATCAAAAGTCTAGCTTAATTTTTGTTGTTCTAAATGGATCCAAACAGTTTGTTTTGCTCTCTCACTGGCTTTTAAGTGGTCTGAGTTTTTCAGTTAAGTAAAAAAATTGGATCATCCTTAGGTTCCCCCTAACTATGATATGAATATGCCCTTGTAACTGGGTTTTTTATGCCACGTCCTCATGATGGTTGCTTCGTTTCATCTTCAGTAAACAGCTGAAACACCTTGACGCTTTTTCTCTTCTCCCAACAGAAATGTGGCTGAAAATAGATCTAGCAGACTTTATTGATGATGTGTTTGCTGATGGACACAGGATGGAATCTGCCAACTACTACAGGTAGTCTTCGACTTATGACCAGAATCGAGCCCAAGGTTTGTGTTGCTAAACGAGACATTTGTTAAATGAGTTTTTCCCCATTTTATGACCTTTCTTGCTGTGATTGTTAAGCGAACGAATGCAGTTGTTGAATTAGTTACATGGTTGTTAAGTGAAACCAGTTTCCCCATTGACTTTGCATGTCAGAGCCTGTCATGCCCCTGGTGGAGTCCAACTCTGAGGAAGAGGAGGAACAGCCAACAGGGAGTGGGAGTGTGGCTCCAGAGGTGGTGGAGGAGGCTGGGGAAGGGCAGAGACCGGCTGGGCAGTCAGAGGAGGATCCAGGCCCATCCCCTATCCATCCTAGGTCACGCACGGAGGAGAGGATCAGGGAAAAGTGAGGTCTACTCAAGAGGAGATTACCATGATCCTCCTCGTTGCTTGCAGGTGGGAACTATGTATATAAGTTTGCAACTGCACAGTTAGAATTGCTGAAGTCAATTAGTGTTTACTTTGAAAGAGGCTTATCTTTGCTGGAGTTCTTCCCATGGACTTTTCTCGGTTATTTTCATGGAGTTTATAATTAGTTATCTTGGCTTGTTTCGGAACTCTCATCAATGTGGTTTGTTTTGATTTTCCGTTTGCCTCATTATTTACTTTTGTGACTTTAAACTGTGCCTAATAAAGCAGTGAAGTTAAGTTGAAGGCTTTACCGGACTTTAATATATATTTTGGGTTTTGGGTTATTTTGAGAGACTACAGGTCATCACAGAGCCATCACCCCAGCTCAGCTCTGCCATGCATGCGTGCATGCCTCCCGCTGGCCAGCTGATCTTTGGGTCTCTGCCGTGCATGTGCAGGGGAAGGGGTGCATGCGAGGGGGTGGGGCACATGCAGGGGGGATCGCGCATGCATTGCATTTTGGGGATGCGCACATGGGTGCTTTGGGCACTCGGTGCCAAAAAAATTAGCCATCACTGGTTTATGACAAAAGTGCCAAAATTATGAATATTGTAGCACTACAGCAGTTGTTCACCCTTATGACCGGAGAGGTCATTCACCCTATGACAGGAGCATTCACCCCATTTCCCCCCCTGCCACCCTGCTCCACACAATTGCTTCCCCCTCTCATCCTGCCAAGCTGAACTCACGTACTTTGCAAAGATCTGTCTTCTTTGCCATGATTTCTTTGCCTCTGAGGGAGAGGAGAGAAGGATAATTTCCCTTCCAGCCTACCAGTCAGCTTGAAAATGCTTTTCGCACTGAGAGTGAAAGGTTCTCACGTGACTTCAGCAACCCATTCTCTGCAAAAGCGTATGGGTGCCTGAAGTTTCATGAGATCACAGCCCCCCAGAACCTTTCATTCTTGGTGCAAAAAGCATTTGCAAACTGAATGGACATTGGAAGCAAAATCGCATTGCTTCCAGCCTACCGGACAGTTTGCAACACTTTTGGCATTGAAAAATACTATGATAAACCAATGAGTGCAGACACATACTTTATAAAATCTTAAAGAGTTTTTTCCCATCTTGCTGAGGCAAACAGCAGCACATTTATGGGAAAATGCTTTGGCATCTTATGGGAAAATGCACTTTTTCACTAGGTCCAGCCACAGTGATTGGTAGTGGGGACATCTTATTCTTAACAAGCTGAGATTTCTGGTTTGCAAGGTTCCTCGGGTTCCCATGCACTCCTATTTAACTCTCACATCAGGAATGTCCAACCTTGACAACTTTAAGACAGGTGGACTTCAACTCCCAGAATTCCCCAGCCAAGATGTTCTTTTGTGAACTGGGAGTTTCTGCTTATAATCCCTCGTGTCCAGATTATCTCTTGGAAGATATAGTGGTCTAAAATACATTAGCCTGAAGAGTCCCATAATACATTCACATAACAACTGATGTGACAGGACTGGCACAATTGCGGCCTATTAAATAATTCCATCTTATAAGACCCAGGATGCATGTCTTCTCAATGGTTGCACCTACCCCCTGAAACAGTAGTTTGCCCTGAAGTTGTACAGCCTACTGTTCTGCAAGAGAACTTTAAAGATCTGGCTGTTTTTTGAGGGATGGAAGGTTGTATAAACCTATCATTGCCTTGGCTATTGTTAATTGTGGAATCTCCCCCCGCCCCCCATAGGAACATTTTAAAAAGACAATATCAATATAAGTAATTTTTAGAACAGTTTAAAAATTTAAAATGTTAAAAGTCTATAAATGTCAATTGTTTGTAGTATTTTAATCCTGTATGATTCTCCAGAGTCACAAACTGGTGTCCAGATACTGAAATGATAAAAATATTATAGAAATGGGGTGAGATTTACATTTCTGGACATTTGGAGCCTATGCTTGTGTGTTAATAGAAGGAAGAATGTTACCTTAATATAATTGGGACCAGATATTTAAGAAAATTTTAAAAAGAGTAGTTGTAGTCATTAGAAATAAGGAACTTGCAGCTGTCACTCTATCATCGCTTCCCTTTCCAAACTAGCATATGATCTTGTCACAAGAGTGAGGATAGGAGAGAAAATTTAATCAATTATATCGGCTGCTTCCTCCTTTTTGTGTATTATTTGGGTGTGCTACTGGCAAATAGTGTTTGATGTTCATGGTTAGATAATCCCTAGATAGGTTAACCTATAAAACTAAATTATCAGGGCAGATTTATGTTCTGAAGATTTTTTTAAAATGACAGAATCATCTTTTTGAATCATATGTGCTGTTTCTCTTGGTTTCCATCGTCAAAGTTCACTGTTACAAACTTCCATTCTAGTGTACGAAATGACACCAGATAAACTGATCCCACAACCTGTCATCTGAGTAACGATCTGTTGCTCTGGGGCTTATACAGATAGACCTTACTTGATCACTGCTCTGTGTAATGAACTTTCAAAGTTACAAAGGTTCGGAGAAAATAACTTTACCAGTCCTCACATTTACGCCCATTGCATGTTGATCTCACAGTGAGATGATCAACATATGGGCATTCAGCAACTGACTTCTGACAGAGTCGAGAAACTGGTAGTAAAATTGAAAGTCGCATCACACAATGTTTTGCTTAGCTTAGCAGCTAAGGGAGGGCTACCAGTATATAATTTGTTGTGTGCTGTGATTGTATTTTGAGCTTTCCATAGTAGTACAGAATGAAGTATTGATGTGGCACGTTTTCTTTTTTACTTTAGTCTTTTGGTTTGTGCCTTTGAATTAGTATTGATTCTTAGTGACTGCCTAGACAAGTCCCTGCATCCTTCTTGGCAAGTTTTGCCAAGTGGTTTGTCATTGCCTCCTTCCTGGGACTGAGAGGGATTGGCTCAACATCACCCAGCTGGTTTTATGCCAAAGAAGGTCTTGAATTCACAGTCTCCCAGTTTCCAGCCTGTGCCTTAATCATTACACCAAACTTTAGTCATACTTCTCCTTAACCAAGCATAACTTGGCATTCTTGGTTGGAGTGTGATCTTGGAATGGAACGGGATTAGATAGGACAGAAGCTTCTTCAGCCTTTATTGTTCTGTTGGCTTTGTACAAGCCCTCTAGATCAGGGGTCACCAACCTTTTGGACCTCAGGGACCACCAAACTCATAATTTTAAATTCCGCGGACCAGAGACCCTGGGAACATCCCCAAAAAAGTCTGTAGGACAATTCTCCAACCCGTTTTCCTATGGATCATTTCTTATTTGGGATTGCAGGATACCGTCTCCAGCTCCATTCTCTGTGGGAGAGAGAGAAAGAGACTTTTGGCTTCATGCAAGGAAAGCAGCAGAAGTCTTTCTTTCTCTCCCCCAAACTCCACCAGAATGGCACAGCCTCTTGGAGCAGGATGCCTTGGAGGGTCCCAAAGACCCATTTCTAGTGGTGGTTGGGGGAGAAAAAGAAAGACTTTTGCTGCTTTTCTTGCATGCAGCCAAAAGCAGAAAAAAGAAGTGGAAAGAAGAAGCCTGGTGGCCAGGCGAGGCGCATGGGGCACATGAGGTAAGTTACCCCCCCTCTGCCCTTTCCCCCTCCCCTCACTACCTCGTGTTGTCTGTAATGCAAGCAACACAAGCTTTGTATTCCCACAGGCCATGTGGGCGGCACAACCTTGTGTTCCTGTGCAGCTTGGATTAATTGCTTTGGGGGGTGCTTTGGGGGTGACATTTCTCTGTGAATCACCAAAATTTTCTCACGGACCACCAGTGGTCCCCAGCCCACTGGTTGGCGACCACTGCTCTAGATGGGTGAATATTATGAAATTTGTTGGGTGGATGCCATGTAGACTATTCCAGTTAAAATCTGCCCATCACTCTGTTTTCAGATTGCAGTGTTTTGACTTAAAACTGTCTATCAGATGCCAAGCTCTTTGGGAGTAAGCTCTTTTGAACCAAGCTGGATTATGCTGCTTATATTATGCCCTGAAAACAAATAACCCACAGGAGTACTGTAGCTAATTTTAAAGACATCATTTTGAAATCTTCAGAGGGTGCATTTTATAGCCAAACTATATATTCATCTAATAATCGCTTCGGTTTGCATACAGATGGCTTTGGTTTGCATACAAAGACACATCTGAAAAATGTGTTATCTTTTGTTATCTGGTTAAGAAAGAATTCCAAAGGAGTTCAGCAATTTCCTTCTGGAATGGGCATTATACAGTTATCTACAACAATCACCTATTCCTGGGAATTAATATTATTAGGAATTATTAACGGAGCAGATAAAATCCTGACAATAATTTTTATCCAAAATATGTAACAGGAAATTTATCAATAGTTTAAGAAGCAGACCAAAAAATGTTGGTAATAGTTCTGGTCCATTATGGAAAAATGCAAAACAAACCAGAAAAAAAACAGTCTAAGCTTGCTTTTTCTGGAGCATAAATTCTACAGAATATTGAAGATCTTTTAAAAATGCTAGACTACATGAGAAATGGTCAAGCTCACAAACATCCCCCTTCCCCTCTTGGCCAATCAACCAACACAGAAAGGTTTATGCTTGATCATGGCACTGAGGTGATTTATTTGATTGTTGCAATAAACAGACAGCATGTTTTGTGCTCCCATGCATGCATTTTGGATCATGAGCTGTAATTATCAGTTCTTCATATCGGTAACAATCCTTGGAATTAGAAAGGATGCTTTTGACAAATTCATGTGACTGAGAACATAGTTTGTACTGGACTGACCATCACTAGCAATGATAATAATTTACATGGATGATTTTAAGCTGCATGGAAAAACACCATCCGAAATAGTGCCATTGCTCAATACTATCCAAATATATAACCAAGATATTGCAATGGAATTTCAACTGGACAAATGTACCATCCTCACCATCAAACAGGGAAAAATAGTGAAAACTCAAGGAATCAAGATGTCCTATGCAGTGGTGTTATTCTACTGGTTCGGCCTGGTTCTGGCGAGCCAGTAGCAGTGATGAACAGTGGAGACCAAACCAGTTTTCTCCACTGCTCTGCTGTTGGGCTCACCCGCCAGACTGGGCTTCCATACACACTTTTATCTGCTGAATTTGAAGCGCAGCTGCTTTGCGCGGCATAGAATAGTGCCGCACAGCAGCTGCTGAAGTGACTGGGATCGTGCAGGCTTTCAGGAGTTGTAACACCTCTGTGCCTGCACAAGTGCCTCTGTGCCTGTGCAAAGTGTGTGTTTGGTGTGCATGTGCACGCAAAGTGTGTGCACGCATGCAAAGTGCACCCAACAAGCCACGCCCATTGAACTGGTGGCAAAAATATTTGAATCCCACCACTGGCCCTATGGAAATAAAATAAAGGGTCTGAATAAAGATGATAATGACAAATATCTGGGCATCTTTCAAGCTGACAATATTAAGTCAAGGAAAAGGTTGGAAGTGAATATATCAAGAGAGTGAAGAAGTTCCTAAAGTCCAAACTCAGTGGAGGAAATATCATCAAGGAAATCAGCACCTTGGCAATTCCAGTCATTAGATACAAAGCTGGAACAGTGGACTGGATTCAAGCAGAATTAAAGGCCATGGATAGAAAGACCTGAAAAATAATGAATCATGCCCTTCGTCCATGCACTGATGTGGAAAATAGATGGGCATGGAATGTTGCATGTATACCGGATGGTTGAAAAAGAAAAAAAGGGCATTGGAAGTATATCTTAAGGACAGTGAAGATGCACTGAAAATATACCATGAAGGCTTACTAACTTCTGGAGAGTCCAAATGGGCCTACAAAAAAGACCAAATGAAGAATAGACAAGAGACATAGCAAAGTAAAACATTACAGGGCAGGTACATTAAAAATAGCAGACAAAGCAGAAAGCAAGAAAATTGAAGAGACAGAAACTAATTCTGGCTGCGCAAAACCAAGCCTTAAGAACAAATGCACACAAAGCCAAAATTGAGAAGACAACAAATGTAGAACTGAGAAGACAACAAAGAAGCTCAAGAAACAGTGGACCATCTGATTAGCTGCCACAAGATGGTCCACTGTTTCAGAGGTGTCAAACTCAAGGCCTGCAGGCCAGATCCGGCCCGCAGGATGCTTAGATCTGGCCTGTGGGGCCGCCCTGGAAACAGCGGAAGACTGGCCCACAGCACCTCTGGCAGTGAAAACGGAGCTTGGGAAGGCTGTGTGCAGAGGGTTTCAAGAGGCCGTTGCAACCAGAAATGGAGCTCGGGAGCCCATTTTCACTGACAGAGCACTCGGGCCACCACAGGTGTCCCTGACATGAGTGACGTCGAGCTGGCCATGCCCCCCTGATCCCCCCAAGGTCAAATACAACCCTGATGCAGCCCTCAATGAAATTGGGTTTGACACCCCTTATATAAACTGATTACAAGCAACAGCAGTACAAAGTAGCAAGAATGGTGCATTGGAAGATTTGCAAGAAAAATATTTGCCTGCAAGCAAGAACCGGTGGGACTACAAAATAAAAATAGTCACAGAAAACGGAGAAGCTATGTCAGCTTTGACCCCTTCATTTTTGAGAATCCAAAATTTCTTTAATTTCAAAATGTTGTTCACCTTCAATTAGCGATGGTACAGGGGGATCAACCTGAGTTGGTCTCAAGTCGGAGGTATGTTCAGGTTTTAATAAACTAACATGGAAAACAGGGCGGATCCGTCGAAGAGCTTTTGGTAATTTCAGTTGGACAGCCACACAGTTCACAATTCATTCAGTTGAGAAAGGTCCAACATACGTAGGTCCAAGCTTTTTTGACTTTTGTGTAGTCTGCAAATATCTGGTGGATAAAAAGACCCTGTCACCCACTTGATATGGTTTTTGTGGAGTTCTCTTTTTATCTGCAAATTTTTTATGAGCTTGATGAGCATCATCTAATGCTTTATGGGTAACTGGCCAAGTAAGCTGGAGCTGTGTTATCCATTCATCTAATGACTGAATGTTAGGTTTCTCCCGTGGAAGCTCGGGTATGGGTACAAAATCTTGTCCCGAAGCTACTTTAAACAGAGTAAACCCAGTACTACTATGTACCAAATTATTATATGCCACCTCAGCGAATGGCAATAGGTCAGCCCAATTATCTTGCTGATAATTTATATAACATCGAAGATATTGTTCCAATACTGAGTTAGTCCTCTCACAAGCCCCACTGGTTTGTGGGTGGTGGGCGGAGCTTAAGCCCTGGGTGGAGCCCAATAACTTCAGGAACTCCTTCCAAAAGTTTGAGTTAAACTGGACACCTCTGTCTGAGATTATGTGTTCATGAACTCCATGTAACCTGTAGATATGTAAAATAAACAGTTTAGCCAACATTTTTGCAGATGGGATTTTCGGACAAGGTATGAAATGTACCTGTTTGGAAAACAAATTGGTTACTACCCAAATAACTGTATTCCCCGCACTTTAAGATAATTCCACTATAAAATCCATAGAAATTTCCTTCCATGAAGCAGTCGGTCTAGCCACATTTTGTAGTAAGCCTGCTGGAGGAGGCCGTTTAGCTGAAGCACAAATAGGACAGCTAGCCACATAAGTCTAAATGTCCTTTTTCAAGGTAGGCCACCAAAATTGCCTTTTAACCAAGTGTAAGGTTTTCAGGAATCCTAAATATCCAGCAACTTTAGAGTCATGAGCTTGCTGTAATATTTGGTTTCTTAGCTTTGCTGGCACATATAATTTGGCCCCTACCCATACCAATCCATCTCTAACCGTACAGTTATTTGAGTGAGCAAGGAACCAATCATCAAGTTTTAGAGCGTCTTTTAATTGTGCAATTAAATCATTTGATAAATCAACTTCCTTCTTTTTCTGGGCTCTGGTAACCACTGAAGCTGCCAACTGTTTGGTTGGGACAATCAGCCATACCACTTCTTGGCGAGCACTATTATATTGAGGTAATCTAGATAAAGCATCCGCCATGAAGTTCTTCCCCCCTAGAATGTACTTCAATGAAAAATTAAAGCGCTTAAAGTATTGCGCCCAGCGAACTTGCCTGGGAGACAGCTTCCGGGGCGTTTTGAAAGCCTCCAAATTTTTATGATCCGTCCATACCTCAAATGGGTGTTTTGCCCCTTCTAAGAAATGCCTCCAGGTTAACAGAGCCCACAAACTGCAAAAGCTTCTTTTTCCCAGATGGCCCATCTTCTTTCAGTTTCTGTTAGTTTATGGGAAGCATTTGCACATGGTTGCAGAGTCCCCGTCTCGTTTGCTTGTAGTAAAACTGCCCCGACTGCTACATCACTCACATCGGCTTGGATTACAAAAGGAGCGTCCATGTCCGGGTGGTTCAGCAGCAAACAGTTGTTTCAGCTTCTCAAAAGCGGCTTGACATTCCATGGACCACTCCAGGGGTTTACTAGGCTTCGGTTTCACCTCCCCTTTGGTTTTTAGGAGATTTGTGATAGGCATTGCAATCTTCGCAAAAGCAGGGATAAATTGACGGTAAAAATTAGAGAATCCCAAGAAACTTTGAAGTTGTTTCCTGGTGCAGGGAGGGGCCCATTCCAAAATGGCATGAACCTTCCCCGGATCCATTTCTATGCCATCATGTGAGATGCGATAACCTAAACAGTCAATTTTTTCCTGGTGGAATTTACACTTGGACAACTTTGCACACAGCTCAGCAGCTCGAAGTTTTTCCAGAACTGACCGCACTAGTTTCACATGTTCATCATGAGTCTCTGTGTAGATAAGAATATCATCAAGATAAACCAACACCCCTTGTTCATGTAACACCTAACTAATCATTTGCATGAATACTGCAGGGCCCCCTGTAGGGCAAATGGAAGAATGTTGAATTGGAAACAACCCATTGGGCAGTTAAAAGCAGTTTTCCATTCATCCCCTTCCTTAATTCGAACCCGGTAGTGTGCTTCTCTCGAGTTTTGTAAAATTTTCCCTTTGGCCAAGTGGGCCAACATATCCTTCATCGGGGGTTACACGTTCTCCACTGAAATAGCATTCAGGTTTCTATAGTCAACACATAAACGAAGGGAGCCATCTTTCCTTTCACGGAACAATACTGGGGCTGCTACCCAGGGTCTAGCAGGTTGGATGAAACCATGTTCCAAATTCTTATCGATAAATGACTGCAGCTCTTCTAGCTCCCGTGGTGTCGAGTACAGTTTCGGTTTTGGGAGTTTCACCCTGGGTAGAATTTCAATATTGCAATCTGTTGAACGATGGGGGGGAAGCTCATCCGAGGCCTTTTCACTGAATACCTCCTTTAAGTCCCAATATTCCTCCAGAATTTTCTCCTCCCCCTTCAGGTTCTCGGTGCCAGTGGAGGTCAGTTCAATGGGATTCTTGAGTTTTGGTTGAGATTGCCCCTCCCCTTCTGGGCACTGGTCAGTACGTATGTGCAATGACCCTCTCCTCCAAACAATGTGGGGGTTCCATTTCCGGAGCCAGGGCAACCCCAGTATTAGGGGCCACTCCATCCCAGGAGCCACAATAAAACACAAAGTCTCTCTATGCTTCCCCATCGTCATTTCTATTGGTTCCATTATGAAATGTGCAGGGCCACCCCCAGCTACCGATCCATCCAATTGGCAAAAGGCTATGGGTGTTTTTAAAGTCTTCAGCCTTAAGCCCATTTTCTCCACTACCTCTGAGCTGATTACACACCCAGAGTCTAACAAGGCCAGCATTTCCCATTTGGCTCCCGATGTGGGTACCCTTAATCTCACTGGAATGGTCATAGGGCCCTTGTTTGGACTTACCAGTGAGTCGTCTTCCGATTCGGATTCACTCTCTTCAGAAGAGGTTGGAATTCCCAGCTCCTCTCCTTTTGGAGGGGCGATCTCTACAACCTCCTCTGCTTTAAGCGCTGTTTCGCGAGGCTTTGCTGGGTTTTTTCAGGTTTTCTTCCTCCTCCTGGCACCCCCTTTGGTTCTAGCTTGGCACAGCAATCTGCAGCCCGGCGACCTTCCTTCCCACATCGGAAGCAAGCAGTGGTCTTGGGTTTTGCTGCCATTCTTCCCTTTTGAGGTTTTAAGGCTTCTTGGGGGCTGGTGGGGGAGGATTTGCTCCAACCAAAACCCCCTCAGCATCTGTTTCGGGTCAGATCAATTTCCACCTCTGCCGTCAGCACGTACCACAGCTGCAGCTCACTGCGGTCTCTTCTGGCAATACAGCTTTGATATACATCTTCATTCAACCCATCTTTAAAAGCTTCTATCAGGGCTACCTGGGACCAGCCTCGAATGTGACACGCCAGCTCTCTAAATTCCTGGGTGTAGTCGGCCACTGATCTCCGCCCCTGATTTATGGTCCTCATCCTAATTCTGGCCTTACGTTCAGCAAGTGGGTCTTCAAACCTGGCCTGCAGCGCAGTCATGAACAGGTCATAATTCATCAGCTGAGGGGCATTATCATTATGCAAAGTCACCATCCACTTTGCAGCTGTTCCCCCCAGAGCCCTGGTAACACATCTAACTTTGGCTGCTTCTGAGGAAACATCCCCTCCATATTCCTCCATATGGCTCCAGACTTGTGCCAGGAAGAATCCTAACTCCTTGAGATCCCCCCCATATTTTACTTCCAACGGAGGCACCTTTGGAGTTCTATGTCTTCTGGCAATTGCTCCTCCCGCTGGGGGCCCCGGGCTGCTGCTGCCTGTTGCGCTAGCCCAGGTTGATTTATGGGGGTGGCTGCTCTGATTCTTCTGGCTGGGCCTGCCTCCCCCTCCTCTCCCTCATACCTTTGATCAGTTTGAGGTTCTCCGATAACTTCATTTAGAAGATGCATGGCTTGAGTTAGTAAAAAATTCTTTCTTTCCTTCTCTTGCCATGGTTCTTCTCTTTCATGCTGATGGGTAGTGGTCACTTCTGGAGGAGGCTTTTCCTCAGGATCCTTCCAACCGATTCTCAGGGACCATTTGGGTTTTACAGCTGGTTTTTCCCCAAGATTTAGTTCTGCTAACAAGTCGGCTTCCCCTGCTTCCTCTAGCAGCAGAGAATCTTGTCCTCCAGTTGTTCCCAGGTCTTCTTGGTTGCTGGCTGGATTTGACATTGTGTTCAGATCCCCTCGGAAGAAAATTTATTAATTCTCCGGGTGGGCTGGTAATGTGGAGATTCAGAATAATGTCAGCTGGTGCTCCATTAAAAATCCAAGAGAGAAATACTTAGACTCTTTAAAAGATATCTTTTATTGGAAATCAAGTGGTAGCAACAAAAGAATTCTGAATCTGAGAAAATGGGCGCGTAAATCACATATACAAAGTAATGCCAACATTCCCACCCCCAATAGTTCAATTGGCTCATCCAATTAAAAGTTGTGTATATCTTCATGTGGGCATTTCCAGGTGGTGATGAGGCTTCTGTCCGTTGACCTTGACATAGTTTGATAAAGGGTTGCAGCTGCGCATAGCATTGGATAGAAACCTAAACTAGAATGTACCACTCCCCCCCAGTTTATACAGTTCTGGTTTGTAACACCTCCAGCTCACTTCCCATAATCATTCCCCCCTTCCTCCCCCCGTTACTTATGACAGCAGAAAGATGCAAAGCAAAGGGAGAATTGTTAAGTCTGAGATGTTAGGTGACAGGTGCTTTTCTGTTTGAATTCTAAAAAGCACCTGTCACCTAACATCTCAGACTTAACAATTGTTAAGAAAGACAAAGTCTGGATAGTGGCATTGCAGTACCTGGAGATAACAGAAGAGTTGAGAAAGAACTGGAGAAAATTACAAAATACAAAGACTTGCAAATAGAAGTAGAATGACTATTGGAAAAGGAAGCAAAGACAATGCCAATAATAATAGGTGCCTGGAATGCAATCCCAAAACATTACAGAATCACCATCAGTCAATTTCCAAACGCAGCTCTACTTGCAACAGTTTACACACCCTGCAATGACATCCTTTGTTGCTGTTGTTGTTGTTCAGTTGTTGTGTCTGACTTTTCACAGCCCTATGGACCATAGCATGCCAGGCACTGTCTCCTGACTAATTTCATACACAAGCAGGGGTGGGATTCTACTGGTTCTGTCCGGCTCTACAGAACTGGTATCTCTGAAGAGCAGCAGACACAGAACTGGTTTTGGCCCACCCGCCTGCCTGGGCTCTTACCTGTCCTTTATTTCCTGCTTTTTCAACCGTAGCTGCTTTGCGCGGCACAGCTGCACTTGAAAAAGCAAAGAAAATGGGCTTTTCCAACCGCTGTGCACCTGCATGCAGCGCTTTTCAGCTGTCCGGGCAGCTCAGCAGGCTGTAAATTGCACTTGCGTGACACACAGCAACAGAACCGGTAGTTATACTGGTCGGATCCCCATCCCTGTACACAAGGATGGTTGAGCTGTGAGGGTTCGACTATCAGCCAGTTTGCTCAAATTCCTTTCATTGAGTTGATGACACCATCTAATCATCTCATCCTCTGCTGCTGTCCCCTTCCTCTTTTACCTTCAAACTTTCTTGACTTCAGGGTCTTTCCTACCTCTTCTCATTAGATGGCCAAAGTCTTTGAACTTCAGATGCAGTTTCTGTCCTTCCAAAGGACACCGGGGGTTGACTTCCTTTAGGATTGACTGATCTCCTTGCAGCCTGAGGGACTCTGAAGTGTGTTCTCCAACACTACAGTTTGAAAGCATCAATTCTTCCAAGCTCAGCCTTCCTTGTGGTCCAACTCTCATAGCCATACATTACTGTTGGGAAAACCATAGTTTTGACTACGTCAGATAAGAACATCTGTCTATCCGAAATCCTTGGGAAGGACTTGATAGGCAGATATAAATGACACCTTCAGGCTTAACATCTGGCTGACTGAATGACGAACCATAATAATAGTATAACAAGCCCACCCATCCTTGTGTATGAATTAGCCACTGCGCCCCCCCCCCCACTCCACGCCTTCTTGTTTGTTCCTATAGGCACCTACTATCAATGGGGACTTTCCTGTTGAAATAATACACCCCTCTCCTCTTTCCTTAAAACAGCAGGCGTTGCTTCCCTCCCAGCCGAGAAGCCTCCCATTCAATCCGCGCTATGCCAAAGTGGGAGAGGGTGGGACACCTCAGCCAAGCGCGCCTGACCCGCCTCCGCAAGAAGCGGCGGCGGCGTCTTGCTAAGGAAGGCGGGCAAGGCCAAGGCTGCCTGATCCTACCTCGGCTAGCCGGCCATTGGGCGCTTTTTATCCCTTCCCCCCATCACGCAACGCCAGGGTAGTGCAAGTATTGAGCTCCGGCACTGTCACTTAGCAGCCGCCGGGCCCCGCCTCGGTCGGTCAGCGGTGTATCTGTCTGTCTGTGTGTGCGTGTGTGTGCGTGCGTGTTTGTGGGGGGGGGGGGTGTCAATCGGTCCCGCCTCTTCTCGATCGATTGGGGCCGGAGCTGCTTCGGGATTGGTCAAGGAAGCCGTCATTTGCCCGGCCGAGTTTTGCTGCTCTCTTCTTGTCACGCCGCCGCCGCCGCCGCCGCCACTCGGGGTTGGGCCGTTTTTGCGCGCTGTGGCTGCCCTCCTCCTCCTCATCCTGCTGCTGCTGCTGCTGCTTTCGATGTTCTGAGGCAGGAGGGAGGGGAGAGGTGGCGGCCGCTGGAGCTTCTCCCGTTTCCTTTCTCTCTCTCTCTTCTCTCTCTCTCTCCCTCTTCTATCATCTTGGCTCGGGGGTGGGGTGGGGTGGGGGAGCGCCTTCTCCGCCATGGCCACCAGCACCACAGGCTCCACGCTGCTGCAGCCTCTCAGCAACGCCTTTCGGCTACCCATAGACCAGGTGAGGAGCCCGGCCGCGCGCAGGGAAAGCAGCTCCTTTCGAAAGCGGGTGGGGTGGGGTGCGGGGCGAACCGGCCCGAAGGATGGAGCCCCTCGCTACCTCAGCCCCACCGCCTCTCGCCCCATCCCCCTCGCCATCTCCGAGCCTTCCTTCTCCCCCCCGGCCTCCCCCGCCCGCTGCCTCGCAGTTTGCACCCCGCGTTGCCCGCATCCCGAAGGATAAGCAGCCTTTTCTAAATGCATCGAGTACGGCTTGCAAAAGCTCTTCCTTTTCGGTGCCCGAGGGCGCGCGAAGGTCTGGTGTTGGGGTGTGTGGGGATGGAGGAGGTCGTGATTTATGGGCGCCTTCGTCCTTTTGTATGCCTGGAGTCCTGTGCCCAGGGTGTGTATATTTGCTTGCTTGCCTACGGTTCAGCCCTTTCCCCGGAGTTAAATAGCTAACCTGGGTAACCTGGCTTGTTTGCTCAAATGCGGAGAAAAACGTGGAAGTTAAAACGCCTACTTAAAAGTCTTTGTAGGCAGGTAATTACCACAGTCTTGAAAATTGATATGCTTGGAACCCACAGGTTTTGACTTGTATTTTTTTTTTTAAATATAAAGTGGTGAGAAATTCAGGATCCTTTAAAACCTGGGGTAAGATTACTGTTGATCCTTCTGGTGAGGGTTAGGATTTCATAGGTATCGGTTTGGCCTTAAGGAGTCATAGGGGCACCTTTTTTCATCTGCCTGGCTGTGTGATGCTAGATATTTGCAGGGCTTTAACAATTTGTGGTTACCAAATGGACAACGTTGTATGAATGGCACCTACTTATTTGGTATCTTTAAATAACTGCAGTGTATTCTGATGTTTGCAGAGGGATACTATCCTGGTAACTATGCTTTGTAGGAAAAGATGCTATGTTAGGTGCCTGTGAAGTTCATAAATGTCACCAGTTAGTTATTTCCCAGAAACAGAGGCACACCTACTCGGGATGATTAAAATTCACAGCAAAATTAGTATGTATTTTAAACGAGTTTACGTCTTACTGAAAGTGGTACATTTTGTCACACAGTGCAGAAATGATCGCTGTGAAAATCGTAGTTTTAAACTTCTTTAGGTTTTCCATTGTATGAAAAAATGTTTACAATGGTCCAATATGGATGTGAACTTATTAAGAAAAGTTAGATAGAAAATCTAACTTTCCTTTCACCCCAAACTGTTTCTGATAACAAGTATTTAGCAATGTAAACAACATTTTAAACAAAACCACTGATAATGAATAATAAGAGTAGGAACAATAGGGAGATAACATGTTTTTTGCAATATTTTTTGAGTAGTATTTATATATTAACACAAGATTCCTATAATATGATTTGAATAAAGTAGGACTGAATCACTTTCAAATTCAGCTGCCATTTTATTTACAAGTAGATAGCTAGATCATTGGCTTCTAGTTACAGAAAAAAATATTTTTGAAAGCATGAAACCCCCAAAATAGGACATGGAAGAAAATCACACTCTGTATACACAAGGGAACGTTTGCAACAGTGGCGAATATCTAACTTGGGTGTAGGATGAGGGTGGAGGTTCCTTCTCTGAGCCCGTGGGTTGGTTTCCCACAAGAGAATGTTGCTGAGGGATGCTATGAAACATTAGGGTATTTAAATCCCATTAATTTCATTGGAAGAGACTTTTACAGAGACCAGTGGAGCCACAAACTCCTTAGCTTAGATGAATGTTAGGCATTGTATTAATTTTTTTCATGTTGAAAATGTTTGAGCAACATTATATACTGCTCGCTTAACTTGAGATAGGTTGCATTTATATAGTTTAGATTTACTCCCCACATTACTAATGGGACTGGTATTCAAACAATTGGCTGTCTTGTCAAAGACGCTTCATGCTGTAATTTACAGGACCATTCAGTGCGAGCGTTAGCATTATGTCACTAATACTTCTTTTTTGTAGACAGTATGGATGTTACTAATACTTGCTGAGCATTCAGGGACTATATATCATTCCTACACCTATCTTATTGCTATTTCTTATAACAAAGCAGTTGTGGAAAATAACATTCTCAGTAGTAAGAACTAAGCATATAATCTGTTGCAGAAATATCACTGTTCAAAGAGCCATTTATAGTAGGAGTAACAGATCTGGTTTGCAAATATTTGGATGGCCACTAGATGGAAGGCAGGAGTTAGAATTTTTGTACCTCTTTGCTACCATCTACTGCTCCTCATCTAGATTTTTGCTGCCTAGATCCAGTAGCCCTGCTTATGCAGTATTTTATGTCAACACTGTTGGTGGATTACTTCTAAATTTTGTGTTAAATATATTAAAATGTTTTCTAAAATTCTCTTACGGTGGACTAATAAGTAACTGTATAATAATTCTTCATCTCCAATGACTGTTGAAATATAATTAACAGTTATAATGCTGAGTACAATATTTAAACTGTCCAAAATTGACAGCTTTATTTACTGTCCAAGAACTTATTTAAAACTTTCATTAGAGAAGTCTCAGCAAGTCCTAGTTGAACATACATTTGTGATGCTCCTCTGCACAAAACACATCTTATATGCACATGCAGATGTCACTATAAATAGAAACCCCTTAGGGCTATTTTTCAAACATTTGAGTTGGAAGCTGATATTATTTATATCATCTACGTACCCCATGTGTACATTTTCATGTACTGAACCCTTTAATTCCTATACTGTACATTGTTTCATCTGTATCCTTGGCTACCTTTGGGGCCAATTTTAATAGGCAATTGTGCAATATCATCCCTTATTGCTGACTTTGGATACATATGGTTTGTTATTTCTTCATTTCCTATACTTGTTACCTTGAATTCCTGCTTCCTTTATATCTTTATTTCTCCATTGTTTTAAGCAGCAGCAGCAACAACAAGGTAAAGATTTAAAGGACAAATAATTGTATTGTAACCTAAGCTGTCTCTTCCATTTACTAATTTTGGGGAATAGCTATTCATGTTCAATCCAATTATGAACAACTAATAAAGATTTATATTGCCATGTTTAGGATGGCAGTAAGTCTATAGTTGTAATACTGTAACTGTGGGGATATGGCATTAATTGAATTTTGTTCATTTTGAAACTGCAAAGAGTGAATCAGAATCAAAGAGTAGATGGAATGACTTGCAGTGCTATATAGAGGGAAGTCCAGAAATATATTAATGTCTTTTGGATGGCACTGAGAAGAATGAGCAGTGACACCTTACTTTTATCTTGGATATAAAGCGCAGTGATTTTATTCTCTATTTGCTAAAAAAAAGTTATCTGGTTCAGTTGAAGTATACTTCTCCGTTTTGCAATTTATTTGATATCTAAAATTGCAATCAAGGGCTTGTCCCTGCCTTTAAAATAGCTGAACATCTGGTTTGGTTCTTTTTTTTTTATGATTTGAAGGATGTATGCTAAGCATACTTTATCTTTTTGGGCAACAAAATAAGCTATGCTTTGCTTAGCATTAATATGCTAACTTAATGTTATAGAGTACTGTATCAGTATTATAATTCAAGTTCTTTGTTAGGCTAGCAATTATCTTGCAAGTTAAATCAAATTTTGCTTAGGGTATAGAACTGTCACTACTTTGATCACAAATGTAGATGGTCTACATTGGAAACCTGAAGAAGCTGCAGTTTTATTACCTGCGCTGGCAGATTCGATGGCCATAGCGTCTTTCTGGTCAACCTGCAGGATTAAGTTTTGGAACATTGTATTTCAATTTCACATGCTTTTTCTACTGGATTGTGGTTAGAAGGAGAGATTATCTGTTTGGCACCATGGTTTGTTTGCCTTATGGTATTCTGTAGGGCTATTTTATCTCCTGTGTTTTGTATCCCCAAATTTTAATATTTAATATTTTAAGAGCATGTTGTGGGTATACTAAGGAAAAGTTACTGTAGTATGTTTGCCCATTTGCAAAACCCTTATAAACCTATGCAGGCATTTAAGATTTACAGGAGATACAGGCATGTGGGAAAAAACATATTAACGTAAATTGCCCCCACTCAGTGGGACCTGTTTGGAATTCTGATTAGTTGCTACTCTTATTGCTTTCTGAAAGAGTGCCCAGTTGTATCTTTTTTAATGTATCCCCTAAATGGTTATTGGTTTTAATGTTTTTGTAATATATTGCCTTGCCCTACTATGTGATTATTTGAATTGAATACATTATTTTAACAATACGCAGAAAGGTGATTTAGAATGATTTTTCATGACATAAAATAAATCTGCAAGAAAGATGGGAAGCTAAAGAAGCATTTTATCTTAACTGAGCAAGAAATTCTGAAACTACAGTACCACGTGAAAAAAACAAGGAAGCTCAGAATGCTGCGAGTGATTAACTTTTTTTTAATATAGATCAACTATGCTTTGGAATGCCATCTTAATTAAGGTTCTCTTTCTAATGAAACCTGGCTATAGCAATGGAGAAAGCTTAACTCTTTATTAAGAATATGCTTGTTAGTGATTTTCCTTATGGAACTGTAGGCAATAGAACTAGGCAGAAACAATACAGTATTTTCTTGCTGAAATTAGTTCAAAAGACACATGAGAGAGTTCATGGGCAGACACATGATACATGCTTATCAGTGATACAGTTTTTCAACATTGTAAAAGATTATTGTTAACTGGTTTCTAGATCTGTTCCTTTATTATCTTGTTTTTTCCTTTGGGCTTTCAAACCAGTCTTGACCTTGGGCATGTTCCTGCATTTTTAATGGCACTTTTAATAGAGGTTTGCCATTGCCTCTTCCCTAGGGCTGAGAGAGAGAGTAACTACCTGAGGGTCACAGGCTGGTTTTTTTGCCTAAGGCACAACTAGTATACACAATCACTTGGTTCTAGCCTGGTGCCTTAACACTACTCTAAATTGTCCCTGTCTTATCATATACTGCTTTTCTTAGTTCTTGTTCAGTGTGTAGACCAGGGGTCCTTAAACTTGGCAACTTTAAGACTTGTGGACTACCATAGCTGGCTGGAGAATTCTGTGAGTTGAAGTCCACAAGTCTTAAAGTTGCCAAGTTTGGAGACCTCTGGTGTAGACTAATATTATGGATGCAGCTTGGTAGAAGAACCTGATTAATAGTGCTCCATTCTTGCTTAAAACAATTCGGGGGGAGGGAACGTTTGTGTTTCTCTTGAACAACGGCGCCCAGATAAATCTCTTTGAATGAAATAATAAAGATGTCTTCTGCTTCATAGTCTTTGAAGGTGGACAAAGTAGAGACAATAAACTGCATTGTAAAATTATCTAAAATGCTTAATTTCCAATATTGTTGTGACAATTTATTGGTACGTTGTTAGATAGTTGTACAAAATGCTGGTGTGTTTCATTTATATGGAGTTGGATTTTTCACCTGAAGTATGAAAAAAGAAATGAAGAATCTAACCTTGTGACTCATGTGTCAGATAAGTTGTGGTCTAACCTGTTTGTTATTAATTGTGAAACATCCCAACTATCTTCAGGGACAATTCTCACCCTTGAGGAATTCTAATTTTTATTATCACCTGTCATGTCCTTGTTGTATGAAGATTTTCTTTGTTCCAAGGGTTGGTAGGCCTATGTTTTGTCTTTGTTTGGTCTGACCCCAGTGATTGTAGCAGGCAGAAGTGTCTTCTGGCTGCTGGATTTTTTTTGTTTTTGGTGTTGCCATAGAAATGGGTTGCTCTGATAGACAAGAGGTTCCCTACAGCTGCTAATCTCATGATGGCAGGCAAAAGTCATTATTCTAGATTCTAGAAATCGGGACAAAGACTATCTAAAATCTTCCAGCTCAAACTGAGAACAAGTTTTGAACTTAGTTTGTGAAGGCATTAAGAGTTCCAAGTCAAAATTGCCTACAGCTATAAAAGTGAGCTGTGAGGAATAATCAGGCTTAATAGAATCACTTACTGTGTTTTTGGCTGTGGGGAATAAATATACTTGGCTTAAGAAAAGGATTACATTATTTGTATTAAAATGAGCGGGTACAAAAAGAATTATTAGCTTCACTGTAAAGGAATGCTTAATAATAATAATAAGCATTCCTTTTATAATAATGTATATACAACATAGGCTACCGCATAAATTTGATATTGTTTCATTTTACATTGAAGCATATGCTTCAATAGAACACATGTGTTTATCTCCTGTGAAGGTGAATATTCTATTCTGTGCTGGTATAGCAGTTTTACCCTTCACCTGCTATAGCATTAATGGTACCTGAAGAAAACGTGTGAGAAATAGGCAAATTTTAGCAACAGAGATTTGATATAATAAGGCTAATTTGTGCTGTTTATTGGCAGGAGCAATTTAACATGACTCCTAGTTAACTTGTGAATGTCAGCCTTTTGAATTGGCAAGACTGATATTGCAGAAATTGTCTAGTTAGAAGTTTCTGTTCTGATTTAAATAATAGTAATACAGGATTGCTTTAAGGTCTGATAGAATATATGAGAAAACTGCTTTGTCCTTTGACTAAGATAATTGCTCAAACCTATACCAAGAATCTAGTCAACTAACAATCATCATTAAATTGGTGGTGTTAGATAAGAATTAATGGAATTCAAGGAGGACTGAACTTGGACCATTTGTGGGAACCTAATGATTGTAGGCTGAGTCCTCTTTAGGCTCTGCCTTCTTTTCTCCTACGTGCTAGTTGCCGAGTACCCAAATTTTGATCACCTGGCAATGGGGACACTCCAACAGTTGTACAATATGAGGACCAGTTATAAATCTTTTTTTCATTGCTGTTGTAACTTTGAACGGTCACTAAATAAGCGGTTGTAAACCAACAACTACCTGTTATATACTGTTGTTTGTTTAGCTACAGGCTATACTTCAAATAACTTCTAATGCTGTAGAAAAACATATAAATATTTTGATTTTAGAAATACGGGTGTCAGTAGATGTTTAGGGAACAAAGAAATGAGAATATAAACACTGGATGAATGGAGAGCTAGTGGCTGAATTCAGACTGGTATCAAGCAAATCATGGGCAGTTGTAGAAAATTGAGAGTTTATTGTAGGTGCTGACACAAAATGGCTACTGTGGAGGAGCTTATACACAAAATGAGCTTGTGTCATGATGGGCAACCACAAGACCAGTTTATGACGGAAGGAAAAAAAACTATTGGTAAATAATATATTCCATTTTGGTTGTTTTATAAGTAGATGTTGCCCTCTAAATATATGTTCTTGATCTCTCTCAGATATGAGGGCAATCCTAGAAAAACAGAATGCCATATATACTCAACCTAAGCTGTTCCTCAAAATGTTTGTATGTTTTAATTTTTACATTAAAAATTAAGGTGATTTTTTAAAAAAATTAAAAATTATTTTTTTTTTAAAAAATGAGGATTGACTTGTTCATGAGACAGCTCATGCACACATGTGTGGGGGTTGGGGCGCATGTGCGGGGCATGTGCATTGCATTTTGGGGATGCAAGCACACGTGCTTCGGGCACTTTGTGCCAAAAAGGTTAGCCATCACTGAGCAAATCTATTCATTTGAATGGCTTTTTTTTTGCCAGAAACCAAATCCAGATCACTATGCTGGTTTGTTATTTATATATCTCTTTTATCTGGTAAGACATCAGTTTCTTTTGTATGCCCAGTTTAATATCTTTTTCTATATTATTCTTGGAGCTTGTCATTTTTTTAGTTCACTTTCAGATCAGTCTCAAACTTGCCCTGTAAAATTCCATTGCATCTTTTAAACACAACCTATCTATAGAGGCAAACACTCCTAAAATTAATTTCTGGGTCCATTGTTCAAAACTATTCTGGAATACATCCATTGTTAAAATATTTTTGCTCCATTGTGTGTTTATCACTAAATGAAATTTAAGTGTTCTTTTCCTTTAACTGTAGTCTTAAGTTGCTTCTGGTTCCCTGTAGTGTCCAGCTTTCAAAGTCCTGTCCTATGAATATTTTTAAATAATTAAAAACAAAAGTATTTTCCCACTGGAAGGGTTCTTAAATTCTGTGGACCCTGTGATACAATGGGAGTAATGCAAAGTACAAGAAAAGAGGGATTCTTATAATTCCTAAATTTTATACCTTTAGCTTGTTAAAAAAATCAACATTTTATATTTTTACTTTGAAAAAATCAACATTTTGGTCACCTTTTGGCTCTTTATTCCAGATTTTTTAAAGTCCTTGAACTTCTATTAAAAGTTTATTTTCACTAAGAATTGAAGTAACCTTCACTGTTGCTGCAAAACACTTTGGACCCAAAACACGTTGGTTCCTAAAAGCTGAAAAGCAATTAACAAACTATTTCTAAAAGGAAGTACAGTATACCAAACCAGTGTCCTTAACAGTGCCAATAGTGCTTGGACCAAGACAAGATGGCCATTTGCTTGCTTCCCAGAGCCTGTTGTCTTGTGAACTCCTTTCAAGGAGCAACTTTTGGGCAATCTCAAGTCCACTTCTTGTCTGGGAAGGAGTTACAGAATCAGTATACTTCCTGGCTTTTCCTTCTATAGTAGTTGTCTAAAAGTGGAAATGTATTCTCTCTCTGTGTGTGTGTGTGTGTGTGTGTGTGTGTGTGCGCATGTGTGTTCCTGCGTGCCTGCCTCTGTGTGTATCACATATATATGAATTTCTGAGGTTTTTAAGGTTTCAGTGGCAGAATACATCTCAAGAGTTTTGTGTTTATGGCTCTTCATCTTTTCCCCTCCAGGTTGGAAAGGCAGGCTTTGAATTAATATGTTGGTTTTATATTGTGAACAAAGAAAATCACCATATGGTTTTTAAAACAAACAGCTGAATCAAATGATACAAACCTAGCACTGACAACTTTATTTAAAACATGTTTTATGTGCAAACACAACTCACCATTAAATTTCTAATTAAATAGTCTCACTAAATTCTGGTGGTAGTTATGTTTTTTGTTGTTGTTGAACTGAGGCATCTCATTTTAGAGAACTCAAAAGGGAGAAATGTATCTCTGTTCCTGCTACTAAAGTTGGGAGTGTTTAAGATTATCTGAGTGCTTAAAATGGGTTCTGTTAGGAATGTATAAATGTATATTCTACTCCTTTCTCCATATTTTTAAATGAAATATGGATTATAGCAAGCTATGCAAGGTAAGAACAGTTAATTTCATGTTCAAGTTTGCAATGTAGTGTAAAATATGATTTTTTAAAAGGTGAGAGACAAGGTATTCAAATATCTTTTTTGCATATTGAATTTCTGCCTGGTCTAATGCTAGGTTAATACACTTACATGATTGTGATCTCTGCTTCCTTGGCTTTCATTAAGTATAATTACAGCCATTTTTATCCATTCTGTAAGATAGGCAACTTCAATGCTGATGGCTGCCATACTCCGTCTAATTTCTTTTATTAACTTCCAGAAATATTCTGATGAGGAAATCGTTACCAAATTCAAGTGAGCCATGATTAGAATGCAGTATTACAGGCTAACTCTGCCCACTGCCATGAGTTCGATCTTGACCAGTTCAAGTTTGGCTCAGCCTTCCATCCTTATGAGGACCCAGATCGTTGGGGGCCATATGCTGACTCTGTAAACTGCTTAGAGGGGCTTGTAAAACACTGTGAAATGTTTTAAGTCCAAATACTATTTCTTTTTAAGTGAGAGCAGAATTGTGTTCATATTTGCAAGATTCAATGGAAGAATTTAGCAGGGTCCAAAGTTCATTAAAGTGACCATTTTTAAAAAAATCTTGCAATAATTATGATCCTCGTAACCACTAAATAAGTATTTTTAAGAATCATAACTTGGGAGAGCAGACACATTTTGTTCATTTATTTGTTCATTGTCATCTTTGGGATCTGATGGAGATCATTGATTGTCAATCATTAATTGGGTCTAAACAATTAAGTCTTCTATTGGCCTATTTTTGATTGTCTTCAATTTTTATAAATTTCTGGGTCTTTTCCAGTGTCTTTTTCTGTCATATTATGTGTCCAGAATGTTTAAGCTTTTGCTTCATTATTAAGTGCTTCCAGAATCTAATGTTGAGGTTTGTTCTTCTTGCTGTCCTACATAGTTCTCCCATGAGCTGTTCAGAGCATCCAGAAGTGGGAGGTGCTTCAGTCTCTTCTGGAAAGGCTCGGCTTAAAACTCCAGGACGCTCCTCCTCCACGGGACCTGATGATGGCAGATGAGATTCTGCTGAAACGTCGCTACAACTTTAAAAGCACAACTACTATGACGTGGGAAAATACCCGAACAAAGCTGAATGCCATAGATATAGATATATATAGACTTACTCTCCTGGAGGATCGTTCTACTTTCAACCACAGTGGAAGGCATCACCACAAACTACAAATACTACTACTACTACTACTAATAATAAAAAATTAATTAAAAATTAAAGTCAGGGGCAAGAGAATCAGTCATCCACAATGGAAAGTGACAATGCCTTAAAAAACAACAACCGCTCCAAGACAAATAAGTCCCGAGATAAGCCAGTGGGCCTCCAAAAGGCCTCTAAGGCAGAGGATAAGGATGCCCATAGATGGCACCTAGCTTTGGAAAGGCAATTGCAGAAACGAGCCAGGGAGGCAGACAAGATGGCTATGACACAACAATCTGATCAGGACCCAAGTCCATTGTTGGGGCCCTCGGACTTATCCACCCAGCCCAGGCAGGCTGTTTCTGGACAACCTCCCATAGGCACATCTCCTACAATGAGCACTGCCCAGCTAATCCCAGAGGCAACCTTCACCCCCACGGTCGCCGGCCTAAGACAGGAGGAGGGATTACCTGATACTATCCCCATCGAAATGAGGCAATTGATGGAGATGGCGATTCAAAGGGGCATGGCGGCTGGAGTTCAGCAATCCATCAGGACCAGACACTTCTCGGCCGCTTCGGATGCAGGATCCCTGTCCGCTCGATCCTTTGCGCACATGGGACAACATCAAACTCAGATATTCCCCAGTATTCCTAACATACCAGCCCAGGGGCTTTGGGAGGAGGTAGAATTTGAGGATCAGGATGTTCCCATGGAGGTGGGGTCGATCCATCAGATGGACTCGGGGTTGTCAGAGGCTGACCCACTAAAACGGGGAGTGTCGGACGACGAAGGCCTCATTCCGGACCAACCTACTTTTTCTGGCCTTTTTCGTCTGCACCTCTTTAAATCCTTACTGTTCAAGACAAAGAACACCACTAAACTAGGCACATCAAACCCTCATCCCCAATCCGAGGATCTAATATTCTCACAACCGGCTAATGAGGCGGAAAATATTCCTGTCCCTCGTATGTTTGCTGAATTAGTATAAAATCAACGGGCATCAGCAGCATCATACCCAGCCCCAACAGGGTACGATAAACGATATTATAATTTGGCACCAGAGTTTTCAAATTTTCTCAAAACACCGGAGGTGGATGAGCCCATTGTGGCAATGGCCTCTTCTTCAACCTTTCCCAACGAGGCCGAAGAAGCCCTGAGACCGGAAGAAAAGAGAGCAGAGTTGGCACTCCGTAGGACACACGTTTCTGACGCCTGGGCCATTAAGGCAGCTGCCGTGCCGTCCTTTTTTTTCACAGTCCTCCCTCCGATGGCTCTTCCACTTGATGTCAGAGCCCACCAGGACATAGCTAAAATTATTGCAGCAGCAGAATTCTCCACCGACGCCACATTTAATGCAGTCAAATTCTCGTCTAGGGCCATAGCATCTCACGTATCAGCACGGAGACTGCTATGACTCAGACATTGGCAGGCGGATACCAAGCATAAATGCAAGTTGGCATCAGCCCCAATATCGGGGGATAAATTATTTGGCAGTGTCTTGGAGCCCCTCCTTATAGAGAATAGAAACAAGAAAAAAGTGCTTCCCCCTCTCTTTCGGAGGTCTGAAAACAGAATGCCCCAGTCGTTTCGAAGGGGTTCCTTTCGGCCCTACTATCAAGGCCCATACGTTCCCAGATCTCAGAGAACATCAGGCTACAGATCCAGTTTTAGACAGGATAGGTCTGAATCTTCCGATAGAGGTCAGTGGGGAGGTCAAAACAGAAGAAACTGCAGAGGCACTGGAGGCCGATGTTTTCGTCGCCCCAAGTGAGTCCTTGACAGCAGTTCCCATTGGAGGGCAGCTAAAATTGTTTGCTGATCAATGGGACAGCTCCACCTCTGGTGTGTGGGTCAAGGACACTATTAGGTTTGGTTTGGTGCTAGAGTTTCATTCCTCCCCCCTGAACTTTTTCATTAGGAGCCCTAGGTCCACAGACCCCATTAAGAGGGTGTTGAACAGCGGGGTCACAGCTGTTACTCTCTATTGTTTGTGGTCCCAAAGAGTTCGGGGGGCTGGAGGGCAATTCTACACCTCAAACGTCCGAACAGATCATTGGTTTATCGAAAATTCAAGATGACTACTCTTCAGTCCATTCTGCTCAGCATCAGAGAGAACGATGTCCTGACCTCCATAGATCTCACAGAGGCTTATCTACATATACCAATTAGATCTGCTCGCTACAGATATTTTAGATTCTGCTATTGCGATCGGCACTACGAATATATTGCCAAACCATTCGGTCTGGCTTCGGCCCCTAGGACTTTTGCCAAGGTCCTCGCGGCCTTGGCTGCCTCCCTCAGGATCAAATCTATTCGCTTACAATGTTATCTGGATGATATTTTAATTTTGTCATCTTCCAGACATCAAGCAAAATTGGATACCAAGATTACTCTGGAGATCTTTCAGGGTCATGGCTTTTCCATAAATTGGGATACAAGCCATTTGATCCCCTCAACTAGGTTGGTTCATTTAGGGGCAGTGATAGATACCATGGAGGGCAAGGTTTTTCTCTCTCAGGACAGGTTAAACAGTATCCAGTCTTTGGCCAGAGAGATCAGAGCCCTAAAGAGGGTTTCCCTGGCAGTGCTGTCTCAACTGTTAGGGAAACTGATTTCTTGTATTTTCATTGTGCCTTGGCTTGATTCCATTATAGAGAGCTGCAATGGTTTCTGCTACCTTTCCAGCGATCCGGAAGAGCCACTTCCAACATCCAGATAAAGGTACTGCACGATGTTCTCCGATCGCTCCACTGGTGGAGAACATGATAAACAAGGGGTGTCCTTTCAAGGAACCTTACAGGGCAACGATCATAACTGATGCCAGCCCGGTAGGATGGGGAGCTCACTTCCAATCCCACACTGCGCAGGGAATTTGGACTATTTCCGAGCAATCACAAAGCATCAACCTGTTGGAGCTGCGACCAGTTCACCTGGCCCTATGCAACTTCTACCCCTTTTCCAATCACGCCACGTTCTGGTTGTGGCAGACAATATCACAACCAAGGCCCACGTAAACGGGGGTACCCATTCCAAACTTCTGATGCTGGAGAAGGCCAATTTGTTAAAAGGGGCTGAGGCCAATCTGTTTTCGCTCAAGGCAGAACACATAGCAGGGGCCTTAAACACACAAGCGGATTGGCTCAGCAGGGCCACGATAGAGCAGGCAGAGTGGCGCCTACACCTGTCTGTCTTCCAGGAAGCAGTGCGGAGGTTTGGGCAACCGGTGATCTATCTATTTGCCTCTCCTCTCAACGCCCAATTGCCCCGGTATATTTCAAGGTACCCGACTCAGGGGGAGGAGGCCACCAATGCCCTGTGTTGTCAGTGGCCTCCCAGACTTCTGTATGTGTTTCCTCCACTCCCGGTAATACCCAGGTTGATCCAGAAGTTATTGGAGGAACGAGCAGAATTGATATTGGTCACCTCTTACGGGTCCAGGCAAACGTGGTTCGCAGACTTACAGGACCTGTCGAGAGAACAACCTTGGAAAATTCCACCGTCGAAGGTTTTCCTCTCCCAAGGGCTGATACTTCACCCGAACCCACAATGGCTCAGTCTAACCGTATGGAGATTGAGCGGAGCCGTTTAAGGGCCCAACAGATTTCAGAGGATGCTATTGCCACCATTCAAGCATCCAGACGGTCCTCAACAAATCGTATATACGAGGCCATGTGGTCTGCCTTCTGTCGCTGGTGCTAGGGGTCTAAGATCGACCCAACTGTCCCATCAGTAAGACAATTATTGGCCTTTTTACAGAAGGGGTTGACCAAGGGCCTATCTCCAAATACTTTACGCAGACAGGTGGCGACTTTAGCCTCGGTGATAGCCTGGGGTGACCTCTGGTTCATAGCATACCATCCACATGTCCACAGCTTTCTTAAGGGTTCTGCAAACTTACAACCTCCTGTAATTCACCGCTATCCCACCTGGGACCTCAACAAGGTGTTAACCGCACTTACAACTGGCCTGTTCGAACCTTTAAGAACTGATAGTCTTAAATTCCTGACATATAAGGTAGCCTTCCTAATTGCAATCGCATCAGAAAGGAGGATTTCCGAATTGGCGGCAATGTCAATGAGAAAGGACCTGTGCGTGTTTCATGCGGACAGAGTGATTCTCCGATTGGATCCATTGTTCACTCCTAAAGTAAATTCAGCCTTCCACAGAGCGCAGGAGTTGGTGCCTCCAAATTTTTGTCCGAAACCATCTCATAGACTGGAGCATCAATGGCATCGACTTGACATTCTAAGAGCCTTAAGCATCTATCTAGACCGGACGGTGGCATTTCAAAAATCTGAGGCTCTATTCCTATCCTCCACTTTAGGGCAAAAGGTGTTGTCGATGACCATCGGTAGATGGTTGAGAGCCACCATAGCTAAAACTTATGAATGCCAGTCCATCTCGGTTCCTAAGGGCATTGCAGCCCACTCAACAACGAGTGCGGTAACAGCAGCATTGGCCACATGGGCTTCCATAGACGAAATTTGCAGAGCGGCAACTTGGGCTTCACCATCTCCCTTTGTCAGAAATTATAAAATTGATGTCTATGCCTCAGCGGACGCTTCATTTGGCAGAAGAGTCCTGCAGAGGCTCCACAGAGTTTAGGAGTGGATTTTGATCCAGATGGAGTCCCTCCCTAAGGACAGGCCAAGCTTTGGTATGTCCCACTTCTGGATGCTCTGAACAACTCATGGGAGAAAGGGCGTTGGTACTTACCTGATACACCCGTTCTCTGTGAGCTGTGAAGAGCATCCAGCCCCACCCATTTCTTTCCATCGGGTGGGGTTCTGTTCCAGTCAGGGATCTAGATTAGGTGATGAGTTCTGGACTTTGGCACTCAGTCTTCACAAAACTGGGGGATGCTGGGGAGGTGTCCTGTGGAGGAGGAGGAACGTCCTGGAGTTTTAAGCCTAGCCTTTCCAGAAGAGACTGAAGCTCCTCCTACTTCTGGATGCTCTTCACAGCTCACAGAGAACAGGCATATCAGGTAAATACCAACGCCCTTTTTAATCATTTTTCTATAGCACTGCAATTCAAAGGGATATTTTTCCCCTTTTTTCAACAGTTTTGATGCTTCAGCTTTCACTGGCACAAGTTACAAATGGGAAGACCAATTGTAGAATGTTAGCCTTATGATAGGCTTGTTGTGTTTAAAACTAGCCACTTCTAACAAATAAATGGTAAGCTGATTATAGAAATTAATATCCTAAGAAGTTACTGTGTATTGTCTAAATTCTTAGGCAGAGATAAGGGTACAAATAGCAGTGGTATTTTATGCATTTAGCCAGTCAGTTAAAAGTATAAGGGAAATGGCCAGAATTGAAGGCAATTAGATATCTTTTGAAAGCTCTGCTGATTGCTAGGGAGTATTGATCTCAGTCCCTTTCTCAGATCAGCTATGTAAAATGAAACAACATTTTTGTCATGTTCCTGTAAAACCTGGCAGAGATGAGCTTCAATTTTGCTTGAATAGATCTGTATTGGACACCAAATTTGCATGTCAATATTTGGGCTTCAGTTCTTGATAATTCAAGTTGATTACTTTTTTAATCAGTTGGACTGTTGGTATTAGAAACTAAAGTATGTGATATGATTATACAACAAAATGCAATAAAATGCTTTTATTAGAAAGAATCTAAACACATGAACAAATTGTTAAGCAAGAACACCTAAATACTGAAGAATACGAAACTTAAAACTCTAAAATAATATGAACTTCTATATATTTGTTTAAACAGGAGGAAAATTGCATCTTAAAATGAGGGCAAGAAAGCATGAGATATGTCTCTTTAGGATAGTGCCACTTTGGGAACTCTGTGATTTTAATCAGTAAATTAATAAAGTTAATAGATAGCAACAGTTTGAGTCACTTTATTCAACAATGAGTGTTTGCTTTCTCTGGGCAGGGCTGTACTTTCTAATAGAATTATTATTTGGCATACCAAGAGCAACAGGTGACGGGGTGGCAAATAAGAAAGGATGGAATTTTCCTTTTTTGGGGTGGGAAAGATTTTTTAAAAATAAGTTTAAAGCTTTCAAAGTGAGAGCTCATTAACTGTACTGTATTTTGTTTTCTGTCCTGCCCCAAATCAGCAGGAAATTGTGCTGTTGTTATTTGTGCTTCTGAATGTTGGCAGCAGGTTCCTCAAGAACTCCAGAGGCCACAAAAAAGATTTTAAAGGTTATCATCATACAGCCGTGATGGCGAACCTATGGCATGTGTGCCACAGGTGGCATGCAGAGCCATTTGTGGCGGCACATGAGCTGCGGGAAAACTTACTTCACTATGCATGCGCGTGCCTCACAGCTGATTTTCGGCCAGTTTGAGGCCTTTTTTGGCCTCCCAAAGGCTTGAGGAAGGCTTCTGCAGGCTTTGCAGGATGAAAACTAGCCCCATTTCATCACTTCCTGTTTTTCCAAAAATACTGGAAGTGATGAAACGGGGCTAGATTTTGGCCTGCAAAGCCTGCAGAAGCCTTCTTCAAGCCTTTGGGAGGCCGAAAAATCAGCTGTGAGGCACAGTGCAGGTAAGAGGGTGGCGGGTGCGGGTGGGTGGATTGGGATTCTGTGTGCATGTGTAGGGGGTGTGGGGGGACGCACATTCCCTTCTTGGTGCTGGCACGCGAGCGCAAGTGTGTAAACGCGCGTGCAGTTTTTAGCACAGGAGACCCAAAAGGTTAGCCACCACTGTTATATAGGTATTCCTTAATGCTATAACAGAGGCTGGAATCTCAGAAGCCTTCTGAAGTATTGGGAGAATGATGCTTGCTCTTGTGGTGCTTTTGAAGCCTCCTTTGGAGGTTGCCTTCTTAGAAGGAGGCTTCTGAATTACCACGAGAGCAAGCCCCATTCTCACAATCCTTCAGAAGGCTAGAAGGAGGTGTCCGAATGATTGGCGAATGCAGACTCCATGCAGAAACTGCATGTCCGCAGCTGCGGAGAAAGAGTGAGGTTTACTAGGGGTCTTTGCGGGCTCTGGTGGGCCTTTCACAGGCTGTGGCCTCCTGGAGAGAGAACAGGCTGGGCTGCGGCAGCTTTGCATGCGCTGGTGGGCTGGGTGCATGGGGGATAGATAGGCGAGTGGAGGAAGTTGTAGCACCCTGTGGTTGTAGGATGGACAAACTGCAAGCACCAGTTCATTTACTGACCATTCAAAATTACAACGGCACTGAAAAAGTGACCTATGAGTTTTTCCACACTTATGACCATCCCCATGATTATGTGATCAAAATTCAGACTGGTTCATACTTATTACTGTTGCTGTGTTCTAAGGTCATGTGATCATATTTTGCAACCTTCTGACAAGCAAAATCAATGGGGAAGCCAGATTCATTTAACAACCAGATGACTAACTTATCAGCTGCAGTGATTCGCTTAATCACTGTGGCAAGAAAGGTTTTAAAATGGGGCAAAATTCACTTAACAAATGTTTCACTTAACAACAGAAATGTTGGGCTCATTTGTGGCTGTAAGTCAAGGACTAACTGTACTTGGGGCACAGATCATAAATCTCTTTATTCAGCACTGTAGTAATTTTGAATGGTCCCTGAAACACTTAAGTGAGGACTACCTGTATGACTGTCACGCTTTTGAAATGGGTTACTTAAATATTTTATGAATGGCAGCATTTGGTTTGGATCAATATGTATCTTTAGTCTGCAAGAAATCGTAGGCAAGGAGAATTTTCGTGTCAGTGGAAACCATTGTAATATTTTGAAATAATCTCCTTGTCTGGCTTGGGGAAAGAGAATAACAGAATTGGAAGGGACCTTGTAGTTCTAGTTCAACCCACTGCCCAAGCAGGAGACCCTTCATCAGGGGTGGGCTGCAACCGGTTTAACAACCGGTGCTGTGAGCGCATGCGCAGCATTCAAAAAACACCAATTTGAACCATTAAGTAGAACAGTTGAGGTGCATGAAATCCACTGTGCTGTGTGAATCAGCTGAACTGAAAAAGACAGAAATATAGGACAGGATAGGGCAGGGATGGGTTGGCGGGGCCAGCTGATCATTGGAACTACCCAAATTGGCAGCTACTCACCACTTCCCTACACCATTTCTGGCAGATGAATATATGGGAAGAAATAGAACTGGAAGATTTGGGCAATCCTATGGTGGTTTTCTTGATCCAGTCTTTGGCCTTGTAGTTCAAAAAGGACTGTTATAATTCCACTCTCTTCAGTGTTTCATGGAATCTATTCCAGAATTCCACAGCCAATAAAGCAGAGAGAGATAGGCTTTTCATGTTTATGTAATTAATAGAAACTGGCCCCAAATTCCAGCCCCCTGTGATTGTTTTAAATAGTTCCTTCATGTGAAAGTTTTCTTTTCTTTTCTGAACTTCTTTTCCCTTTCTGTAAACAAGTAGCCTTGGGTTGGCATGGTATATCAAATTGTAAAGAATTAATTCTCATTTTCATAAGAAATGTAGTGCAGTAGCTGTTTTAAGACTTCTCAACAGTTGGAGCCTGCACTGTTTTCACAAAAAATCTTGTCTCTTTTATACTGAAAAAGCTTGAGAAAATAAACAAGAATCTTGCCACCTTTAATCAGCTATATACAGTTTTCTTATCTGAAAGTAGAATATGTGGTGGAGTTATTATGTTAAATGTTTTATCTTTATTCAAATGAAGATCACTACCAGAGTTCACTGGTAGGCTTGCTCTTTGACTTAACTATTTAACACAAGGGTCTTCAAACTTGACAGCTTTAAGACTTGTAGACTTCAACTCCCAGAATTCCTAGCTAACATGACTAGAGGAGGAATTCTGGGAGCTGAAGTCCACAAGTCTTAAAGCTGTCAAGTTTGAAGACCCCTGATTTAACATCTCACTACAAAACAAGTTAGACAAAGACTAGGAATGAATTCATATACTGTTTAATATTGGTGATGGCTTAATGTGAGATTTATTTGTTCGTTCATTCATTCATTCATTCATTCATTCATTCATTCATTCATTCAATTTATGTCCTGTCTGATTTCACTTGAATCTATGTTTGGAATGCTGAGCTTCACAGGAAAGGCAGGATATAAACCTAACAAACTGAGTTTTCAAATAACTCTGGGAAAAGGCTTTCCCATTTACAAAATGTTGGCAACAAGAGGAGGGACATATATGAGAATAAAGTATTAGTATGCCATAATTATTTTTAGATAGGTCTACCTACTACTGTGCTCTAAGGAAGCTAGCAGTTTTCTTTGTGGCTGGACTCTTGGAGTGTACCAAAAGAGATATCAGCAGGTATTTTGGCAACCTTAGGCATCCTGCTGGGAATTCCAAAGATAATCCCTTTTTAGGACTGCAAAATATATTGGATGTGATTTCAAACTCTTGTCAACCTTCTTCCATTTGCTTATTTGGATCTTGAGTTCCCTTTTTGGTTAGGGTTTGAAAAATCCAGTGGAACAACTGTGGTTGAAAAATTGTCTCTAGAATGAATAACTTGGCATCCTCCCGCGTGCCTATTTTTTTCCTATTGCTCCAAACTTTTGTTCTCTTTTGCCCTTTGTAAGATAATGAATATGGTTAAAGATTTCAAGTGTTTCCATCATTTTGTAATATAAAATAATATTAAAGGTGATTTAATGGTAATGATGATTATTACATGGCCATTAAAAGAGCAGTAACATTTCTTATAATCCTCAACTTACAATCACAATTGAGTCCAAAATTTATGTTGCTAAGCAAGATTGTTGTTAAATGAGTTTTCCCATTTTGCAACCTTTCTGCCACAGTTGTTAAGCAAATCAGAGCAGTTGTTAAGTGAATCATTCAGTCATTAAGCAAATCTGACTTCCCCCAATGACTTTGCTTGTTAGAAGCTGGCTGAGAAGGTTATAGATGGTGATTACATGACCCTGGGACAATGCAAGTGTCATAAAAATGTGCCAGTTGCCAAGCACTCAAATTTTGATCATGGGGATGCAGTGAGAGTCATTAAGTGTGAAAACTGATCATGTCATTTTTTTCAGTGTCATTGTAAATTTGAACAGTCACTAAATGAAGGGTTTTAAGTCATAAGGGTTTTAAGTCATAAGGATTTTAAGGGTTTTAACCTGTACCTGATTGACTTTGACTATTTGTCTTATTGGCAGTTAAGTTTTTTTAAAAAAAGTTGCTTTACTCAACACTGTTGTATAGAAAGGCAGGCTATACAATGAAATGATGAATTAAAAAATTAAAATAATGAAAAATCCAGTCTAAAATACTTTTCAGAGCATAGTTACCTCATCCTCTAGTCTAGTGCAAAATGAAGATTGCATTTGAAGGCAGGTGATCTTTCTTTCAGAGGAAATTCAGCCTGCATTTCTTTCATCACTACCCACTTTCAAGAGGTGGGAGGAAAAGAAAATCGATCCTGTTTGCCTTAGTAACCATTTCACCAGATGGGAAAAGTACACATTTCCCCATAGGTTTGGCCCATTCTTGTTTATATATGATTAGTCAGGCATTCATCAAGCCTTTATATGGCTATTCATTTCTGAATCATAACCTTATCAATGGCCCCTTTTAATGCTAGATAAAATATGAGGGGATCCTCCCCTTTGAAAAAGATACTGCAATCAGTTTGCATTCTTTTTTAGGGCGTGATCTATCTCCCTAGATATTACTAAAAAAATTAGGTCAAATGCTACCCTAATAAGTCCCACATTAGTAACTTAAATCTGTAATGGGAAAAGCATCTGGCATGTGTACTGACTGAGATATTTTAATTGTTGTAAATTGAAAAACTACAATGTCATCATTCTGTACATAACACATGCAAAAGTAATGCAGGATGGAGAATTTTTAATCAATGCTTTTAAAACTTGAAAATTGTTTATATGTACAAATAAAAAACCAATTAGGTAGCATGGTAATTTCTTTACTTCTACATTTGTAACGGCATTTACAAATAATGTACAAATGTAACTTTACATCTTGTTCTTTGGTGTGTAAAGTGCTAAACCCCAAACTTTATCTAAGCAGTGAACTCTGTAGGTGTCTCACTATCTCCTTTATAAGTATTTAGTCTGAATGTTGCTGTTTCGTTTGTGTGTCCACGTATGTGAGAAAATGAGAAGTTGCTTTTGAATTGCCCGACCACCGTTTCATCGTTCTGTTACTTTTGCCAGTAATTTGCAAAACTTTGAAGCTCCATTTAAATCTTATTTGAGAAGTGTCACACAAGAATTGGATTCAATAATTACAGAGTTTAGAATTATAGACAGCATTCAATGAGGCACTTTCAGGTACTCCTCATTTAGTGTTTGTCTCGTTTTAGAGAATGTTCATAGTTACGATGTAATGAAAAGATAACTTTACAACCAATCCTTGCATTTATAACCTTTGTAGGTCAGTTGGGGTGGCAGAGTGCAGGGTGGCAGAGGCCTCGGATAGGGTGACTGTGGCTGCTGGGACTAGGCTGGGGTGGGGTTATGGCTTCCCAGGGCACCAAGTAGCCCCTTTTCACTGCATTGCTGGCTTAGGCTGGGCTGGGTTTTACACTGTTGTAGCTCAGTGTTCTAGCAGACAGAGAACCACAGTGCACCAAGTAACCCCATTGCACTTCCTGGGACATGGTTTCTTTGTGCCGCACTGTTGGGTCTTCCTGTGGTGTGGTGGTTTTGTGTTGGCTCCTGTGGTTTTTGTGCTGCACTGCTGGAGTGGCTGTAACTTCTTGCAGTCCCAGAGCTGTGATGGGCCAAGAAATGCCCGAGCTGCAGCATATTCTTTCTCTGGCCTCCTTGAGCTCATGATACACTGATACATTCATTGTCCTGGTGCTAAATTTCCTACTCCTAAATAGATCATATTTAGTCTATGTCTGTGGCTTACTTGCTATGCGTGACCCAAAATCTATATACTGTACTGTCAACAGTATTGTTCACAGGGTTATTGGGGTATAAGTTTCTTTACAAGTATGAAATAAAGTTCCATAAAAAGGAAATTGAATTAAAATTGACATATATGAACAACGAATAACAAAGCTAACATCTTAAGTGAAGATGTTTATTTATACAACATTATGTTGTAAGTTATCTTAAAGAAAAACTGGGACCGTCTCCTCTTAACCAGAAACAGAGGAAAAATATCTGTTTTTGTCTGTAATCATTAACCTTTTTCCTTTGAGAATTTGCTAGGTCAAAGTTGGTGAATCAAATGTGTTCACATGCCTTTTCTTGTCCAACTTGTTATTGTTATCTTCTTATCCATTCATTTTAGAAATGAAACATGTCAAGATTTTTTTTAAAAACAATCCTCTGCCTACAGGTTCTTTTGTATCCCTTTAATTTCAGGGAGAAAATTAAGAATACTTTTAAATTCTTTCAGTGAGATTTAAAATAATTCAAGGTTATTTCTTTTGTGTGTCTTTTTATTTTTTTAAAAAGTTAGTGTTGTGGTTATGAGTGCTTTATAGTCCACTGCTTACTTCAGTTCTAAGAGACACTGAAAATCATAATAGCTTGCATTAAAAGTATCTAATAGAACCGTGATGGCGAACCTATGGCACACGTGCCACAGATGGCATGCAAAGCCATTTGTGCCGGCATGCAGGCTGCAGGCAAACTTACCTCACTGCGCATACATGCTCCTCACAGCTGATTTTTCAGTTGGTTTGAGGCCTTTTTCAGCCTCCCAAAGGCTTGAGGAAGGCTTCTTCAGGCCTTGCAGGTTGAAAACTAGGCCCGTTTCATCACTTCCTGTTTTTCTGAAAATACAGGAAGTGACAAAACAGGGCTAGTTTTCGGCCTGCAAAGCCTGCAGAAGCCTTCCTGAAGCCTCTGGGAGGCCAAAAAAGGCCTCAAACAGGCAGAAAATCAGCTGTGAGGCGCAGTGCAGGTAAGGAGCTGGCTGGGAGTGTGTGGCTGGGTGGGTAGGGATTGTGCACTCATACATAGGAAGCAGGGGGGTGCGCATTGCCTTCTGGGTGCTGGCACGTGAGCATGAGAGTGCAACTGCACACACAATTTTTGGCACAGGAGCCAAAAAAAGGTTAGCCACCACTGTAATAGAATGTTTCCTCCTGCATTTATTGGCTTGGAAATTCATTTGCATCAGAAACTCCCTTCTGGATGCCCTTGATTAATATAAAGGGAAATTTTTACTAATAAGAAGTCCCTCTTAGCTGTTGCTACCTGATTATAAGATGGTCTTTAAGAAGGCTTCCTAAGTATATGTTTATGTTATGTATTTCATATATTATAGGTTTATATACTTTAATGGGGTACTTTTAATGATGACCACAGGGATTTAATGTTCCTTTATTTTCAGTGAGAGAATTAAGATAATGTGCTATGCATTAGTCCTTCAATCAGCAGAAAACTATACCAGCTTAAAATTTGATACCATCTAAAAATTGCCCTAAAGACTCATTTACAATTTTTCCCTTATCTCTCCTCCCTAACCCCCCTCCCCCCCTCAAAAAAAGCAAGCAAGGAGGCCATGGCCTTATTTTTTTTACATGGATATGGAATATTTATAAAGGACAAAAAGTAAGAAAGGATTTTTCGAAATGACCATCAGAGCATTAATATTTTATATATTATTATTAACACACTCTGATGCTAAGGAGTTCTACTCCCCCTCCCCACCTGAAAACAGATCTAGTCTAAATGTAAAACTCAAGCAAAAGAGAGGAGTTTCAGTTTCAGTTTTAGTTACACAGCACCAAGCAGCTTTAGTACACAACATCCTTGCTCACACAGCAAATACTGCTTCAGTTTCCAAACAGCCCTCAACTCTCTCACACACTGACAGGATGCTAGCCAGATGAATACTGATGGATGTGGTAGGTAGAGGCACAATTTTTTTCCCCTAATTTTCCTCCCTAAAAACTAAGCTAGTTGCGTAGCAAAGCACGGGTATACAGCTAGTGCACTATATTAAAGGGAATAAGACAAGGGGCTCCTGTCTCTCCCTATTTATTTTTTACAATCATTAGAATGATTGGCAATTCAAATATGTCAAGAAAATAAAATTCCATCAGAAAATAAAATTCCATCAGTGAAATTAACTGCACAAGAACATGAATTGGAACTATTTGCTAATGATATTGTACCAACAAATTGGTCAACCTACAGTCTCCTTAAACATGCTGATGGAATATATAACAATATATGGTTGGTGTCAGGTTTAACAGGAAAAACTCGGGGACTTTGGAACTTTGCAGGATGAAAATAACTTGTATCAACTAATAGGCTTTAATATTAAAGGTCAAATAATTATGAGTTTTTCTTGACAAAAAGGAACAAAGATCTCTTCAAAAATGTTCATTCATCAGCCTGGCAACACAAACATATATTTGTAGATGGAAGAAATTAAACCTGTCTTGGTTCAGAATTGGAGTGGGAAAAATGAATATTTTATTAAACTAGATATTTTATTTTAGAGACTTTAATCTTTATTGAAAATAAGGTATTCACTGAAGTACTAAATTATATATGGTGTAATAAAAGGCCAACTATTACATTTAGGAACTTGTAGAATTCAAAAAAATGAGATGATTTAGCAGTTCTAAATCTCAGATTTCACTGTCGTGCTAGCTGCTTAAAATGGATTTCAGAAAGGTTTATAATATTTTCTTCACATCTATGGAAGAGGTATGACTCCATATTGGGGTTGATACACACAAAATTAAGCAATTTTCACGAGATCTTAAAATATTTGATAAGTCAATGGGAAGTCAGTAATTTGTTCAGAATATAAGCCTTTATTATTAACAGGAAAAATTAAGATCTTTCCAGTCTCTTGCTTCATAGTCCTATTCCATACTTAATTGGTTTCCGTACCTTCAAATACATAAGCAGGATAGCAGCAAAGCAATTACAGAAACAAAATTAAACAAATTGAGTAATTTGATAGAATTAAAAAAAATTATAATTCATAATCCTGAATATTTGTTAGGCATAATTTATATCATCTGCTAGGGAAGTAACTCAGAACAAAGAATGTTTGATGAAATGTTACACACACACACACACACACAATTTCCTTAACCTGTTGTTAATTAACATTTATATTTTCTTCTTCTATTATTTTTCCCTCAAATATTTCAATAGAAATATGTTTCAAATAGAAATTTGTAATGAAGTTTCATAGTTTTTAATGATGTCTACAGTCTATTATTACATGTGTGATTATTTTAGATGATTATCTGAGTTGGCTCTCTGCCCCAATTCTACTGTTATTTTTTAAAATAATCAAAATCATCTTCGCTATCTCTTTTTCAGCATTTGCTTCGGTCTAAGTTAGTACAAGTAGTCTTCGACTTCAGTGGTGGGCTGCTACAGGTTCGCCCAGGTTCGGACCCATAGCTAGTGTTATGGCTGGTTTGGCGAACTGCCAAATCCCACCCCGGCTTCATGAAACATCCCCTTCCACAAATGTTATTAGCAAGTGGAAAACATCCACCAATCACTTTCTTAACTGAGTTGGGAGTGACCAGGAGGCAAGTTTTGAGATAGGGCTAAACTGGTAGATCCCAATATACAACATCTATCAATTGTTTTCTGGTTACTTTGAAAGATGGAAAACTGCTCTTTTGAAAGAGCACTTAACTTGGGTTGAGGCTTCTGTTGAACCTACCTTAGTGTCCTTGCATAGGTCTTCCAGCCCCCCTCTTCAAAACTAGACTAAAACAGTTGATGGACACCGGGGAGGGGGTTGTTGCATAATCAAATAACAAAGGGCCTCTTTCCTGCTTCATCCTGCACCTCTTCCTGTTCCTCCTCTACAGATCTTCTACTTTTTGGACTGATATAGAACCAGGACCCATAGATCCTGGAGGGCATAGGAGAGGATAATTATTTGAAAGTTCCAGAAGCTTCTGCTCCCTAAACCTAATTGGCCATAAAGGGAAGGGCTCAGAGTTTGGAAGGCACTAAAGTGATCGATTCCAGTCCCGTAGAGTCATCTGATGAAGTAATGAACAAACAGTGGGTGAAGTGTCAGGATATACTCAAGTATCTTTCTTTTTTTAAAAAGGGAAATGTTGCCTTACAGTGAATTTCAGAGCCTAAGGACCAGCAAATTCTTAGATCACAAGGTGTTTTAAAGTAAAAGCATAAAGTGAAAGCAGAGTGAAATGTTTTTAGGTGAGAGTTGAGTGAAGAACCTGTGACCTAAATGTTATTGATAAACACATCCGTAAGGAAGGATTCTGAAAATTGTAGTTTAGCAATACCTGGAAAGTTACAAGTTCCCCACTTGCATTGCAGAGTGAATCTTGGGGAGCTTGTCAAAGACAAAGGAAGGGAAGAGGATTTGACATAGCTGATAGTAAAAGACATAATGAAAAGATCCCCTTTTAGAAAAGGTATCAACTTTTAGTACAATACTCCTTTTATTGGCGCTTAGTTTTGGGAAGTCTAATTCTCAAGTAATATTTTCTTGCAGTTTCACTGGTCTTCCAGATGCATTATTTAGTGCACTTAATGGGATTTTTGCCTCTTCTATAGGCTTTCATCTTTGCTCTTTGCATTTTTCACTGATATGAAACACACATGCACACAGACACAATATGCTGTATTGAGGACTATTTTATGTCAAAGAAATTGGGGGGGAGAGTGCTTAAATTCTCCTAGAGAAGGATTAATTGTAGGCAACTACAAATGATCATGAGTCTATGAAATGTTTGAGCTTTTCTTGTGTTTATTAGAACTAATAATAAATTTTTTGTATGGCCTGGTGATGCTGTAAAAAAAAGTGTAAATGGAAATTTGAAGCAGTCATTTAATTTTGTAAAGCCATGACCCCAGGTTTATCATAGGCTTTCTAAATCATTCTTTGCTTTTATATAAAGCTAAACTTTATTGGTTGTATGTCGGGTGAGATGAAGTTTATTAGCTGTAGTATAATCTAACGCATGGTATATTTTACAAATCAAGAGCCTATTCTTAGTTTTGATCACTAGAGAATTTGGGCTTCTTAGTTTTAATGTGGATTCTCTTTAAGAATTCACTGGGTCTCTTGTACGTTGCAGTGTCTTTGAATAGTAGCTTACATCACTACAGTGAGGTTGAGCCAGGCTTAGTATTTCAAGCTTTGCAAGAACTGTTTCAAAAGCCTTCCTGAGTTTGGAAAGTAGGGAATTTGATTCCCTTCCCATCCCACCCCCACCCTGGATATTTCTGTAAAGAAGACACAGTAAGAAGCATTGTGTCTTAAATAGTTTAATGGCCACGCATTCTAGGCACAAGATTGTTCCGATGCTGCAATGGTGCAACCAAGTGAAATGGTGTTGGGATGCTGAACAGCTTTCCTTATTTTCTGTAGCTAGACATAAGAGAAAAAATGGCTCGGGTAGAAATCTCTGGGAAATATTCCATTCAGTACACAGATTCTTAAGCCTTGGCAAATCTTCTACCATGCTGTGCCAAAGGTGACTATGGATCTACCCTGATTCTTTTGAGAATCGCAGCCTAATTTGCTCTATTTACATGTTAAACAAACACTTCAAAAGAAAAGGGGAAATGTCTAAAATTACTTTATAGCTCTGCAGAGATCTGAGAGAGGATGAAACTTGTTTTGTGGATATACTTGAGAATGGCAAATAGATATAACTAGCTTACCGAAATAACATTAATGGCTGGGGGGGGGAATGAAATGGGATTTGGATCCAAATTCTTTTTCTTCTACCTCTCTGTCCAAGGATATTTCCTCTGTGACTGAGCTTGTTTGTAACTTTGGAGCCTGGCTTGGCACAATATCTGTTGGAGAACAATGAGTAGTTAAAGCCATTCCTTCATTCTGTCCCCACTCTTGCCCTTAAAAAGAAGTGCCAATATCAATTCTGCACTGAAAGAGTGTTCTGGTGTTATTTTGTATATGCTCAAGGCTCGGACAGTATTCTTCAAATAGCTTTTCCCTCAGGCCTAGTTGCTATCTTGGGTGGGCCTTCTTATGATTCCTTTGCTCACACTTCCTTTTTTAAATTAGGCATAGTGATAAATTAGCAACAGGTGGACCTTGATTTATGATTATAACTGGGACCAGAATTTCCTTTGCCAAGAAGGCAGTTTTATTTATTTATTTATTTATTTATGTTTGTTTGTTTGTTTGTCAAGCGTGTATGAGAAAACAAGTATAAGTATGAACATAACATAAACATCTAAGTATAAATGGATATCAGTATTTACATAATAAATGAGTACAAATACATGGGAACAGTAGGACAGGGATGATAGGCATGCTGGTGTGCTTATGCATGCCCCTGACATGCATCTTAGGAATCGAGTGAGATCCAGTTTAAGGTTAAAGTTTTGGGGATTTGAGGATGTAACAGTAGAGTCAGGTAGTGAGATCCAGGCATTGTCCACTCTGTTGCTGAAGTCGTATTTTCTGCAATTGAGTTTGGAGCAGTTTACTTTGAGTTTGTATCTATTGTTTGCCCGTGTGTTATTGTGGTTGAAGCTGAAGTAGTCATTGAAAGGTAGGATGTTGTAGCAGGCAATTTTGTGTACTAAGCTTAGGTCAGACCACAGGTGGCATAGTTTTAAGTTGTCTAGGTCCAAAATTTCAAGCCTGGTGGCATAAGGTATTCTATTTTTTTTTAAGAACAAGTTTTATTGATTTTTGAAGACAAACAAAACATAAAACATAAAAGTATAAAACCTCCTTTCTAAGAATTACTTATAAATTTTAACAAGGCAAATAAAGCATTATTTTTTAAAACATAGTTCCACATTATCACATTTCCATTTACACATATTTATCTTTTCCAAATTTCTCATTATTTCTCCCTTCACTTTTGTTCAATTATATTTTTTTCAATCAAAGTTTTAGTAATTCTCAATCAGTCATAAGCACACAAAATACATAGCATAAAACAAGACATAAAAAAAATAAAACCTTCTATTGTGAACTGAGGAGTGAAGTACTCTTCTCATGAAATACCTCTGGACTCATTCAATTGTATTAATGTCCATTATACAGTGTGGATTCCATGCAGATGAGCTGTATTCAAGAATTGGTCTGGCAAAGGTTTTGTATGCCCTGGTTTGCAGTTCAATGCTACCGGAGAAAAAGCTTTGCAAAATTAGGTTAACAACTCTTAATGCCTTTTTGGCAATGCTGTTACAGTGAGCTCTGGAGCTTAGATCTTTTGAAATGAATACTCCTAGGTCTTTGACAGAGTGAGGGTCATCTAGGAGGTCATATCCTCCCAGTTTGTATTTAGTGTTCTGATTTTTGTTGCCAATGTGTAAGACAGAGCATTGGTTGGTTGAGATTTGAAGTTGTCAATTGTTCGACCATTCTGATACATAGTCAAAGTTGCTTTGTAGGGCAGCAGTATTGTCAGTGGTGTTAAATAGTTTTACATCATCAGCGAAGAGGACGCAGTTGCTTTTAATATGATCGCAAAGGTAATTTATGTAAATTAGAAAGAGAGAGGGTCCTAGAACTCTGCCTTGGGGGACACTGCTATTAACTGGTGCTGGGTTTGATAGGGCACTCCTTATTTTGACTATTTGTTGCCTGTTTGACAGGAATGTAGCTATCCATTTGTGCAGTGATCCAGAAGTGCCGTAAGAGCTTAGTTTTAACAGTAGTTTGTCGTGTACCAGTGAATCAAAGGCTTTGCAGAAGTCTATGTAAATTGCATCTATTGCTTTACCCTGGTCGAGTTGTGTAGTCCAAATGTTTTTGCAGTGTAGGAGTTGTAGATTACAGGACAAATTTTTCCTGAAACAAAACTGTTTGTTAGAGAGTTGTTTGTTTATCTCTAAGTGCCTCCACAACAATCCGTAATGGATTGGTTGACGATTGATTCCATGACTTTGCAGGTGACACAACATAATGAGATTGGTCTGTAATTTTCAACTAGGCTGGGGTCTCCCTTTTTGAAGATAGGAATGACCGTGGCTAATGACCATAGGTTGGGGAAAGTGCTGAAAGATATCTCGTAGATTGTGCTTAGTGGTTCGGCTATGGCAGTGGAAAGCTTTTTTAAGAAGTATGCACATAATCCATCAGGACCAATAGATAGAGATGGTTTTAGTTTGCGTAGTGTTCAGTTGTTAAATGAAGCCACACCCAATTTGATGATCAGTTTTGTCATTGTTATTAAGTGAATCACTGCAGTAGATAAGTGAATCGTGGTCATTAAGCAAACCAGCTTTCCTCATTGACTTTGCTTTTTGGAAGCTGCTGGGAAGGTTACAAATGGTGATCACATGAGCCCAGGATACTGCAGTCTGCAGACTGCCAAATGCCCAAATTCTGATCATTTGACTTATAAGTTTGAAACACGGCCGTCAGTCACTTTTTTCAATGTTGTTATACTTCTAATAGTCACTAAAATATGGTCCTAAGTCAAAGACTACCTGTATTTAGAAATTACACAACTCACAAAACACCTGGCTATCTACACTAATTAACAGTTAAAACTTAAATCAAATTCAACAAAGCTAAAAAAGCAATAATCATATAAGAAAAAAAAAATCCTATTTACCAAAACACCAAATGTTTTGGTGAACACCAAAGGACATGTGCAGGACATTTTACTGAACAGTGATGGCATCTGCTGTAAACAAATTTGGAAACTGAGTCATGGTTTTAAGCAAACCTTTGGGATAAATGAGATGCTTTGTAACATGAGCACGCTGCCCATTCTTGGCATAGTATTTTATTGTCTATATTTTTTTTATTTAAACCATTTATATGGTTGCCCAACTTGCAATAGCAATTTCAGGTATGCTAACAGAATTTAAAAACTATGGATACAAAATAAACAATATAAAAAACACATAATAGCAATCAAGGACAATATCGAACAATAGTAAGTTGACAGCTCCTGACAGGTATAACTAACTAGTTGTACAAACTTTTAAGGCTTTCTAAAAACCTAGGAGGCCTGTTGAAACTCAATACGGTGTTTGATTTAATAAGAAGGAATTAGGCTCCCTTTGGTTTTCTTCACCTTATTTCCAAGGTTGCTGTGCAATTTCTGTGTGTTGCCACTTCTGCTAAGTCAGAAATGGACATCTGGTGCTACACGCAGCTTCCACACTTCTTTCCAATAATGTTTGGAGCTCCTTTTGCATGGATTAACAATGCGTGTGGTTACTAAATATGCCCTTACGTTGCCTTTTTATCTACGGCAGCTAGGCTTTAAACGTTGTTCTCCTTTTCTTTATTGTCCTCTCCCTGCTTTAAATTTTTAGCACTTGAAACGGTGAAAAGGCTGCTGAGCAATATCTTCAGGTATTAGCTATCTGCTTTGGGACTTGTTCTGAGAAAGGAATCCCTCTTAACTCGACTTTAACTCTTCAGCTTTTCTAAAAGCTATAGTTGCCGTTGCAATATCTTACAGACTACAAGATTCTGAAATAAATTCTCAATGCCATTTTTTTAGAACACAGGCAGTTGAAGAAGCTCACCCTCTTTACAGTCCAAATACAATAAAGATTTGCTTTTTTTTCTGTGTGTATGAACAATAACGCAAATTGGGGATTAAAAGAAAAACAGTTTTGGAACTTTTATTGTGAAAGTGTGAGTTAAAACCCCAATCCCAACCCTGTTTGAAACAACAGATAAATACAGTAGATTTCACGAAGTTCTTCTCATTGTTCTCCTGATTCTTCATAATGCTATAGGATAATAACACAATAAAATAGATAAAAGAAATCCACATTTTGGAGGAAGGGAGTCGTTTGCATCTGTTTCCTTTGATTGATTAGCTCTACCGTGTGCTGCATATATGTTCCTGTGCTCCACAGTTTCCTTTTTTATCCTGGAAAATATATGATGTTTACCGATAGTCCTCGACTTATGACAATTTGCTTAATGACCATTTGAAGTTACAATGCTGAAAAAAGTGATTGTGATCAGCTCTTCCACTTTTGACTGTCGTAGTTTCCCCACAGTCACGTGATCAGAATTTTGGTGCTTGGCAACCAGCATGCATATACGACAATTGCAGCGTCCCGGGGTCACATGATTGACATTCGCCGCCTTCCTAGGTGGCTTCTAACAAGCAAAGTCAATGGGGGAAGCTGGATCCTCTTAACAACTGTATTATTCACTTAACGACTGTGGCAAAAAAGGGTCACTTAACAACCACATTAGTGATGGAATTTCAGTTTCAAATGTGATTTTAAGTTGATGACTACCTGTACAGCTATAAATAATGCACTATACAGACACAGAAATGAGTCAGGTATTTACCTACATTGTACTTAATTTCTAACTATTTATAACATTTATTTTTCCATCCTAGTTCAATGAAAAATATCAGACAATACAGTTCTTACACACCACCAACAGGTCTTTTCCTACATGAGTTTCACCCTATACCGGGGTGTCAAACACTGTTTAATTGAGTGCCACATCAGGGTTGTGTTTGACTTCAGAGGGCCAGGGGGAGTGGCCGTTGCCATGGTGGGCATGACACAGAACTCATGTCAGGGGTACCTGTGGTGGCCAGGTACTAAGGCAGGACTTCCGTGAGATCCTCCTTCATTCTCATTACAATCTTCCTTCCTTCCTTCCTTCCTTCCTTCCTTCCTTCCTTCCTTCCTTCCTTCCTTCCTTCCTTCCTTCCTTCCTTCCTTCCTTCCCTCCCTCCCTCCCTCCTTCCTCTCTCTCTTCATTCTCTTTTCCTCTTCCCCTCTTTCTTTATTTTTCCTTCCTTGTTCTCTTTCCATCTTCACTTCTTTTTCTTTGCCTTTCCTCTTTCCCTTTCTCCTTTCCTATCCCTTCTTGCATGCTCAAATACAAAAGGGGAAACATTTCTCCTTTTTTTGTTTTTTGTTTGTTTTGATAGCCCACTGCCAATGAACGTGGAACTCGGGTTTTCACTGGCAGAGGGTTGCAGGATGCTGTCATGGTCAAAAACGGGGTACCGGGCTCCGTTTTTGTTAGCAGAGGCACTGCGGGCCGCTTCTTTGCTGTTTCCAGACAGGCCCTACAGGCCAGATCTAATGAGTGTTTCCTTGAGTTTGACACCCCTGCCCTATATATTTAAATATAATTCAATAAAAATCATGATGTTAGTTAATAGTTAACTTTTTGTATTTGTAGTTGATAAAGTGCTTTACTTATTGTTTGTTGCTCATATTGTTGATGAAATGATTACTTGGCATCCCACCAGTTTCCTCAACAATTCCTATGACTATTAAGTCTGATTTTTTAAAAGTTTGCCACTGTTCTTTTTGTTAACATAACCAGAAAATCAAACTCAACACATAATTATGTGAATTATAATGTTTTTAATAATCATTGTCTCTTCTCCACAGGTCAACTTTGTAGTGTGCCAACTTTTTGCCTTGCTGGCTGCTCTGTGGTTTCGAACTTACCTTCATTCAAGCAAAACTAGTCCGTTCATAAGGCATGTTGTTGCCACACTATTGGGCCTTTATCTTGCACTTTTTTGTTTTGGATGGTAAGTAGCTCAATTTTTCATTTCAGTGCTTTTATTTCCTAGAGTTAATAGTAGAGTGCTGGATTTTATTCTAGAAACATCAGTTAGTGTATTCTCAAAAGAAAGGGATTGTGACAGGACCCATTTATTAAACTTGGATACAATGGGTGAAAATGGCTTTAGAATAATTCCCATGTCTCTGAAATTCTAATTTAATTCTAATTCTAATTTAATTCTCCTTTATCAACAAAGGAGCAGATCAGACAGTGTTTTATTTCTCTCTATTACTTAAAACTGAATTGGTACTTGGATTAATAAGACATTATCATAATATTTCCTTCCTAGGTATGCCTTACATTTTGTTATACAAAGTGGAATTTCATACTATATCATGATCATTATAGGAGTGGAAAATATGCACAAGTGAGTATTGAGCCATTCATATATCCTTAAGTGAAGTATAGAGGGTGATACAATTTGCAGGTGTGAATGGGACTTTAGGTGAAATGTTATAGATGTTATGAAGTAAACACGTCCCATCTTAGTGCATTCCATATCTTTAATATACATTGTCTTATGAGTATTTCAGAATCACTTTCAGTGCCCAGACTCACCCTCAAGTACCTTGTTTATCGCCCACCTTGTGTATCGCCCACCTTGTCCACTGTCTAAAGTGCCAGAAACTTATCACACCTACTGTTTGCAGACAGAAACCCTGGAGGGATGCTGTAATTCTTTGTCCTGAGTTGCTGACATGTTTTCATTGCTTCATCATCAGCTCTGACTCCCACATTCTTATTCCATCTAAGTACAAAAATCTGTGACAATTGAGATTGTAAAGAAATTTGAGTTTTCATTCATTAGTTTTAAAGAAAGAAAAAGGCACAGTATTTATATCCACGAATAAGCATAAATGGCATGATTTGATTTAAGTCTGGGAATCTTCTGGTTGTCTCTTCATTGCCAGTTGCATAATACATGCTGCATGTTGCTCCCTTGTCTTCTTAATTTGAATAACTATAATATGCATTATTGTGAGCAATGTATGTTTATTATGTGTCTGATAAAACACAAATCAAGGCAAATCACAACTGCATTTGTAAGCTTGAGTTCTCAAAAATATGAATCTTCTTGAGGTATAGATGTTAAACCGGATGGAGGTCTGTAGTTGTGCCATAGAATGTGCCACATTCAAACCTATGTGATACAGTTATCATAGTAAGTTGAAAAATATTGAACCTGGCCCATGTATACATTTTATTCCCATCTTGGCCTAAAAATGTGATATTTTTGTGAATTGTGTTAAAAATTAATTGTGCAAAACAGACTCACTTGGGAAGCCACTCCTTCATTGACTAGTGAAACTGTAAATAATGGTTTAAAAAATTAAAATTTTATGGGCTGTTAAAGGTCAGAAGAGTCTTCTCTAGATTTCTGCCTTTTTTTTGTTCTGGATACAATAAGACTTCACCTCCTGAAATTCCCCAGTTATTCTGGGCTGGTATTGAAAGAATGTTAATCCCAATATATTTGGAAAGCATCTGATGGGGAATTTGTGGCCTTTGGTAAAAGTACTGACAATATTCATGCATGTTCAGCCTTATTCTCAAATTATGAAGTTCAGCGCTCAGTGTTAGCATATAGAATTTATGTAGCAGAAAAAAATATAGTGATTTTTTTTGGGTGTATTCTTGTAATTATGGTAGTAGAAATACTGGTTATAATAACCTCAATTCATCTATATAATTAAGTACCAATTAAGCATAGTACAAAATCAACATTGTATTTAGCATCGTGTTTCTACATGAATTGGTATTGTAATATGTAGGTTTTTGCCTCCTGCAGTACTCTTGAATGTAAGCTATGTTGGTTCTGAAAAACTGTTATAAGCAATTTGGAGGCACATTTTCCTAAGGCACATTTTCCTGGCTAGGAAGGACTGTGCAGAATTGGTGTGCCAGTTGTGTCTTTTTCTAGACTCTTGAGGCTTGACTACTGCAATGCTCTTTATGGGGGGGCTGTCCCTGAAGACCATCTGGAAGCTTCAACTGGTCCAGAGTGTGACAGCATGAAAAAAATGGGCATGGCTTAGTGTGCCCATATAACACTGCACTGGTTACCAGTTTGCCTTTGGGTGTGATTCAAGGTGCTGGTTGTTACTTATAAAACCTTACATGGCCTAGGGCCTGGTTGCTTGAGCGACTACCTATCTCACATAGCATGTGAAATTGGCTAGACAGTTATTGGCTAGCATAACTGTCTAGCCAATTCAATCCTGTAGGGTTGGTGCTCTCTGGGCTTCTTTGATTAAACAGGGCTATTGGTCAGGGCCCCAGAAGCACCCCTTCTCTGTAGCATTACCTGTCCTTTGGAACAATGCTGCCTCTGGATGGCTCTCCCTCTGCTGTAGTTCAGAAGACCAGACAAGACCTGGATCTTCATCCATTCTTCGTTGGCAAGGGAGAGTCAGACCCCTCACTTCATTGCACTTGCTATCTTTTATTGATTTTATTCTAATTTCTTCATTTGATTGATGGGAACTGCTCAAAGTCTTTGAGAGTTAGGGATCATGAATAAAAAGTTTAATGCATTGTTATAGCTGCTGCTGTTATTGTTACATTTGGTTACAGAGTCAGCCAGATGTTTAATGTGGATTTGGCATTTTTTATCCACTTATTGAGGATCTGGGATGGCAGGTATTTGATAGTAGTAGAGGTATCTATTTTTGAAAAGTTGGTTACTATACAAAAACCTGCATAGAACAAAATAAGATCAAATTGGAAATATAATTTCAGTTCTGCTTTAAGACTGTTTCTGGACTTTGTGCTTGAGGTGGAAAAAAATGAAACTTTGAAATTTTGGGTTTTACTGATTAGATTGATTTGCCATGATAGAAATAGCTAGTTTATACTATTACGGAAAAGTAAAACGTTGAGGTTTGATGTTGCTTTATTCTACTGCAACAGAGGAGTCGGAAGTCAACTCTCTTTTCCTCTCTCTTCTTCACTTCTCTTTTCCGCTTCCCCTCCCCTCTTTGTCCTACTATTTGATTTTGTATTTTTGTATTTTTATTCTATTCTATAAACTAATAAAATGTTAAAATGAAAGGAAATATAATTTCAGGTTGTTTGTATAATTGTCTAGAGCAAATTATTCAACATTTCCTTGGGAGATGATTGCATTATTAAATATAACAAGCTTAGTAATTTATATTTTACCTTGTTCAAATATTATTTTCAGTTGAGCTGCCCTATCTATCTTGTTTCAGATTTCTTTTTTAAATAAATTGACAGTGCTGAAACAGGTTCTTAGCGTCTAAATTGAACCAATGTACTTTATGACCTTCAGCCAGCACCAGCATACAAGAAGAATAAATATAAACTTAAAACAATGGGAGATAGATACACTGAGTGTGTCAATACATGCTCTAGTTGGTGGGATGTGGGCCAGTGTTTTGGCTTGCAAGATGGTCTCCAGATTAGACATCCTAGCTTGCATGCATGTGAGCATGCTTGGGGTAACCTGGACTTTGGTTGTGTTAAAACTGACCATTGCTGTCTTAGCAGCAGAGTAATGCTCTGTATGATTTGGGTGTGGCTGAGGCTGATACACTAGATTCTACCTTCTATGCCTCACTAAAAAGTATTTCTGTATGTGAAAAACTAGAAAACCAGTCATGGTGAGTGGTGAAAATCAGTATCGGAAAATCTCTATGGTGATCACCAGATCCATAGAAAACTGAATTTTGGAATGGAGAGAGTAAATGATAAAAATGTGTATTCAGGTCTTGCATGAAAAATATTACAAGATAGATTATTCTCCCAACAGAAGAAAACTAGGCAAAGAAATAGGATGCAGAAGCCTTTTGGAAAACAATGAAAGGGTGTCATATTACAGAGTGACACAAAAGTGTAGTTACACAAATGGAAAATATGAAAATGTCCCATCTATTTTAAATACAGATGATGCCATGTGATTGACTGATAACCAAATGATTTACAGAAAACATTGGGTAGAAAGTGTAAGGCAATGAGATATGTGAATTTGAAAATTAAAAAACAAGAGTAAAAAGTGAGTGAATGACTAGAAAATATACATTATCTGCAAAAAGAAAAATAGATGAAATTTTATATGTTGTTATTGGAATATTTGGAGGGGCAATGGTTCAGTGGTTAAAGATGTTGAGCTTGTCAGCTGCAGAGCTGATAGCCTGGGTTCAAGATCAGAGTGACATGGGATGGGGTGACTGTTACTTGCCCCAGCTCCTGCCCACCTAACAATTTGAAAGCATGCAAATGCAAGTAGATTAATAGGTACCACTTTGGTGGGAGGGTAACAGCATTCCGTGCAGTTCAGCATATAGTCATGCTGCCCACATGACCGCAGAAATGTCTTTGGACAATGCTGGTTGCTAAGAACAGCACCAACCCCTAAATTCGGACATGACTTGACAGGGGAAACCTTTATCTTTAATGGAATGTTTACTAAAAACGGAGACTGGGTGAAGAAATAATAAGACATGCAACCACTGGCAGGAAGTAATGGGTATGTGGTCTGTGACTTTCGTTGATGATTAATTACATAAGGACAAACAAAAAAGTATGTTGGGAGTTTAATGAAGTTTTTGTAGTGAATGAAGAAGAGGGTGGTTCTGCAAAGAATAGGTATTGAATGAAAGAGTACTAAATAAGTGAGTGACTAGTATGAAAAAATTATTTGAGGTGGTTTGGTCATCTAGCATAAATAATTGAGGATAAAATTGCAAAATACATTGAAGAATGAATGGGTTGAGAGGAAGAAAAACACTAGAAAGTTTTGATTGGATCAGTTGATGAAACCTCAAAAAAAAAAAAAAAAAGAGAGAGAGAAATGTTTAAAGAACAAAAGGCAGTGCATGAAGGCCTGTGCAAACATGCTGGAAGACAGTGTGATATGGAAGGCTAGACTGATAATGAGAGACTCTGTGTAGTAAGTGGTGTTGGTATAAATTAGAATTTCTTCCCTTCCCCTTCCTTTCTCAGACTTAAATTTCTTTGAGTTTTATTTATTTTTTGCTTCTGAAAGGGAATTACATGATTGGTATTTTTATTATACATACTGTATATGCAGATGAAAAATGTGAGAATTTCTTTGCATACTGATAAAAAGACGTGCAATTCTGAAACAAATATTCTCCCACCTTTACAATACAAAATGGACAAGAATTTTACATGCCTATGCATTTTCAAGTTAGTCATGACTCCTACCAACTGCCTGGATTAGTCTCTGCATTTTTCTTGGCAAGCTTTTCAGAAATTGCTTTTCATTCCCTTCTTGTTAGGACTTAGAGAGAGTGGCCCAAAGTCACCCAGATGGCTTTTTGTGCCTAAGGAGACTCACTAGAACTTGTAGCCTCAGTTTGTAGCCTGGTAACCACTGCACCAAACTGGCTCTGTATTAAATATTACCAATCAATAATTTGAAGACACTATTTCCAGCCCAGACTGATTGAAAATAGTGTGACTAATTCCAGTGAGACTTTATCTATAAGGGAGGCATAAGTGCTTCAAGTTCTTAGAGTGTGGCAGCCGATCCTCTTGCTGTGCTGTTGAGTGCTGAGCTGGTCTCTAATACCTTCTAATAATACAAGAATTGAGTGAACCTGTGCCAGAATTGGGTAAATGCTCGGATTAGCCATTTGACTCAAGCAATCAACCAGATGACTCAGCTGCCACTTATTGTTGTACTGTCTATCACAATTGTGACTTCAGTCTCTTCATTTCGTGTCTGATAAATACATCAGACGTCCAGAAAAAATCAAAGTATCATTCAAAAATACTGAATTATATGTATTCTTTAAAATTGTGAATTTTTTTTCCCCCAGATCATTCTTGGATGAGATTTATCCTTTGACTTTTGACAAAGCTTCCAAATGGCCATTCTAAATCTAGAAAATAATCCTGTTCTGGATAGTTATATCAATGTTTTACTTAAAGGTTCATCTGCCTTTGGTGACTCTGCCAGAATGACAATATCTACTGATGAAATTACACTTACAAAGTATGGACATTTATTGTTGATTTCCAATGTTTTTGCTTGGAATGGAGTGTAATGAACTGGCTTTATTTGACTAATTTAAAAAGAGAGTAGCTAATGAATTGTGAGATGAGTTGGTTTTAGAGGATATGCCAAACATTAAAAAATTAAGCCAGTACTTGACTGTAGATGGAAGACTAGAAGAATTTTATTTTTATTTATGAAATTTATCCAGTGCCTCAGATTTGATAACCTCTAGACAAAGTACACATCCAAATTATAATAAAACAGTAATACAATAAACTAAAGCAAAAATTAAAATTTAATTTATAAATTAAAACAGTTATAAAAACACTCTGACATACATGCCTTGAGTAATCAGTCCCAAAGCTGTGTTTTAAAGACCAGATCTTGATAGGTTTCTGCAAGACCATGGAGCTACCTTTGCCTCATGAGGTATGTTGTTCTAGCGGAGGAGAGCCTCCGTGGAGAATACCCACCATTGTCCTCCAGCTTTTGGGATTTTATACTAGCTGTATTTTTTGGGTAGTCCCAGGTGGAACTCCATAGAAAATAATTCACTGTAATCAATGTAAGAAGTGACAAAAGCACAAAACAAAGGATTGTCTTTAAGGAGGAATCTGTCCCAACGGATCCCCAGCTTTCAAGCATGCTCTCCCTGAAAAGTATAACCCCATCAAAAATCAATATTGATAATCCCTTGAAGACTTTTGAATCAGCAGTCTTTCCATCTTGCTTGAGATGAATCTGAATCTTTCTCCTCATTCAGACAGTCTCCAGGCATTGGGTTTTAACTGCCTTATATCCTATTTGGCCTAGGGTGATGTGCAATTGAATATCATTAGCATATCAAATGTATTTGACCTTGAACCAGTAAGGTCAAGGTCTAGCATATCCCTTCTAGCATATCCCTGGTCATGTTAAACAGAATTGGGAAGAAGAATGAGCCCTGCATTCCATACAATTCCCAGCCCTTGGTGGCATTCTAGAACATAATATGGTTGGCAAAAATGAAGGCTGTTGAGAGGTTCAGCAGCACCATAGTAGTGTGTTTCTGTCATCCAAACTTCTCCAACCATC